>NW_012107230.1:724992-812694 GCF_000951045.1 Mandrillus leucophaeus
TGGCACGATCTCGGCTGACTGCAAGCTCTGCCTCCCGGGTTCACGCCATTCTCCTGCCTCAGCCTCCCAAGTAGCTGGGACTATAGGCACCCACCACCACGCCCAGCTAATTTTTTGTAATTTCAGTAGAGACGGGGTTTCACCATGTTAGCCAGGATGGTCTCAATCTCCTGACCTCGTGATCTGCCCGCCTCAGCTTCCCAAAGTGTTGGGATTACAGGCGTGAGCCACCGCGCCCAGCCTAGAATTGTGATATTTTCATGTTGGACAAAGCCTTTTATCATTATATAATGCCTCTATTTTTCTTTTTTTATTGCTGTTCCTTTAAAGTGTGTTTTGTCTAATATAAGAATAGCTATTCCTGCTTGTTTTTGGTGTCTATTTGCCTGGAATGTCTTTTGTCACCCCTTTACCTTAAGTTTATGTGAGTCCTTATGTGTTACGTGAGTCTCTTGAAGGCAGGAGATACGTGGTGTGTGAATTCTCATCCATTCTGCAATTCTGTATCTTTTAAGTGGAGCTTTTAGGCCATTTACATTCAATGTTTGTACTGAGATATGAGGTACTATTCTATTCATTATGCTATTTGTTGCCTGTGTACCTTGTTTTTTTTCTGTACTTTTGCTTTTTAGGTCCTGTGAGATTTATGCTTTAAAGAGGTTCTGTTTGTTGTTGTTGTTGTTGTTTGTTTGTTTCCAGAATTTGTTTCAAGATTGAGAGCTCCTTTTAGCAGGTCTTGTAGTGCTGACTTTGTAGTGGCAAATTCTGTCAGCATTTGTTTGTCTGAAATAGACTAAATCTTTCCTTCATTAATGAAACTTAGCTTCGCTGGATACAAAACTCCTCACTGATAATTGTTTTGTTTAAGGAGGCTGAAGATAGGGGCCATAATCCCTTCTAGCTTGTAGGGTTTCTGCTGAGAAATCTGCTGTCAACCTGATAGGTTTTCCTTTATAGGTTACCTGGTACTTTTGCCTCACAGGACTTAAGATTCTTTCCTTCATCTTGATGTTAGATAATCTGATGACAGTGTGCCTAGGCAATGACCTTTTGGCAATGAATTTCCCAGGTGTTCTTTGAGCTTCTTGTATTTGGATGTCTAGGTCTCTAGCAAGGCCAGGGAAGTTTTTCTTTGATTATTCTCCCAAATATGTTTTCCAAACTTCAGACTTCTCTTATTTTCTTCAGGAATACCAATTATTCTTAGGTTTGGTTGTTTAACATAATCCCAAACTTCTTGGAGGCTTTGTTCATTTTTTTTGGTCTTTTTTCTTTGTCTTTGTTGGATTAAGTTAACTTGAAAACCTTGTCTTTGAGCTCTGAAGTTCTTTCTTCTGCTTGTTCAATTCTATTGCTGAGACTTTATACTACATTTTGCATTTCTCTAAATGTGATCTTTATTTCCTGGAGTCGTGATTGTTTTTTATTTATGCTATCTATTTCACTGAAGATTTCTCCTCTTATACCTTGTATCATTTTTTAATTTCCTTAAATTGGTGGTACCTTTTTCTCATTTCTCTGGTGCCTTCTTTATTAGCTTAATAATCAACATTCTGAATCCTTTTTCAGGTAAATCAGGGATTTCTTCTTGGTTTGGATCCATTGTTGGTGAGCTAGTATGATTATTTGGGAGTGTTAACCTCATTTTGTCATATTACCAGAATTGTTTTTCTGGTTTCTTCTCATTTGGGTAGGCTATGTCAGAGGGAAGATCTGGGGCTCAAGGCTGCTGTTCAGATTCTTTTGTCCTATGGGGTGTTCCCTTGATGTAGTACTCTCCCACTTTTGCTTGGGATGTGGCTTCCTGATAGCTGAACTGTAGTGATTGTTATTTTTCTTCTGGATCTGGCTACCCAGCAGGGCTACCAGGCTTTGGGCTGGGTCTGGGGATTGTCTGCACAGAGTCCTGTGATGTGAATTGTCTTCAGGTCTCTCAGCCGTGGATACCAGCACCTGCTCTGGTGGAGGAGACAAGGCAGTGAAATGGTCTCTATGAGGGTCCTTAGTTTTGGCTGTTTAATGCTGTCTCCAAGGTCCTGCAGGAGCAGTCCACTTCTTCACAGCAAAAGGAAACTATCAACAGAGTAAACAGACAATCTACAGAATGGGAGAAAATATTCACAGACTATGCATCCAAGTAAAGTTTATCCAGAATCTATAAGAAACTTAAACAACTCAACAAACAAAAACCAAATAACCCTATTAAAAAGTGGGCAAAAGGCATGGACAGACACTTCTCAAAAGAAGACATATTAACTGCTGACAAACATATGAAAAAATGTTCAACATCATTAATCATCAAAGAAATGCAAATCAAGCCCACAATGAGATACCATCTCACACCAGTCAGAGTGACCATTATTAAAAAGTCAAAACCCAACACATACTGGCGAGGCTACAGAGAAAAGGAGACACTTATATATTGTTGATGGGAACGTAAGTTGGTTCAGCCACTGTGGAAAGCAGTGTGGAGATTTCTCAGGGAACTCAGAACTACCATTTGACCCAGCAATCCTGATGCTAGATATATATCCAAAAGAAATAAATCTTTCTACCAAAAAGACATATGCACTTGCATGTTCATTGCAGCATTATTTACAGTAGCAAATATATGAAATCAACCTAAGTGTCTATCAACAGTGGATCGAATAAAGAAAATGTAGTACATATACACCATGGAATACTACACAGCCATAAAAAGAATGAAATCATGTTCTTTCAACAACGTGGATATAGCTGAAGGCCATTATTCTAAGTGAACGAATGCAGAAAAAGATAACCAAGTACCACGTGTTCTCACTTATAAGTGGGAGCTAAACATTGGGTACTCATGGACAAAGATGGCAATAATAGGTAATGAGAACTACTAGAGGGTGTGTAAGGGGGTAAGGGTTGAAAAGCCACCTATTGGGTACTATGCTTACTACCTGGGTGGTGGGATCATTTGCATTCCAAACCTCAGTATCACATAATATACCCATGTAACAAACCTGCATATGTACCCTCTGAATCTGAAATAAAAGTTGAAATTGTAAAAAAAATTGACAATGGTTCCAAAATACCATCAAATATCCAATCAATGTTCATTTGGTTCTGATTTCCTGATTGTCCTATAACTATCCATTTTCATAGTATGTTTTGCCAATGTCCTTCACAAGCAATTACTGAGGTATTTAAAAATATAACGAACATTAAAAAAATTTTAGGTTTGGGAGTACAAGTGCAGGTTTGTTACCTTGGTATATTATGTAATGCTGGTTTGGGCTTCTACTGAGCTCATCACCCAATTAGTGAACATAGTATTCAATAGTTTTTCAACCCTTTTCTCATTCTAATGTGAGCATTAACTGCTCTAAATTTCTTTCTCAGTATTGCTTTAGCTTCATTTCACAAAATTGACATGTCCTATTCTCATTTTTATTCAGCTCAATGTTTTCTTTAATTTCCTTTGAGGCTTCCTTTTAAACCCATGGCTTATTTAAAAGTGAGTTTCATGTGTTTAGATATTTTCATTTTATCTTTCTGATATTGATTTCTAGTTTGATTCAATTATTGTCAGAGAACACACTATATAATTTCAGTTCTTTTCCATATGTTGAGTTTCTTTTATGGCCCAGGATATGGTCTGTATTTGTGAATCTTATGTGGCTCTTGGAAAAAAAAGTGTATTCTGCTATTGGGGGTGGTGGGGGAGCATTGTATATATACCGATTCTATCCTGTTGGTTGATTGTGTTATTCGTATCTTCTGTATTGCTAATATTATGTCTAGTATTTCTATCAGTTACTGAGAGGACAGTGATGAAGTTCCCACCTATAATTTTGGATTTGCCTATTTATTCTTTCAGCTCTATCACATTTAGCTTCATGTATTTTGAAATGCTGCTATTTAGTGTGTACCCATTTAGGGTCATTATAATTCCCTGGTAGATGGATCCTTTTATGTTTGTTATGTCCTTCTTTGTTTTTAGTAATTTTCTTTCCTCTTGTGTTGACTTATTTTATATTAATATAGCTACTTCTGTGTTTTGTTTTATTATTAATGATTGCATGATATATATTTTTCTATTTCTGTCCTTTCGCTTTCATCCTTTTACATTTCATTTAAAATTATTTATTTATTTATTTATTTATTTGTTTGTTTGTTTGTTTTGGAGGTAGAGACTTGCTTTGTTGCCCAGGCTGGTCTCAAACTCCTGGGCTCAAGTGATCACTGTGCCTCAGCCTCCTGAGTAGCTGGAACTATAGACATGTGCCACCCATCTGGCTGAGTCATATGTTTTTAATATCTCTGTCAATTTCTGTCTTTTGATTGGTGCATTTAGACCATTTATATTTATACCTCTGCTCATTCCATCTTCCTATCCAATGCTCCACGACTTTTTCTTTTATTATTTGCTTCTTTTTGAATAATTTTTAAGGCCATTGGTTAAAGATAAGTCTGTTGGCGACAAATTATTTTCATTATTCTTTGTCTGAAAATGTTTTATTTCCCTTTCACTCCTAAAGATTGGTTTCACCAAACATATCATTTGTGGTTGATAGTTCCTTCTTTCTTCTTCAGTACTTGAAAAATGTGCCACTGCCCTCAGACCTCCATGATTTCAGGTCAGAAATTGATACTTATTCAAATTCAAATAGGTAATGTGTCATTTTCCACTGAGTGCTTTCAAGATTTTTCTTTCTTTCTTTTTTTTTTTTTTTTTCAGAAGCATACTTATTATGTGTTTTGGTATGCATTTGTGTTTATATTACTTGAGGTTTATTAAACTTTTTGAATCTTTAAGTTTGTGTCTTTTGCCAAAACTGAAAAATTTCAGCATAATATCTTTGGTCCTCGTTTCTTTTTCTTCTACCTTTGGGACACTGATGATATAAATGTTATATCTATTTTATTGTCTTACAGGTTCTTTAGTCCCTTTCACTTTTATTAGTCTTTATTATCTTTTTCTCTGTTCTTAAGTGTTGGGGACCAGCCTCAACACCACCCGTAGGGTACCCAATGTCCGGTGGCGACAAAGGAATGAGAAGAGACAGGTTAAGAGTATGTAAAGAGTGGGAGCCAGGCGGCCAGTTGTAAAATGGAGGCTGCAAAATGCTCAGAGCTCTGGTCTCCACATTATTTATTGAGTACAATTACTTAGATTTAAGAAGCAGACATTCAGGGCAAAACAGTGAAAGGGAGACAGTGTGTCATATGCATAATTTATAGCAGTGGCGGTTTAAGTGAATCTTCTTTGTGTTCAAACAGTATATCTTGAACTTATCAGAGAGTCCCTGGTGGGAGCGGGCTTAACTAGGAGCCTGCATATTTGTCCACATTCCAATGCTTTAAAGGAGTGTCTTTCTCCTTGAACACAGCGTTTATAGATAAGAGAACAGATCTCACTCTGAGCATGGGAACATGATGGCAGTTAGGAGGCTTTCCTCCTCAGCGGACTCTTGTGGCTTTCCATAACTTATTGTCCCATATTTTTATGGCCAGTTTAGACAGGCACCCATAAGCCTTTCCCCCAACACTTAAGTAAATCTGTACTGAACTCTCTTTGAGTTCGTTGATTGTACCCTTGCTTGGCTACACTATAATATTGAGCCCATCCAGAGATTTTCCAAGTTTGGCTATTGTTTTTTCAGTTTTATAATTTCCATTTTCTTCTTTAAAAAAAACAACTTCTACATTTTGCTGAGGTTTCCAGCTTTTTAATTTTTGAGATAATTTGTAATTGATTATTGAAACATTTTTATGACTGCTTTAATATCCTTGCAGATCATTTTGACATCTGATATATTTCAATGACTCTCCTTGACTATCTCTGTTTATTAAAATTGTGATTTTCCTGCGTCTTGATATGAAAGGTGGTTTTTACGTGTATTCTGGACATTTTGTAAAGTATGTTAGCAGACTCTGGATCCTATTTAGCAGGCAGTAACCCTTTTTAGGGTTAACACACAGGTCCTGGCCTAATTTTCTGGGCCATAATTCCAATTTAATTATCAGATCCTTTTGGTGTTATTTGGATAATTAAAGTTCCAAGTTAGTTGATGTTATGATATAGAGAATATCTATGTGAGCCTGACACAATCAGGTGTATACTTTAGATGCAGAGAGCTTTCTACGGTTAATAGCAGAAAGAGAAGTCAGAGACACGCAAAGTACCTGAAGGATTTGGTAAAGCATTTATGACTTTGAAGATGGAGGAGGCCATGTGAAAGGACTGAAGATTGGTCTCTGGGAGCTCAGAGTCACCCCTGGCTAACAGCTAGCAGGAAATTTAATTCTGCCAACAACCTTAATGAGCCTAAAAGTGGATTATTTTCTAGGGCCTCCAGGCAGGAGCCCAGTAGGCTTACATCTTGACTTCAGCCTTGTGAGATCTTAAGCTGAGCTCTTACCTGAGACAGCTTATACTTCTAACTTACAGAACACAGCAAAAGAAAACTGTTATTCCATCATTAGTGTTTAATTCGTGCTAAGCATAGCTTTCTCTCTGAAATGCTGTTGAATTGTCCATGCCTCTGAGAGGGCCAACACATACCACTTTTAGAACATTAATCAAGTTTATAAAAGCTTTATAGTTTTAGCATTTGTGTTTTAGATTATCATAGATCTTGAATAATTTTTGTATATGAAATGAGGTAATAGTTGAGGTTTTTAATTTTATATGGATTTGGAATTTTCCCAGAACTCTTGATTGATGTCTGTCTTTTGATCCTAGTATTACCTTGCCACTTTTGTCAAAAATCAATTGGCTTTGTAGTTGTGGATTTATTTCTGAACTCTCCACTCTGTTTAGCTTACATATATTTTAATTTATAAGAATGGGATGGTATTATATATCTCATTGTTTTTCTTAACTTTTAGAATCAATGCCATAATTTTAAGATACATTTTTATTGCCATACACATATCCAGTCTAGTGCTCCTAACTGCTGCCTGGTGTACAGATACCACATTTTTTCCCTAACTACTTTCCCAGCGAATGACATCCAGGTTGCCTAAAACACCTTGTTTCCACAACTAATGCCGCCTTATCAGTACTCTTATGGAGTGGTGTGATAACTTACTTGGGATTTATGTACAGGAACATAATACCATGATATTGGAGTATTCATATCTCTGATTGGTCTAGACACTGCCGATTTGTCTCCAGATTGGCTGCACCAATCTACACTCCCACCAGTAGTGCATATATATTTCTGTATTGTAATTCTTGTCAATTATTTGCATTATCCTCCTTTATAAGTTTTGCTAGTTTAACAGAAGTGAAGTGCAATCTGTTTTAAATGATATCCCCTTATTGCATTTTAGAATACGTCTTGATAGGCTTTTCAGAATTTTGGATTTCTCTTTTTGTAAATTGTCAGCTCATAGGCTTTGCCTAGTTTTCTACCAGGGCTGTTAATTTGAAGGCTTTTCTTGAATATTCCAGATGTTAATTCATTGTCAGTTTTAGACATTACAAATAATGTTTCCTAATCTGTCACATGTCAATTAACTTTGTGTTTTTCTTATACTTTGTTGAATAGAAGCTCTCAATTGGAATTTATTAAATTCATTAGTTTTTGCTTTTATAGTCTGTGTCTTTAAAGTCTTATTTAAGAAGTACTTCACTGCTTCTGGGTCATAAAGATATTCATAAAGATATGTTTATACTAACTTTGTAGCTTTATCTTTCACATCTAAATGTATAATTTAATGTAAAATTTAAGTCTATAATTTGATAACAGGGTTGATGAGAGTGTAGGAACATGAGCACTCTCATATACTGTTGGTGGGAGTATACAGTTCTGGAGATCATTGAGGCCATACCAAAAGCTTCAAAAATGCACTCCTTTTGACATAAAAATCAAGGCGATAATTATAAAAGTACAAAAAATATCTTGGAGGATATTTATTGCAGTCATTATAATAGCAAAATATTTCAAAACAACCCAAATACCCAACAATAAGAATCATTCAAATAAATTATGGTAACAAACAATGGAATAGAAATCTATTAACATACTATGGTTTGCCAGAATAACCAAAACAATCCTTAAGAATGAAGTTGGAGGACTTAATGTTTTCCAATATCAAAACTTACAGCAATGCTAGTGTAATCAAGAGAGTATAGTATTGGCATAAGGCTAGACATGTAGATTATATTAGTTTCCTGTTGCTGTGGTAACAAAGCACCACAGATTTGGTGGCTTACAATAACAAATGTATTATCTTCTTCTCTGGAGGTCAGAAGTTCAAAATCAATTTCAGTGGACTAAAGTCAAGGTGTTGCCAGGGCTAATTTCTCCTGAAAGATCAGAGTAGACATTCGATTTCCTCACATTTTTTGTTTCTAGAGGCTGCCAGTATTTCCGACTCATGGCCCCTTCCTTTCGTTACTCCAAACTCTTACTTCCATCATTAAATCTCCTACTGAGTATGATCTTATTGCCTCTCTGTTATAGGAATTCTTATGATTTCATTGGGTCTATTGGATAGTTATGGAATATCTCCCCATCTTAAGATTCTTGCCCACATTTGCAAAGTCTCTTTTGCCATATAAGGTAACATATTCATAATTTCTGGGAACTTGGAAGTAGACATAATTGAGGGGCCAATATTCAGCCTATCATATGGATCAATGGAACAAAATGAAGAGTCTGTAAATAAACTCTCACATTTATGGTCATTGATTTTGACAAGGGTATCAAGATAATTCAAAGGGGGAAAATAATAGCCTTCAGTACTGGGACAATCAGATATCTACATGCAAAAGAATGAAGTTGAATCCCTAACTCATGCTATATGCAAAATGGATTACTAGGATGACTATAATCAACAAGATGAAAAATATTAGGCCAGGATGTGGAGAAAGTGGAACCCTTCTACACTGCTCTTGGCAAAGTGAAATGGTATACTTACTGTGGAAAACAATGTGATGATTCATTAAAATGTTAAACACAGAGTTACCTTGTGACCCAGGAATTACACTCTTAGGTATATACTCAGAAGAAATGAAAACATGTCTACACAAAAACTTGTACATGAATGTTCATAACAGCATTATTGCTAATAGTCAAAAAGTGTAAACAATTCAAGTGCCTATCAACAAATGCACAGATAAGCAGAATTTGGTATATCCATACTATGGAATATTATTCAGCCATAAACAAGAATGAAGGATTTATACATGCTACAACATGAATGAACCTTGACAATGTTATGCTAACTCACAGAAGCCAGCCACAAAAGGCTCATATTGTATGATTCCATTCATGTGAAATGTCAGAAGAGGCAAATCTATAGAGACAAAATAGTAGACTAGTTACTGAGGGCTTTATGGGAAGGTTGGGGGAAATAAGGAGTTACTGCTAATGGGTATAGAGTTTCTTTTGGTGGTGATCAAAATATTTAAAATGTTGTAGTAATGGTTCCACAGTTTTGTTAATGTGCTAAAAATCATTAAATTGTACACTTTAAATTGGTGAATAGCACGGCATGTGAATTATGGTTTCAATCAATGTATACAAATAAATGAACTAGATCTGAAAAATAAGATGATTTACAATGATTCTAAACTGGAAAATCTGCTTTATTTTCAAGGAAGCTTAAAATATACAATTTAAACTGGATTTAAATTGCAATAATAGGAAAGGATATTTGATATGAAAAGATGCTCACAATTGCTAAGGGAGGGAAAAATGAGCATGTTAATGTTAGTATATTCACCGTGTGTGTGTGTGTGTGTTTGTATGTGTTAATTTTAATACATACATGTACACTTACAATAAGTTACCCCAAAATTTTCAGTGTTTTTTTTTCCTTGAGGCTGGGTTACAGGTTTTTAGCATTTCTTCTTTTCTTGTTTATAATTTTTTTTTTTTGTAGTGAGTATTTAACTTTTAGAAATTAAGAATAAAACAGCTAGAGCTGATGTACTCAGATATAGTAGTGGCACTGAGGAAGTGGAAATGTTCACTGAACCTGTTTCCCCCTCAACGTTATCTCCTTTGGTTCAGGGCAGGGGAGAGGGAAGACAAACCTTGCCTCAATTGATATGAAAGAACCAGCCTGCTCCTTTTCAGTGGAAGAATGGGGGATAATGGGCACAACGTTTCTGTTTATTTTGGGGTAAAATCTCAGAACAGCAGACATATCCACAATCAAATATAAGTACTCAAAACACCTATACACCCAAAGCTGAATGTAAATGCATTTAAAAATGCCTGTCATACCTCTGATTGGATTCCCTGCATCTTTGTTAGTTTGTGTGAATAAAATTGATAGGTTTTTTGGTATTTATTGTAAGTTGTTTCACTTCTATATGTTTGGTGTCCCTGAGCAGCTTGTAAGTTTTTTGAGGTCATGTGATCTTGGCTTTAATTCCTGTTCTTGCTCTCTTGAAGCCCAGTAATGGTGCTTTGCACACAGCAAGGACACAGCCAAAGTAGATGAAATGGTTGTATTGGCAGAAACCAGAAGAGATTTAATAATCAACTAGCCCTGCTATCTATTTGTATCTAGAGAGATTTTCTGTACTATTCTCAAACCAAAGATTTCTTTTTTGGTAGGTGGTCCATACCATTTAATTGGCTTATAGTTAACAAATGGACTATTATTTTGGCACACATTTTAGAACAAATCTATCTTCTATTGGGTACTTCTTTTCTTTTCTTTCTTTTTTTTTAAGATGGAGTCTCACTCTGTCTCCTAGGCTGGAGTGCAGTAGTATGATCTCAGCTCACTGCAACCTCTGCCTCCCAGGTTAAAGTGATTCTTCTACCTCAGCCTCCTGAGTAGCTGGGATTACAGGTGCGTGCCACCACGCCCAGCTAATTTTTGTAGTTTTAGTAGAGATGGGGTTTTGCTATGTTGGCCAGGCTGGTCTCAAACTCCTGACCTCAAGTGATCCACCTGCTTCGGCCTCCCAAAATGCTGGAATTACAGGCACGAGCCACAGTTCCTGGCTCTATCGGGTACTTATTTCTGTACAACAAATTATTACAAACATAGTGGCTTAAAACAACACGCATTTATTATTTCACAGTTTTTCGTGATCAATAACCTAGGCATGGCTTAACTGGGTCCTCTGCTTAGGGTCTTATAAGGCTACACTCATGGTACCAGTCAGGGTGTATAATAATTTGAATACCCGAATGAAGAAGAATCTCCTTCCAAGCTCAATTAGGTGGTTGTCAGAATTCATTCTCTTGGGATTAAGAGTACAGCGGGCCCTAGGTTTATGATGACTGCTGGCTGGAGGCTGTCTTCAGCTCCAAGAGGCTGCCCACAGTTTTTAGAAATCATCCATAGTTGCTTACCATGGGGGCTTCCCCAATATGGTCACTTAACTTTACTGAACCAGCAAGGAGTCTGTAAAAACAGACTGCTAACAAAATGAAGTGGTATACGATGTAACCTGATCATCAGAGTAAGATCACTTTTGCCATATGTGTCAGTCAGAAGCAAGTCACAGGTCCCACCCACATTCAGAGGGAAGGCATTATATAAGAGTGTGGATACCAGAAAGAGGGTATCATGGAGGCAACCTTTTGATTTATTTTATAAATTACACTTGTGATTTATTTTAAAGTGTGTACCAGGAAATTATGTTGTTTTATGTTAGACATTTTATGATTATTTTATATTTTTTAAATGACCGACATGAGTATTTGATTCACTACAGCTAGACTCACCGCTAAAGTACATGATTCTGTTCTTCGCTAGTAGTCTAAAGGAGCTCCATTTTAGTGACTTCTCAAGGAACATTTTCAAGGACCTCCTGATGCTAAAATCCAAAACTCAGTTGTGGGCACTGTAGTTGGGGGGGATCACCCAAATATTGTCATCCATTCATTCCTACAAAAGTTCTAAAACCTCTCTCTAAATTAAGTCAGACCTTTGGAGAGCTGCTTACCTAAATCCTGTAACTCTGGCTCCTGTAGAAGCTGGACTGTGCTTTGGCTCAAAGTCAATGGCCTATAGGAGGGATCATAGAGGAAATAGCCCTATGGACTATGTTGTTGTAGATAATGTAATGTGATGTCTTGTCTTGGTACCTACAAATACCCATGCTTCTCTTGTTTGACTTATTTCCTATAGGCATTTGTAAATCATGTAACTGCTTTTCCTTCTTCACACTGGCCAAATTTGTAGCTCACCAATTAGCAAATGTTTTGGGCTTCCAGTAGACATTTTGAGTACTAACCTTTCTCCTGTCCCTGTTTTAACCTTTCTACCATTATTTTCACCTTCCTCTGATTTCCTGACTTATTGTTTTTTCTTTTACAATTTAAAAAAATTCGTATAACTTTATGGGGTACAAGAGTAATTTTGTTACGTAAGATATACTACATAGTGGTACAGTCAGGGCTTTTAGTGTATCCATCACCCAAATAATGCACATTGTACCCATTAGGTAATTTCTCATCATCACATCCCTTCCCACTCCCAACCCATTAGATAGAGTCTCCATTGTCTCTCATTCCACACACTATGTTCATGTGTACACATTATTTACAGTAAGCTACCTTACATTTTTTTTTTGGTAACAAGGAAGAGTATAAATAACTTATTTGATTGCTACAAAAGTCTCAAAGTGTACACTGTAATTGTGCCCATAGCCTCCAACACATGTTTCCTAAATGGAAAGGTGGTTGTTGTGCCATTCAGCTGAACCTGATGAAGACACTGATGTGCTCAGTAGCAACTCAGAAAGAGGTTTCCTTTGTTGCAGTCATTTGTCTTGGCTAATGGGAATGCCAATCCAAATAGCTACGTACTGATAAAGAAGACTTATGGAGGGAACATTAATTTAGAGCGATAGTGGAGATTGATCTTAAAAGAAACTACCACTGGGATAATGCAAGAAGTGGGGTGATAAAAAGAGAGAAGTGAAAAGGAAAAGGTTCCCTTGTCCCTCTCGCCGGGTGGGTGACAGGGGGAGTGGTTTGCTTCTTTAGTGCCCTGCTACTCGAGCCTTTAGGGGAAGCGTGCAGACAGGTTGTGGGGCTCTGACCCCACGGCAGTGTTTAGGGGTGAATGTTCAGAGCTCCTAAAGCCCCAGTGGGCGTGTGTTACAGTATGCTCTTTCAGTTTTGCTGTCTGTAGGTAGCTTGTGTTTATCAGCTCAATTAGACCCTCTGCCTTATCACAACGACAGGGCTTTCTGTATACTGGGTTCTTCTTGCCTTGGTGCACTGGAAAAATCGGATCACATGTGGGCTTGGAGAATGAGTGAAAGGTTTTATTGAATGGTGGAAGCTCTCCTCCTACCGCCCCGGCTGGTTGATGGCCTGCTGTTGTCTGCTGGTGTGTTCTTCTGGTGTGTTCCTCTCAATGTCCATCTGCTTGTGTCTCTGCCTGCTAGGGTCTCAGGGTTTTTATAGGCACAGGATGGGGGCACGGTGGGCCAGGGTGGTCTTGGGAAATGCAACATTTGGGCACAAAACCAGAAATACCTGTCCTCACCTAGGTCCATGGGCACAGGTCTGGGAGTGGAGCCCTAGCAGGGACCCCGTCCTTCTTTTCCCAGCACTTCCCTGCCGCCCCCCTCCCCATACCAGAGGGACCCTGGAAGAAAGGTTTATTCCATGAAAATCCCATTTGCCTTCAAGTTCAGCCTTTGGCCGGGATGATTGTTGGGGTGCTGATCCCTCTTACTCACACCTGTCAATCCAGGGCTGTATACAAGGCTGTGGTAGAACAGGTTTAGGAAGCTGCTGGCAGTGGCAGTGTGTGGGCTGAAGTTTTCTATGGAGCCAGGTCAATTTAAGAGGAGTTTACTCTGAGTTACCAGCAGGTGCTAGGTGGGGAGATCACAGAATCATTTTAGCAGGAGGAAGCCAAAGTAATATGTCTGGATGGACTAGATTATCTGTCCAGCTAAGGGAGTGATATAGAGTTGAAATGGTTGAGGGTCAGTGGATGAAAGAAATCAGAATGAGGAAAAAGGTACAGAGTGAGTGAGGGTGGGAAGTTGTGAACACTGAGCACGTGGCATGTTGTAGTAGGGGCAGCTTGTGAAAGTTCTGTACAGAGTGGAGCCCTGTCTCTTGCTGGTAAGAGAGCAGTTAGAGTGTTTCTGGGAATTGACAATTGATGTGTGTTACCATTAAGATGGAGTTTGCTGGTAGATTGATTTCTGACTCTGCTTGCCTGATATCTATATTGTCTATATTTGGTTAAAATGGAGCCTCTAAAATGGCTTATTCAAATGTCACAATATGCTTTCTTTCAGTAAACATGACCCCAGTGAAGAACTATGGAAGTAGTTGTCAAGTGAATAAAACTGAGAAATAACACCACACTCAAATAAAAATAGCACTATTTTTAGAAGTAATATTGGAAAAAGCTAAGATAAAAATATCCTTTCAGCTTTCTTCCAAGATGACTTGATTTTTCACTTTATTTCTCTACTATATTTCTTCCTGTGAATTTTGGTGTAATGTTTAGATTTAAAGCATGATAAGGTAACATAAACTCATTCATTTGCTCTTTTTGTGCTAACTTATAAGGAGAGAAGGAAGTAGTCTAACATTGAACACCTGTTATGTGCCAGCAACTTTATTTACACTATCCCCTGAAATTCTCACAACAGCCTATGAAATCAGAAGTATATTTTTGCTACAGATGGGGAAATTGATACTCTGTTTACTGAAATAGGTTCTATGGCTTCTCCAAAGTCACCCAGCTACTAAGTAGGGGAGCTGCATTTCAAACCCAGATCTTTCTGATTGCAAAACCCTTGTGTTCAGCTACTATGTTGGCACTTACCTCATAGAGTGGTTGTCAGGATTAAGTGAAATTAAGTAAAACAGTGCATGTAAGGTACTTAACAGAGCAGTATATAGAAAGAGCTCAATAAAGGGTAACTGCTATTACTGTCACCACCACCACCAATATCCTGCCTTTCAAGTAGTAGAGGTTGACTGGCATAGAGGATGTGTGATTAACTGACAACAGAGTCTGGGAATAATCAAAATATTTCTGATCAGCAGAGCTTCTTTGGTCATCTGCCAGAGCCTATTCTCAAGTTATCTGTGTCCTTACTGTCTTCATCCTTATAACATTGTGAAGTTGGTATTTTTGCTCTTCCCACATTGTAGGTGAGCTGATTGAGCCTCAAAGACATGAGGTCACTTGCTCAAAGTAACAACTAGGAAATGGCAGAACTGGGATCCAGGTTTGTTTGAGTCCAAAACCCATGCTTTTAAAACTCCACCCTCCTTCCTTTCTGTAATTGTATGACCAGATTACTGAGGTTCTTTTGTGCCTCACCCATATGTTGTACCATAGATGTAATATCCTGGATACACTAAACCATCATTTATGTGGATCCATCCATAGTTCCCACTACAGAGAGTTTTGATTGTGACTGAAAATTTCCAAGGACTATAATAACTTATTTTCTAACTGATTTGTTCATTTTTAAATAAAGTGACACAATCAACTGGCAGGAATTTGAGAGTATTAAATGCTCTGATTAAATCTTTGTCAACCACCAGTCTGATCTCTGTGGCTGCAATATGGGATAAAAGGACGGTTCAGAATTTAATGTGGACACAGCTCTCAAAAGCACTGTCAGGGTTAAAAAGGCTACTTCAAAATATGGTCTCGGGAAATTTCCACATTGAAGTTTCACGATCAAGGTAACTCAGAGTCTTGAATAGTGAGGGCTGTGAAGAGGAAGCAATTGTAATTGGAGAAGCAGTTACAATCAACTCATAAAGAGTTTTTGAATAAAAAGAGCTGGTAACTGTAGTTATTTTAATTCACCAAAGCCTAGGAAATGAGAATGGTGGTTAAATGGACAAAGAATACTGAAATAAATAAAGTACCCTGTATTTTGGAGGTTGAGAAGAAAATGGTATTGGAACAACTGAGCTATTAGGCAGAAATGGTGTTAGACTTATCCTCCCAGATTTGGCTCAGTCACCCACAAAATAAATAAACCCTCATGCTGCAATATACCTGGAAAATAATTATGGCTGTTAAATGGCCTCCTGGTTAGCAAGACAAGCCAGTCTACTCAGAAGATGAAAGCCCAAAGAACCAGCCTGTGCACGACTGGGCAAGAGAAGCTCATGCCAAGAATGATGTCTAGGGGATTTGCTGGCAGAATTTAATCTCATCCCTTTTCCTTTTCTCTGGGACTTGGCTAGCTTGGGGACAGAAAGACTCCAGCATTCTCTCTGTTGATATTCTCTAAAACAGTCTGCATTTCTCCAAGAGAAGCAGGCACAAGAAGTGATGGAGGGGTGCCTTAGAAATGAGTGCACTGATTTTTAGAGATGAGTTTATGTTATAGGAGCAAGATAGAAGGTCATAGAATTGTTCCATTCCCATACATCGAACTCTGCAGGGAGACCATATTATTTTCCTCTGTGCAATAAACCACTGAACATTCTCTCTGTTCAGGGAAAGCTCTGACTGTCGGTCTCTGCCTTCTCCAGGATCTAACCTGTGTACTTACCCCAACCAACTCTGAGGCAGAGAGGATATTAGGACGTCTCATCCCTACCATCAGGGAAGGCTTGGGTCTCCTTTTATTCCCAGGACCTATATTCATTATGGCTGAGGTGAACTGCCCCAATGAGAGCATATGATTAGAATTTTGCCTTATTTTCTTCCACCTGCCCATCAATTTTCCTGTAAACCCTCTTCTGCCGGTCTACAACCTCCTTTACCCACACTTTCCTTGAAGCCTGGAGCCAGCTGTCATAATCTCAGCTGCTCATAGTTTTTAATTCTGAAATGCTAATGAGGAGATATATATATATATATATATATATATGATATTTTATGACTAGAATGTTAGGAACTGTTTTTCACGTGTGAAGTCATGCGTCAGGGCATCAGGAGGACATCTGCTGACCAATAGTCTGCCCAGCAGCTGGTTGATACTTACGAAACAAATAGAAGAGTTTCCAGTTCTTAGATTAAGGTATGGCTCTGCGACTTAGTGCATAGAAACTCAAAGATTATGGATTTGATTACACTCAAAGTTTGAAGAGGCAGCGTGTAGGCGTGAGCAGAGCATGGGCTTTAGAATTACACAATCTGGGTTCAAATCTTAGCTCAGCCACTTAGCGGTGACGTGACCTTGGGCAAATTGATCAGTCTCTTTGAATCTTTGTTTTATCCTATTAACACCACTCTCATACTATTTTTAGTGGTTGTACTAGCAAATACTATATATACACACACACACACACACACACAGTTGCATTTGCTAGTTGCCAGTTGGAGAGAGATATATATATATATATATCCCTAAACTTTACCAGTTTGTTTAGAATGAATATTATATCATTTCATGGAAAATGTAAAAACTTTTAAATCCTATATGTCCCTTTAACCCCCACTGTCATCTTTTATGTTATAATTATCATATGTATTACATCTACCTACAGTGAAAACCACACAAGAAAATGCTATGCTTTTTCTTCAAGCAATAATATTTGTTTTAAAGAATTTAAGAACTAAATCATTTTAAATTATTTTCATTAAAAATTCAAAGCCTCTCTCTAGTACTATTTCCCTTTAGTCTAAAGAACACCGTAATGTGTTTTCTTAGTTTTTCTTTTTCTGAAAATGTATTTCACCGTCATTCCTGAAGGATATTTTTACTAGATATAGAATTCTGGGTGAACTTTTTTCCTTTCATCACTTTAGGTATGCTATTCCATTGTCTTATATTTTTATATTTTCTAATGAGAAAGCCATAGTCATCCTGCTTCATTGTCATCAGATAAATGTAAATTAAAATCACAATGCAGGCCCTCTAGCTCCTGTTATAGTGGTGTAACTCCCCAATAGATCAACTCTCCCACTGGTAACTCTTCACTCTGGGCAAAATACAAAGATAACTACCTGAGGATACTGAGGAGAAAGTACAGATGGGCAAACTGTGAAGGAGAACTGAAACTTGAAATAATGGACATGGGCATTTTGTGCTATTATTGTTTTTTGTAGCTTTGACCCAAGAGCAGGCATCAGTTGTTGAGTGAGGCAGGACAGTAAAGGTAGCTAAAACTCAAGTAGAAATGGTGCTGCCTTCCTGGCTAGGAGAATTAGGGAAAGAAACCCAGGTAACCATGTCTGGAGAGTGAAGGATAATTCCCAGAGGGTAGAGAGCTGTAGAAGGAGATCTAATCCTGTGTGTAAACATCGTGAAAGTCTCAGGCTGACCCCTGAACTGCATTGTTACAAAACAGACTCAAAGGAGAATAGCAAAGACTTAAAGACTTGAACTTATACTTAAACTAACATGACCCATTGCTGATAGTTGTTTTGTGTGTACTGTATAATTTTCATTCAGTTGATTTTTTTTTCCTAGTTATCTTTCTGTTAATTTCTATTTTAATTCTATTGTGGTTAAAAAATTCTGAATGATTTCAATATTTTAAAATTTGTTGAGATTTTCTTCATATAATTGATTTTGATAAATATGTGACATGAAAAATGTGGATTCTGGCTTGTTTGTATGCAGTGCTTTATAAATGAATATTACATCAAGTTTGTTAATTGTGCTCTTCAGAAATTTTATATATATACTGATTTTTTTGTCTGCGTGTTCTATCAGCTATTAAGATAAGTGTGTTAATAATCCTTTATGATTGGAGAGTTGTCAATTTCTCTTTTTAGTTTTGTTGGTTTTTTTGCTTTATATACTTTGAGGCCATATTATTCTGTGTATATAGTTTTAGGATAATAATATCTTCTTGTTGAAGATAATGACTTCTTTATCATTTTGAGGATACTGAAGGGTTTTTACTGCTTATTATAAAATGTTGTTCTATTATCCATAATAATGCTTATTGCCTTAAAATTTACTTTGCCTGATATCAGTATAGTTATGACAGGCTTCTTTTGGTTAATGTTTGAATTACTTATTTTTTTTTTTTACCCTTTTACTTTAGACTTTTCGGTGCCCTTATATATTTTTTAAAAATATTAACTCTTGTAAGAATAATAAAGTTAACTGTATTTTTATTTTTTGGTTTTTGAGACAGAGTCTTGCTCTGTCACCGAGCCTGGAGTTCAGTGGCACGATCTCAGGCAACTACAACCTCCGCCTCCTGGGTTCAAGTGATTCTCATGCCTTGGCCTCCCAAGTAGCTGGGATTACAGGCGTGCACCACCACATCAGGCTAATTTTTGTATTTTTAGTAGAGACAGGTTTCAGCATGTTGGCCAGGTGGTCTCGAACTCCCAACCTCAGGTGATTTGCCCACCTCAGTCTCCCAAAGTGCTAGGATTAGAGGCGTGAGCCACCACGCTCAGCCAAGATATAATTTCCATACTTTTAAGTGTACAATTCAATGGTTTTTAGCCTATTCTCAAAGTTGTAACCACTATCTAATTTTAGGACATTTTCATTATCCCCCAAAGAAGCTCAATATTCTCATCCAATTTCTCCCTCATCCCAAGACCCCAGAAAATATTAATTTACTTTCCATCCCTATAGATTTGCCTATTCTGGATATTTCACATAAATAGAATTATACAAAATGTGGTCTTTTGTGTTTAGTTTCTTTAATTAGCATAATGCTCGTAAGGTTAATCCATCTTGTAGTATGTATCAGTCCTTCATTTTTTTATGTTAAAAACCATCGCATGTATGGCTCTAACATATGTGGCTTATCCATTCATTAACGGACGGACGTTTGGGTTGTTTCCACTTTTTGGTCATTATGAATAATACTGCCATGAACACTTATGTAAAGGTTTCATGTCAACATGTTTTCAATGTCTTTGAGTATATATCTAGGAGTAGGATTGCTGGGGTTATATGTTAAATTTATATTTAATACCTTGAGGAACTGCCAAGCTATTTGGCTCTTGTTTCTATTCCATTGAGGTATACATCTATCCTTATGTCACTCACAATGTCTTAATTACTGTAGCTTTGTAATAAATTTTGAAATTTGAAAGAATGGGTCTTCTAACTTTTTTTGAGATTGTTTTGGTTATTCTGAGTCTCTTGCATTTCTGTATAAATTTTATGATTAGTTTGTCAATTTCTGCACAAAATTCAGCTGGGAATTTGAAAGGTATTGCCCTGAATTTATAGATCAATTTGGGTAGCATCACCATCTCAACAATAGGAATTTTTCAAACCCATAAATATGAGATGTCTTTCCATTTATTTAGGTCTTCTTTAATAATTTTTTTCAACAATATTTTGTAGTTTTCAATATATAAATCTTGCATTCCTTTAAAAAATTTCTAAGTGCTTTATTCTTTTTCATGCTATTGTAAATGGAATTTTCTTAATTTCATTTTCATAATGTGCATTGGTAATGTATAGAAATACTACGGATTGTTGTATATTGACCTTGTACTCTAGAACTTTGCTGAACTCTCTTATTAGTTCTAATAGATTTTTGAGGAGATTTCTTGTGATTTCCTCTATATGTATAAGATTGTGTCATCTCTGAATAGAGACAGTTCTATTTCTTCCTCTATAACTTGATGAATTTTATTTCATTTTCTTGTGTAATTGCCCTGCTAGAATCTCCAGGACAATGTTGAGTAAAAGTGATGAGAGTGGACATCCTTATCTACCTTCTGATGTTAGGGAGAAAACATTATTTTTTTTTTTCACTAATGAGTAAGATGTTGACTGTAGGTTTTTCATAGCTTGGTATTTTTCAGGTTGAGAAAATTTCCTAGTATTTCTACTGTGTTGAGTGTTTTCATCATGAATGAGTGTTGGATTGTGTCAAATGCTTTTTCTGCATCTATTGAGATGATCGTGTGATTTTTGTCCTTTATTATATTTATATGGTATATTACATTGATTGATTTTTATATGCCAAATCAGCTAGAATTCCTAAGATAGACTCCCTATGGCCATGGTACATAGTTCTTTTTATGTGTTGCTGAATTTTAGTAGTATTTAATTGAGAATTTTGGCATCTATATTCATAAAATATGTTGGTCTGTCATCTTATTTTTTGTGATGTCTGTGTCTTGTTTTGGTATCATTGTACATAGTTTTGTTTTGGTTTTGGTTGTTTTTTTTTCTGTCTGGTTTTGTAATCTTGGTCTTTTATTTGGAGTAATGAGTTATTTTACATACATTGTAATTACTGATATAGCTGAGTTTATATGTACCATGTTGTTTTTCATTTCCTTCTTGGCTCATTTGTATTTCTTCTGTCATCTTTTCTTACTGTCTTTTGGATATATTACAAAATATATTGTTCTGTTCTGTGTTTTCTTCTAATAATTTGTTATACATATTTGTGCTATACTTTTAGAGGCTACTCTAGAGATTATAGCATGCATTTGTGAATTATTTCACTGTACTGAAAATTATTATTTAGCCATATCTCCATAACCAATATAAAACCTTAGAACCTCAAAACTCTGTTTACCTTTATCTTGCTTTTTTGTTATTGTTGTCATTGAATATAAATTCTACATGATAGTATTGTTATTACTTTGTGAAGTTAGTATTTATTTATATTAACCCACATATTACTTCATTCCTCTATTCTTCATTCCTTCCTGCATTTCCACATTCCTGTCTGGTATCCTTTTTTTCTGTCTCAAGGATTCCTTTTATTCTTTTTTGTAGTGCAGAGCTTGGAATGGTTGTCTACTCTATGGAAGTTTAGTTCATCTAGTCCTAATTGTTAGCAAAGCTCTCTCAGGCATCTAAATACCACTTTTATAATTTATTCATATTTAAGTAATTATTACAGCAGAAGTGTCTATTTACTGTGACTTATTACATTCTACTTGGAAGCAGAAGTAGTATGATAATTTTTAAATAGCTGTCTCTCACACTCAATTTTAAGCTACGTGAGTGTAGGAACATTTTCTGCTTTGCTTATTTTGGGTTGTCTAACATTTAATAAGTTATTTATGAATAAATGAATGAATGAATAAGTGACACAGTATCTGTAAGTCCTTGTCATTTGGTAAGTACTCAATAAAATAAATATTACCTAACCTTTTAAATATTTGATCTCTGTTAATCGCATGTCACATTAGGGTGGGGACTAAAATTTGCACCTATTACCAGTCATTTTTGCCTGCCTCTGAATACAGGGATCAAGAGAAAGTATCAGGGAAGCCTGCAGAGTTGAGAGGTTGAGGCACAACTGACTGAACTATTTACATAGGTTTACTGAAGCTCTGTCTTGTAACTAACAACTGGAGAATACAATAGTAATCACTCAGTAGCCTCCACATGTAAGAGTCTTCAAATTAGCAAAGGAGACCGGGAAAAATGATGTACAATTGTACAGCATAATGTGACTATGTGGATAAAAGGGAAGAAAGAGGACACCGTTCCACCCAAGCTAGATGATAAAGTTTTTGACATATTAGAAAGTAGTGTTATATAGGTAGCTGGTTTTCAATATGTATCTCAGGGTCTTGTAAAAGTAGTTGCTATATCCCTGCATTCTAGAATCAAGAGACATATTGGGTAGAATATAGCCAATTACAAGTCAGCCAGACACTCTGGTTATCAATTGCTATGACATAAATTGAGGGTAAAAGATTTATATTTGGCCATTTTCAAAAAGGATCTACTAAGAGAAATTATTATCCTCAAAGCTGTGACATTTTTAAAAGAGAAACATCATATATTGTCTCCAAAGATAATGCATCATAGCAGATGAAACATAAAAGGAATTTTTTTTGATTCAATACAATAATGTTCTTTTGCTTTTTAAAGCATTTTGTTTTCTATGGGGGCCAAATGTTTTGACATTTTAACAATTCTGTTTGTTCATCCAGCTTGGGAAATAAGTAGAAAGCAAGTTCCCCATACTTCCCCCGTAGTTTGGACAGCATTGGACATACATGGACAGCATTTTATCATTGACAGAACCCATTCCCATTGTTTTCGTATTTGAGTTTCACAGTAATCCATTGAGAGAGGCAGGGAAGAGAGCTACTATCAGTCCTACAGGTATAGAAACCAAGACTCCGAATTCTAGCCAGTGCTTTTGTTGTTATCCAGCTTTGCCATCTTAGAAGCCGAGTTGATGTTTGGGCTAGCATTTATTCAGTCATCTCAAACCCCCACATTTCAATTTTAGTATATTAGAAAGAAAATGAATAAATAAAATGTTCAACTCTTGCTGGTTCAAAAGATCTATTTTCTCACATATTTAATTAGACTTGTGTGTAGTAACCTACCTTGAACTCTGCTTTCATCTGAGAAATCCTATCATGGTAAAATATGTCTTGGAAAAAAATATCAAAAGGTAAGAATTAAAAATGCAAGTTAAGCTGAAGTTCTCGACTTAAAAAAGATTATTGCAAAGATAGCTTTCTCACTCAAGTGAAGGAAATGAGTGGTGAGAAAGTCCAGGCTTTATAGTAGAAAGGACAAATATGATCATTAATTCATTAGTCAACCACATTTCCCTCTTATCTTTGTCCTGAAGAAACTGGTCTGTTTTTCTATTGGTGATGAAATATCAGATAAAAAATAATTATGCTTGGTAATTTTCTTTATATCTATAATTGATTGTAGCCATTTTATGCAACAAAATAAAAAGTTTTTAGTTAGACGCTAGATGAATCTGCCTTTTTTGGATGGCCAATTGAATTGTCAATAACACTTTGTCATAAACTTTGCAAGTTACTTTTTAAAGCATTCAGGCCTACAAACTTGACCTTGGCTGCCTTGGTGGTGCCCCAGGGGCTGGGGTTACTTACCTCTGCTCGGCCACTCCACCCTCATTTCTGCTTCTATTGCTTAATTGCTAACTGGTTTAAGTTCTTTCTCTCACTCTGTGTCTCATATATATATATATATATATATATATTTCAAATATATATATATATTCATATATATATTTCAAATATATATATATATTCAAATATATATTTGAATGTATATCCCAAATAATTGAATAATTGGCTGGAATGAATATTTAATTGAATACATAACTGCTTTAATAGATTTTCCTTAGTTTTATTCTGAATTGACTAGTTGCCTTGGAATTTTAATCCATTTATTGTAATGATGTTTACTGAACACTCACCATGTGCTAGGTGTATTGTAGGGGCTAGGGATAGAGCAGAAAACAATAGAGGCATAAATCCCTGACCTCATAGACTGTATATTCAAGTATCAGGGGAGACAGAATTAAACAATAAATGCAACACATAGTGTGTTGGTGATAAGTGCCATTGAGTAAAATAAAGGATGGTAGTAGGACAAGTAATACACGTGAGGTATATAGGAGAGTGTAGCATATTGAATTGGGTGGCAACGAAAGGCCTCACTGGGAAGGTGCCATTTGAGCGAAGACCTGAAGGAGTTGAAGGAGTGATGCATGCAGCTATCTGGGGAGAGATCATTCGGGAGAGGCAGAATAGCAATTGTAAAGATCATGATATGGGCCTACATGTAGCCAGGTGGGTGAAATGCTGGGTGGCTGGAGCTGCGTGAGAGAGGCAGAGTGTGGTAGGAGACAACGTCAGAGAGCATATGGAAATCCAGATCATGGGGGTCCTTGTAGGCCAGTACAAGGAGTAGAGTTTATATTCTGGGGGAGATGGGGAGCCAGTGGAAGGATTTGTGCAGAGACCTCATATGATCTGAGATGTGTTAAGGGGATCACTCTGGCTGCTGTTTTAAAAAGGGACTGAAGAGGCAAGGGCCGAGGCTGACCAGTGAGGAGTCTGTTGCAACAATCTAGGGGAGAGATGATGGTGGCTAAACCAGGTGGCAACAATGGAGGGAGTGAAAAATGATTGGGTTCTAGATATATTCTGAAAGTATTGCCAAGAGAATGTTCCTACAGATGGCGTGTGGAGTGTGGGAGGAAGAGAGGAGTTAGGATCATCTTAAGGATTTGACCTGAACAACTAAAAGGATGAGATTATCATTAACTTAGATGGGGAAGATTGAGGAGGAGCAGGTTTTTGGGGGTAAAGTCAGGGTTTTGGTTTTGGATATGTTAAATTTGAGGCACCTATTGATATCCAAGTACAGCTATTGAGGAGGCAGTTTGAAACATGTATCTGGGCCTCAAAAGATCACATCCCCCTTCCCCCCCACACACAAACATTTAGATGTTGTGTCTATATAGAAGGAAATTAAAGCCATGACACAGATGAGATCACCAAGGGAGTGAGCATAGAGAAGGGGAAATGTCCAAAGACAAGGCCCTGGTGCCCTCTAACACTTAAAGTTCAAAAGAGAGACCAGTGAGGTAACTGGAGAACCCTTAAGTGTGTGCCTGGCGGTGAGAGTAAATGAGAAGAAATTTTGTTTCTTAAGAGTCTGTTGACTCTATTAGGCGTTGCCCCATCCCTGGGGTTGGTGGGATCTCAGAGTAGACTGTATGTCAGGAGATTCCTCACTTATTTTTAATATTTGGTGGGAGATAGTCCCCTCACAATTTTGTTGACTACAACATGGAAAAGAGATATTGGGCAGTGACAGTGTGTCAAAGCAAATATTGTAATGGAAACACTTTTTGTTCTAGCCAAGACAATGTGTTATAATTAAGACATTGGTACATTCCATCATCATGACAGGCCAACTGAGTTCTTTGCTGATTTTGAGTGGGGAGGAGCAGGGTGTGGTAGGATAAAGATGGAAAGGTTAGCACGAAGCAAGAAAGAATAAACATTGGAACATATAACATCATTTATTCTGACATCCAACAAGTCACACAAAAGAGGACACTTGGAGTTTTCCCCACCATTAAATATCATGTCAGCAGTGACAACTTGGAGGCTTATTCCATATCTCTTGCTAGTTTGAAGAGCCAACCTTGATACATAAATCTCTTCTGAAGCAGAAGTTTAAGGCCATGTGTATTGTGAATTGAAGATTTAGCCCAATTTTTGGTTCTTTGCTCTTTCACTTTTACCCTCTATGAAGTGACTGCCAGTATCTGTCATTTGTAAGAATCAATTTAGAAAATAGGTGAGATAGTGCAAATTCTGAGTGTAGCTTCAAGTCCCAGGTGAGTTTCCTAAAGCACAATGGCACTGCAGCATCCTTGCTGATACCTAGGAACAGCACTAATTAATTTTCAGTGCCTTTCCCCATCTGATAATTTTGGTCACAAAGGTTCATTTCTAAAAGATGGCCCGGAGCAGATTTAAGCATAGAGTCCTTTAATTGGCATGAGTAAGCAACAGTTGGACTTTCTGAATTGAGTTCTTCCGTGGTTAACCAGAGCACGTAGAGACAACATTAATTGCCTCATAGCTCCCAAATGGAGATGAAGGGAGGGAAGAAAGAAAGCAAAGTCATGAGTGGTCTGACTGAATTAGTCCATGGGAATTGTTTCTGGGCTTTGTTTCTTCATGTAAACTCTGCTTTGAAAGCAAAATATTTGAGTTATAAACAGGTAGTATAACAGTTGGACTACATAATAACATTTATAATTTGATACAAAATTTCAAAAACCATTTTCTATGAATAATGCCTTAAAGAGAAAGGGCTTAATGGTTGAACCTGTCAGGGTTTTCGAAGTTTTCATTTTATTTTTGGAATGGAGTTTATGAAATTTAGGCCTTTATTGCTTTATGTACTAAAATATTCTCTTGTTTATGTTATACACATTCACGCACGCGTGCACACACACACACACAGAAGATACACACACAAAGGGTGCTGGTTTATGAGAGCTTTTCATTTCAAAAGAGAACTGTCAAATTTGTGAAAGAATAAAGTGTGTAGAGTAAGTGCTCGCTTATAAGATACCACATTTTATGTAGAATGAATCATGCTTTTAGGTAAGCTATATAAGCTATTTCCATAAATGTACACTATGTGTATGAGTCCAAGGGAAATTGTGATGAGAGAGAGAAATACTGATGATGCTATCATGCTTGTATTTTGTGTCGTGCTATATTCTTGAGCCTACTGTTGTTCATGGTTAGAAGACAAGCTGGGCACTCAGTGGGTTTTAGGGTCATAGTCTGTATCCTTGCACTAACTCGATAAAAGCTCCTGAGGAAAGCATTTCAACTTTCTCTAATGGGCTCTCTGAATTTGCCAAAATGAGCATGATGTGATAGCAGGAGGTATGCTCTATGAACTCCCCAGATCAGCAGCACCAGGGCCAACTCCCAAAAGCACTGCCAGAATCACTGGCGCTGTGGTGGCTAATAGGGTCATATCCAAAATGTCCATTTCCAAAAGCGTCTATTTCACATCTGTCTGTAGGACTTGCCTCTTGCCTAGAAGCTCCAGATTTTGACAACTGGGTTGAAATATTGAAACTCTAGGCAATAAGACATGCTTTTTATTCAAACTGTTCATTCTACGATAAGGTTTTTAGGTCCACACTTAAATGTTGCTTACCCTAGCAGGAAATGAGGGTGAGGGATTTTGTAGTTGTTTTCTGAGTGTCCCGTTATTGGAGTGTGAACAGCTGCAAATGGATGGCTCCTCTCTGTCACATGTCTTGGCCCAGGCATATGCTTTGTTGACACCCTTGTTCAGTGCTTTCTCTCTGTCTGTGCCTGCAGGCCTTTGCCTCAGGCATGCTCAACCTCAGATGCACAGAGCAATGAGCTATGGTCTGGTTTAAGAAGCAATAAGACCTGATTGTTCTGTGTGACATTGTCTCCTCTTTATATGTGTGTGTTCATTTGTTCAATTGCTTGTCTTCTGTGTTGTGCTATATTCTTGAGCCCACTGACATTTTTCTCGAAATAACTATGAGAAAGATCCTGTGATACTTTGTATCAAGTGGTAAACAGTACCTGAGAATTTTAAAGCTGCAAATGAAGCTGTTATAAAGTTATAAAGCTAACACTGCAAGTTACTGAAGGAATATGAGGCAGGCCTTATGAGAATCTGGAATGAGATTTGGGCTGAGGTGATGAAGATATCTCCAGAAATTCCCACAAATAGAAGTTGGTTAAAGCTTCTTTTCCCTTCTCTTTTGTTTCCAAAGAAGTGGCATCCTACCTTCTTTCTGATAATTCACTGCTCTCATTCCCTTCAGGACTGTGCTCTGTCAATTATCCTCTCTCTGTAGATCTTGAAGTTCTCCTTCTTTCCTGGTGCCTTTCACCTGTAAAACATTCGCCAGCCTCCTCTAGCACCCTATTCCCAGCCAATTTCCATGACCTTATCATATCTCAACCTTTATCCCTTTTTGCTCTGCCTTCTGTGTATACTACTGAGCTGAAAGTGCTCATTCAGTGGGTATTTTGAGATGAATTGTGTCCTCTCAAAATAGATGTGTTGAAGTCCTAGCCTCCAGTACTACAGAATGTGACCTTATTTAGAAATAGGGTCTTTACAGAGGTAATCAAGTTAAAATCATATCATTAAGGTGGGCCCTAATACAGTATGACTGGTGTCTTTATAAAAAGGGGAAATTTGGACATAAGACAGATGTGTACAGAGTAGATGATATGAAGACACAGGGAGAACATAATCTATAAGCCAAAGAATGGCTGAGGCTATTGGAAGCTAGGAGAAGGGTCTGAAACAGCGCCTTCCTCACAGCCCTTAGGAGGAACCAACCCTGCTGACACTTTTATCACTGACTAATAGCCTTCAAAACCATGACACAATAAATTTCTGCTGTTTAAGCCACCCAGTTTTTGGTACTTTGTTATGCAGGCCTAGCAAACTAATACAGTGGACACAAATATGATTTCCTAATGATTGAATCCAAGGGCTCCTTCTTACCTACTGTGTTAGTCCATTTTCCCATTACTATAAAGAAATACCTGTTACTGGGTAATTTATAAAGAAAAGAGGTTTAATTGACTCATGGGACTTGCCTTGTCTCAGATGGAACTTTGGACTTTGGACATTTGAGTTAATGCTGGAATGAGTTAAGACTTTGGGGGATTATTGGAAAGGCCTGATTGTATTTTAAAATGTGAGAAGGACATGAGATTTGGGAGGGGCCAAGGCAGAATGATATCGTTTGCATGTGTGTCCCCACCCAAATCTCATGTTGAAATTTAATCCTTAATGTTGAAGGTGGGGTTGGTGGGAGGGGACTGGATCATGGGGGTGGATGTCTTATGAATGGTTTAACACCATCCCCTTAGTGCTGTCCTTGTGATAGTAAGTTCTCACAAGATCTGGTTGTTTAAAAGTGTATAGCACCTCCCTCCCTCGCTCTTGCCTCTGCTCTGGCCATGTGACATTCTTCTTCCCCGTTCACCTTCCACCATGATTGTAGTCTCTCTGAGGACTCCCCAGAAGCTAAGTAGATGTCAGTACCATGCTTCCTGTATGGCCTGAAGAACCATGAGCCAATGAAATCTCCTTTCTTTATAAATTACCCAGTGTCAAATATTTCTTTATAGCAATGTGAGAATGGACTAGCACACTCGTTCTGGTCAATCCCTCTGTACACTTTAATTCAATAAATGTCTTTTAAAATTTGAGAGTCAGCATAGTGAGGCAGAATAAATCAGAGCTTTGGAATTAGGACAAACTATGTTCAAATTCTTGGGTAATTTTACTCATCTTTTCTAAACCCATGAAATAGAATTTGTATCTACCTTATATGGTGATTGTGAGCATTACATGAGATAATGTATGTAAAATATGTGGCATATAGTAAGCACAAAATTAAAAAAAAATATATTAAGCACTGTAGTCAGCTTGGGAAGAACCTAGACATTGAGTGGTCAGCTGAGATGCTAAGTCAAATATTAGTACCCAGGAAGTAAAAATATGATGATGGTTTAGGGTAAGTGTTTGCTCCTCCTCCATGCTCTTACCTTTCTCACTATACTTAGCAGTGTTATTTATTTACTGAGTTTTATTTGTGTGTTTCATCTCCTATTTGATTTCAAGATCTTTAATAGTGGACATAGAGAATAACTGATGAATGAAAAAATGAGTAAATGGGACAAATCTAGAAGCTCATTCTTGGCCAATCTGAGGGGTAAGGGATCATGCTGTGTATCAAGGCTACTGAGGAGGCTGAGGCAGAAGAACCAGTTGAACCCAGGAGGCGGATGTTGCAGTGAGTCAAGATCGTGCCACTATGCTCCAGTCTGGGTGACAGAGTGAGACACTATCTCAAAAAAAAAAAAAAAAGAAGCTGCTATTAACAAATTGATTGCTTGGACTAAAATGTGTTCTTCCATGTTCTCAACAATCCTCCTCTGCCAGGATTGGATCTTTTTTTTTTTTTTTTTTCAAATCACTACTGGAGTGGATTTACTGCAGTCAGTCAAGCTGAGTGAGCAATGAATATGTACTTCCAACATGTTTCTTGAAACTCTGTAGACTAGTGTTGTGTGTTGCTGTCACCACTTCTGTGATTTCATCAGATTTGTCCACTTGTGCTACCCAGGCACAGAAATAACTATAATATTGACTTATTTTTTAGTAGTTGCTAACTTTATGAATGCACAATGCCAAATCAGGAAAAAACATTCACTTTATAGGCCAAAATTATATGGCAGTAAACCTGGAAATCACAAATATCAGTACATTGGAACTGTCTACTTCTCTTGTAGTTTCAAAACGTAAGCTGGATGTTCACAAGAATGGGCTTCCTCATTGATAAGTTTGGATGTGTGTCCCCACCCAAATCTCATATTGAAATGTAAATCTCAATGTTAGAGATGGGGTCTGATCGGACGTGATTGGATCATGGGCTTGAATTTCTCACGAATGACTTAGCACTGTCCCCTTGGTGCTGTCCTTGTGATAGCCAGTGAGTTCTTGTGAGATCTGGTCATTTAAATGTGTGTGGCCCCTTCCTGCTCTCTCTCTTGTTCCTACTTTTGCCAAGCGAGGTGCAAGTTCCTACTTCACCTTCTGCCATGATTGTAAGCTTCCAGAGGCCTCTCCAGAGGCATATGCTGGTGTTATGCTTCCTGTACAGCCTGCAGAACTGTGAACTGATTAAACCTCTTTTCTTTATAAATTACCCATTCTTGGGTATTTCCTTATGGCAATGCAATGTTGGCCTTATACACTCAGCAAATGTTAATGTTCTTTGATGAACAGTCTGGAGGCTGTTTGTATTCCTCATTATATGATCCTCCCAGATGGGTTTGTACTGACTTTTTAATAATTCAAGCATAAGCTTCCCTTTCACCCCAATCTGCGGAATATCTTTTCTAGTTATTTAGGGGTCTAAATAGCTTTTTCTAATAACTCTGTATTTACTGAGTTTACCTATGACCCTTATCCTCCTGTCCATTTATTCTAGTCTAGATACAAATATTTCTCAGTGCAGGTATAGAAATAATAAAAAGTAAAAGTAGACTTTTTTCTAGTGTTATTCATTTCTGGCTTTATCATGGAACTGAAAATGAAAAGCTATATTAATACTTCACTGAGTAAGATGGTTTGTTTGGCTAGACAAGATGGTAGGCATTAATAAAATATTAATAACATTTTAAAAAGAGGAAATAGGTGTGTTACTCCCACCCTTTTAAGAAAATAGAAAGCATAACGTAGAGAGTGGCAAGAGAGGAAGCTAAATAAATGTATTTTTTTTTTTCTGAGAAAGAGAAGTTATAAAGTGATTCTCTATTTCAGGCCAAATTTTTTCCTAACTTGGGCCTGATTATAGTCAAGTGCACACTTTACTGTAAAACTCGGAGTATTTAGGGTATCCACAGTCAATGTCCCATTGTATCATGCAACCCACGTCTTCTTTTAAATACCCTGGCATGCATATCCTCATCTCAGTGTTACTGATAACACTGAAAAATTGGGGACAGCCTAAATGTCAAACAGTTCAAAAGCAATTCATTAAATTTATGATACAGACATGTGATGGCATATTATGCAGCTGATAAAAATTTTGTTGTGGAAAGAGATTTAATGGCATGGGATGATGTTCACAATATGTCTATAATTGAGAAAGAAGCAGATTTCACAACCATAGGAGCCTAACAAAATCAGTACGTATAGTCATAGAAGCCTGGAATATAATTTCTCAAATTTTTACCAGTGGCTGGCTCTGGGTTGTGAAATTAAAGGTGAGTTTTAAGTTTCTTTGTGCTTTTCTATATTCACTATATTTTTATAGTGAACATATATTAACTTTACAATCAGGAAGAGAAAAAGGGAGGAAATCTCTCCCCCTTATAAACACTATGTAATGGGTTGAACAGTGGCCCCCAAAATATATGTTCACATCCTAACCCCCAGAACCTATGAATGTGACCTTATTTGGAAAAAGAGTGTTTGCAGCTATACCTAAGTTAAGGATCTCATGAGTCATTCTGGATTATCCACGTGACCCTAAATCCAATGATAAGTTTCTTTATAGAGACAGAAGAGGAGAAGGCACAGACACAGACGAGAAAGCCCTGTGAAGATGGAGGCAGAGATTGGAGTGATATGGCCACAGGCTAAGGAGTACTGACAGCCACCAGAAGCCAGAAGAGACAAAGAATGATTCACTTCTAGTGCCTCCAGAAGGAGTGTAGCTTCGTTGATACCTTGCTTTTTGGCCATCAGAACTGCAAGAAAATAAATTTCTGTTTAAAATTTGTGGCAATTAGTTTCAGTGATCACAGAAAACTCATATGTACTGCAATGGCCCATGCTGCCAATTGGTTATTTTTTCTATGTGAGCATCTGACTGGGCTTTTGCCTCTCCCTCTTCTTAGTCCCAAGTCACTGTATTTGCCATCTTCAAAGTACCATGCTGAGCTCTGTTGCCAGCTCAATGTCCATTTCAAATTGCGTGCTTCCTCTTTCCTTCTTCCTGCCCATCTCCTCTTTGTTCTCATTTGTGAGATGTTCCTTTTGATCACTACAGGTTGCACCTATCATTTGGTCTTCCAGTTTTCTCTGGCAATTGAACATTTGTTACTTGTGACATTCACAAAAGGACCTTAATGGCTGCCTAGGTCCTCTGTATTTTCAAAGGAGACCTAGTGACTTTCACCACCCTTTAAAATATCTGCTGTGACTTAAAGAAGCTCCCAAGTGACATTGGCACCCAGGATACCTGCGATATATTACTATCCGGTTAAGGGAGAAAGGGAACTTCTTTAAAGCAACACCGGGAAAATTCATTCCCAGGTCCCTGAAGATATTTCCCAAACATCACAGGTAGAGAATTTGCAGATATTTTGTTGTTTGTATTTGCTTAGTAGAAGAGGCTTGTTGGTAACCTGACACTGCCTGCCATGCCAGCCTCATTTCCTTCCTTTTGCTGATGGGCCAGTGATCTTTAGGTGCTGTGTGTCATTGCCAGTCCTCATCCTGAGGCCATTACTCCCATTCTCTGCTCTACCATGAATGAGACTCTCTTAGCCTGACTTGTTCTCCTCCCTCTCCCCTGATCCTTCAGTCTTGGTTCAAGTATTACCTTTAGGAACCATTTGCTGACTCCCACTTCCCAGCCTGGGCCAGGCACTAGGCCCAACCTTTTGTGTTTCTCTAGTAGCATGGCCTCACCTCTACCCTCCATGTATTCACAATACTGGGAAGTGATCTCTTCGTTAAGGTTGGACATTTTTAAGTTCCGTGTTTCTTACAATAGGGGTTCCATAAGACAAAAGGAAGATGAAATGAGGCAACCTCTCATGCTAATGCAATATTTTCTATGACGGAATAATCTCTGCAAGGAAAATGCTATAAGTAAGTCACTACCATGGAAATCTTTTATCTTCTGTCCACTGGATCTATATACTAAATTCCCTAAGCAAAACTCATTTTCTTTTGCAAGAAGAAAAAAGACGGAAGTGGGCAAGAAAAAGTTGAACAGAGGCCTCCTGAATGTGAGAAAATGCTTATTTTAAGTGATTATAATAAGAAAAGGAAATGATGTGTTTGGGTCTTTCCTACTTTATTGTGAACTACTTGAGAGAAGCAAAATTTGGATTCCTTCCACTTGGCATAGAGTTGGTGCTCCCCAGATGTTTACAGAATGAGTAAATATTTTCCCTACAGTCCTATACTTTTTGTTCCAAAACTGTGAAGAGAGAGGCAGAGCAAGCATGCTGATATCAGATCTGCCATTTGTCTGGATTAGTGTCCTGAAGCCCTTTAGTCAAGACCTTCTTATCGCCCATCTCAGAAGCATAAAAGGGTGACAGGATTTTCAGCAGGTAAGAATGGGAAAAAAATAGATAATGCTTTTTCGTTTTAGTCTAGAAAAAGTACCAACAAGGAGCTGTATGCTGGGAGGTGATAAGGATGACACACACAATGGGGAAAATCAATGCACAGTCCCTCTCTGGCACCAGAGATTTTGCTAAGAGGCCAATCAACTTTGTTTCTGACATCCCTCCACAACAGAACCTAGAATTTCAAGAATAATTGATGGAAAGTGGTGCGCCGAGGCATTTGCAAGCTATACCACTCGTGCTAAAACAAGACAACAGATGGTTTTAGTTACTGCCATCAGGCTTGAGCACAAAATTTGAAAGCAGCCCCACGGTTGTATGGTTTCTCCTGGAATGGGATAGAACTACGCTCTTCCTAGTCATGAGGTCCTGAGGCCAAGCCAAATGCTGTCTTGGAACTGAGTCTGAGAAAATTCTGAGTCTGGAGGAATAATGTAATTTATACCTAGGAAGGAAAGCAGGAAGGTCAAGAGTCAGGAGATTGATCAAACAGGTCATCACGCTTGAAGGGCAGTGTTTGCTGGAAGCCAGATAAGCATAAGGGAGCAAGCAGAGAGGAAAGCAAGATGCAAAGGGTTGAACTTGGTGCCAAAAGTAATTTCACGAATACAGTCTTCCTCTGTATGACCTGGCATGTTTCCCTGGGCAAGGGGCATGCTCTTAAAGCTCCAGAATGGCTGTCTTTCCTCATTTTGTGGCCCAGTTAGGTTAGCCCAAAGCTGACAAACATCAGCCACAAAGAATTGTATATTTTGGGGTGGGAGTGAGATTAGTAGAGTCCTGCCAAATGCAGAACCTATGTTAACAAGCAAATTTGAAGATGAATAATATATCCTCTGTGAACCACAGAACACCACATACTTCCACAAATATGTACTGAGCTGTATTTCCTGAGTGCAAGGCACTCTAATTACAGTAAGGAGGGTAGAGAGGTGATTATTAAATTCTATGCTCTCAGTAAATACAGAATGTTTTATCTCAGCTAATTAAGGCATGCAGAGGGATTGGAAAACATGGGTCATGGTCAAGGTACAGTACCAGGTAAAGTAGGGGAGTGATAAGAAACATGGCTAGAAAGAAATATTGGGGTAAACTCCAGTGTCAGCTAGAGCAGCTCTTACTTTGAACATGAATTGCATAGCACTCTGTAGAATATCTTGAAAGTATGAAAGGTAGTTAGGCCACTGCAGTGGTCTAGGTAGAGATGATGTGAGCCTGACTTACTCTGGTGGCAGTGGAAGGAGAACGGAGGAGACAGGACTGACTGACATATTGGAGAGCTAAATTGGTTCTGACTTGGTGTCAGGATTTTTCACAAAGACAGAGCAGATAGGATGTAGATATAGATTATATAGATCAGATACAGATGTAGATGAGGAGGGGATTTTTTTAGGGAATTGGCTCATATGATTATGGAGGCTGAGAAGTTCCCTAACAGGCATGGCTCAGTTCAAGTCTGAAAGCTTCAGGTCCTGCAGTCCTAAGGCCAGAGAGTCTAGAGTTCTAATGTCCAAGTGCACGAGAAGAATGTCGCAGCTCCCGGAAAGAAAGAGAAGAAAACACCATTCCTCCACCCTTTTTTGTTCTACTGGGGTTCCTATCTGATTGGATAGTGCTTGCCCACATTGAAGGTGGATCTTCCCCAATCAGTCCACTGACTCATGTGTCAGTCTCCTTTGGAAACACCCTCATAGACACACCCAGAAACAATGCTTTACCAGTCCAGTCATCTGGGTATTCCTTAATCCAGATGACACCTAAAGTTAACCATCATACTAGGTAACTCACTGAATGTTGGAAATAAGGTAGAGAGGAAACAAAGGTGACAGCAAATTTGTAAGCCTGGGTGACTAGATAAATAGGATCACTCATAGAACTAGAGAAATCAGCTTAAGTCATTGATTTGAAAGATGAGAAGATTTGCTTGATTTTGAACATGTTGGGTTTACAATGGTGGTTAAACATCTGAATGGAGATACTGCCAAAAGGCAGTTGGAAATGTAAAACAAAACTAGAGTAGATCCTACTGCAATAGGTTTCCATAAGTGCCTACGTTCTCCCTACCTCAAATGCTGGCAAGAATGTGGAGAAAAGGAAACATTTGTGCACTGTTGGTGGAAATGTAAATTAGTACAACCACTACGGAGAACAGTTTGGAGGTTCCTCGAAAAACTAAAAATTGAGCTACAATAGGTCCCAGCAATCCCACTGCTGGGTGTATACCCAAAAGAAAGGAAATCAGTATATCTAAGAGATATCTGCACTCCTCTATATATTGCAGTACTGTTTACAATTGCTAAGACTTGGAAGCAACCTAAGTGTCCATGAACAGATGAATGGATAAAGAAAACGTGGTATCTATACACAATGGAATACTATTCAGCCATTAAAAAAATGAGATCCAGTCATTTGCAACAACTTGGATGGAAGTGGTGATCATTGTGTTAAGGGAAATAAGCCAGGCACAGGAAGACTAACATTGCATGTTCTCACTTATTTGTGGGGTCTAAAAATCAAAACAACTGAACTCTTGGAGATAAGAGAGTAGAAGGATGGCTACCAGAGGCTGGGAATGGTATTGGGGATCTGGGGAGGAGGTGAGGATGGTTAATGGGCACAAAATATATAAATAATGAATAAGACCTACTGTTTGATAGCACCATAGGGCGATTTTGGTCAATAATAACTTGATTGTACATTTTAAAATTACTTAAAGAGTATAATTGGATTGTTCATAACACAAAGGATAAATGCTTGAGGGGATGGATGCCCCATTTTCCATGATGTGCTTATTTTACATTGCATGCCTGTATCAAAGCATCTCATGTGTCCCATAAATATATACAGCTACTATGTACCCACAAATGTTTTTTGAAAAAATTTAAAATTAAAAAATAAAATGGCTTAAAAACCAACCATTTAAAAAGCGCAAGAGCACAATCAGAACTGAAATCTGTCAAAATGAATAAAAATGTTGTTAAAAAGTATAGGGTCACTTTTACTAAGGATGAAACTAGAAAAAGAAAAACACATTGGTCACAGGACTGAAAATCAAATAATAGTAGCATCATGTCATGAAAACCAAAGGAAAAGAGAATTTCACGAAAGGGAGTGGCAGATAACTTTGCCAATTGCTACAGGGAATTTGAATAGAACAGGGACTGAATGGTTTTGCAATTAGGAGATCCTGGAAGTCTTACATGACTTCTGAGAAAGCACTTTCAGCAGTGGCAAGGGTGAGGGATGGAGAAGTCAGGTTACAGAATGTTTATGTGTAAATGGGAGGTGAGAAAGTAAAACTCTGGGTGTCCATGTCTGAGGATTGGTGCAGTTTGGCTGCTTCAGAGTCACTTGCAGAGCCTATAAAAATATGGATTGCCAAGCCTCAGAACTGTATTCAGATTCATCAAGTCTGAGGCGGGGCCTAAAAATCTGGCTTTTAAAAAAACACTCCAGACAGAAAACCAAGCACCGCATGTTCTCACTCGTAAGTGGGAGTTGAACAATGAGAACACATGGACACAGGGAGGGGAACATCACACATCAGGGCCTGTCACGGGGTGGGGGGAAAGGAGAGGGAGAGCATTAGGACAAATACCTAATGCATGTGGGGCTTAAAACCTAGATGATGCATTGATAGGTGCAGCAAACCACCATGGTACACGTATGCCTATGTCGCAAACCTACATATTCTGCACATGTATCCCAGAACGTAAAGAAAAAAAAAAAAAAGAAAAAGATAAAGAAAAAGAAAGCACTCCAGGTGTCACTTATGCACAGGTAGATTTGACAACCACTGTTTAGACTATTATTTCAAGAAATCTGCTAGTAAAGTGGAAGAGAGAGAAAGAGGACTGTATTAATGAGGATTGGCTAAGCAATATAACATTAACAAATAACCTTCAAATCTCAATGCTTTAACACACACAAATACTTGATTTCTCACTCATACTGTATAATCATCATAATCCAGAGGAGAGGTCTCTGTTTGACCCAGGCTAACAGAGACTTGAATCGTCTGTTGCTGTACCTTCTGGAACACGAAGTCTCCTCAGTTGCCGCTTCAATGAGAAAGAGTGCATGGACATTTCACACCTGCTCTTCCAAGCTTCTGCCCTAAGTGACATGTTACCTCACTCATAGTTCACTGGTGAAAATGAGTCACATAAGCCTATGTAACTGCAAGAGAGTGGACAGTGCTTACTTTTTATGCCTGGGAGGAGAGGACAACTGGATATTGGTGAGAACGAGTCATGTTTGCTTGGAAGGGAGCAGAGATGCAGAAAAGTGAGGCTTTGGAGAGAACCAAGCATATGTGTAAGCCAAGAGAAAGGTACCAGAGTAAGAGGAACTGGGGAAAAAACAAAAGAGAGGAGGAGGGTGGAAACAATGAGAATTAATAAAAGAGGGATGGGCACAAAAGCACCAAGTCAAGTGGACTTAACATTGGAAAGGAGGGATGGATTTTTTTTTTCTTTTAAGTCAAATGTGAACAAAAGAGGGAGAATGAAGCCACGAGATTTTGTAGGGCAGAAACATTCTCATCACTATTAGCAATATTATTCTAAGACTTGACCTGTCCTTCCTTTCTCCTTTCCAGATTTCTATTTACAATTCTTTTATACAAGAGTTCAGACAGTTCTAGCATTTCCAAAATTAACCCAAGCCGATTAGTCAACAGGACTGAATTAGCAGGGCTTTCAGGAGTCAATTGCATCTCTTCCTCCTTAAAGGAAAAGTTCAGAGGGGAATAAAAGTAGGTAACTGTGAGTTTCCTATGGACTAGCAGTTTGTTTTCCTTTTCCGGCTCTTTCCACAACGTCAGCTCTCCTGGTCATTTGCATAGCCTTGCAGTTTGAATAGTGAACTGCCCTACTGAGTTAGGAAAATGGTAGCTACTGTTCTTGCTGTACTTGGAGTTTAGAGCCATGAGAAACAGGATTTTAGATCTGCAAGGGTCCCTGAGGTAGGATCATATTGAACTGACTAAAGTGAATTAAAAATGAATTTTTGAAAAAATCTACATTAGAAGCTGATCACCCCGTGGCTGAAATTATTCTTCTTTTCTTTCTTATGCCTATTCTACTTCCTTCATGTTGCATTTGAGATGTCTATCCTCTTATGTTGCCCTCTAAAAACATAGAAAACAACTATAAACAGTGCCATATACTTAAGACTATTATTTTTTCTACAGTCTTAATTTTAAACTCAAAATATATTTTATTTTTCCACAAATGTATCAGTTAGCTAGTATATGCCAATCACTTGGGCTATAAAAGTAGTAAGTTGCTATATCAGTCCTTGTTTTCAAATAACTCATAATCTGCTTCTAGAGAAAGGGAGAATGGAGAGAGGGAGAGAGAGAGGAGAGAGACAGAGAGACTTGTATATTCTGATTGTTTTTTTCCAAGTGGCTTCTAACAGAGACAGGTGCCAGGAGAATTGGAGCACAAAGAAAAATGAATAAATTCTGCCTAGAACCATCAGCTTTATAGAGCAGGTAACGGTTGACCTGGGTCTTGAGTATAAGTAGGAGTTCCTCTTTCTCCATGAACTGCCTACTTCCCTCTTTAGTTATATAACCACATTTATATTCCAAATTGTTCCATCTTCAGGTTTTACCTTTTCCCTTATTATTGACTCTAATTCCCACCCAATATACAGTGGGCAGCCTACAACGTCTCTAATATCTCGGATTTTTGGCAAGGACTGAGGACTCCTACTCAGTCATTCTGGATGCTATTCCCTGTGGCCACTGAATCCTTGATCTTTCCTCTGAGGCACATACCCTGAAATGAGCTTGCTTCTCTTTTCCTGCATTTCTCTATGCAAATCTTGTACTCTGGGGCCAGGAGACCTTCATTCACTGTCTTCCATACTCTTGACCTAGGGCCGTGTGCAGAAGACTTTGTTAAAGGTTTGAAGACATGGAATGGAGGCAGGATTTAGAGGAGAATTGAGGCTGAAATCTAACCCATGAACCACTCATTAAGCCTGTGCCTTAGATAGGTACTAGGAGGAAGAATCAACTTTTTCTAATTAATGTAATCATACTTTATGGATTAGTGATAGCCCTAAGGAAGGTTATAGCCTAGTATAGCTAAACAATCTCAGATTGAAGTTCCTAAAATGTTTGTCATTTCTGCCACTGGTAGACTTGCCAGATTTAGCAAATAAATATACAGGACACCCAGTAAAATCTGAACTTCTGATAAATTAATTAATTTTTTAGTATGTCTCAAGCAATATTTGGAAAAGTTATACTAAAAATTATTCTTTGTTCACCTGAAGTTAAGATACAAGATGCCCAGTAAAATTTGATCCAGCAATGCTAGTACCAGATTTCCCTTAAACTTGTGATTTAGCTGTCCATTTTGCTGCAGGGCCTCTTGCTCCTGCCTTCTCTTTCCCTCTCCAGCTCATTTCCTTCCAACCACCCAAATTATTTTCATTTCTTGTTTAGAGCAGTTTAGCTGTTAAGTTGGTCTCAGCCCAGATCATGCAGGTTCTGCCCAGGGGACTCATCTTCATAACCAAGCGTGGTCTTTGTCCTAAATAGAAACAGTTCTCTCCCAGAGAGGAATTTTGCTGTCAGCTCAAAGTAGCAAGTGTTCCTGTTCCTCAATATAATTATGTAGCTGGAAATTGAGCAGAGTTCATATGGGTTGGTTGACCTATTATAATTATAATCATTGACCTGTCTTTCTTATGATGAACAAACAAATTCATGTGATAACCTTTGTTTGGGAAGATAATGCTACTTACATATTTTCAATCTGGCAATTGAATCACTGAGCTCAGAGTGTTAGAACTGAGAAGCTATTTGAGAGATTCTCTAGTCCATACTGTTTTCTCAATTTGCAGATGGAGGATTTGAAGCAAAGAGAGGGACTGTGACTTGTTCAAGGTCACACAACAAGTTTATGTTAGAACTTGGACTTCCTCTAGATTTGCTATCCCTGTCCTTGTTTCTCAGGGGATGCAAATAGTTTGAAAAATTTTCATTTTTTAAAGCATGATTCTCTTTTTCCTTGGTTGTGGTTTTGTCTGATAGTTATTTTGTACTGTGCACATTAGTCAGGGTTCTCCAGAGAGATAGAACCAACAGGATATATATAGAAATACAGACGTACGAGAGGGTATTTGTTAGGGGAATTGGCTCATATCAATATAGAGGCTGTAAAGTCCCACAACAGGACATCTGCAAGCTGGAGATCCTGGAATGCTGGTAGCATAGTTCAGGCCAAGTCTATAGGCTTCGGAACCAGGGAAGCCGATGGTATAACTCTCAGCCCAAGGCCTGAGAACCCATAGCAGGAACCAGGGGTGCTGGTGTAAATCCTGGAGTCCAAAGACCAAAGAGCCTGAAGTTCTGCTGTCCGAGGAGAGGAGAAGAAGAGTGTCCTAGCTTCAGGAGAAAGAGGGGGAAATAGTCTTTTCTCTGCCTTTTTTCTTCTGCCTGGGCCCCCAGCTGATTGGATGATGCCTGTCACATTGAGGGCAGATCTTCTCCACTCAGTTCATGAACTCACATGCCAATCTCCTCTGGAAACACCCTCACAGACAGATTCAGAAGTAATGTTTTACAATTCTCTAGATATTCTTTAATGCAGTCAAGTTGACACCTAAAATTAACCATCATACTGTGCTTCCCAGTTTGTTACTTTCCGGTCATTTTTTAGTGTTGATGACATATGCCTGTGGCTATTGGAATTACAATGAGGTAATAAGATAGGATGGATGGAATAGCCTGCTTCTGGCCAACCTTTTCCACTTTCTACTTGTAGCTTTTCATTGGCTGTGGGGCAGGAAAATTAGATTTATGTACCTGAATAAGCTGAATAAGCCTCCCTGGGAGAATCCTAAGTGGTGTTAACCTAAAAGGAAGAAACTAAAGCAAAATTAATATAATTAGAGAGTTTATTTGGGCCAGGCTTGAGGATTGCAACCAGGAGCATAGATGCAAATTGCCCTGAATATACAGTCCAATTGGCAGCATTTACAAGTGGATTTTTAAAGGTAAAAAAGGGGAACAAGGAGTGGATTGATACAAAGTTGTTTGTCAGGAATTCTCACTGGTTTATAGAAGTACATTGATTAGCGACTGGTATATGTTGGTAGGCTATAGGGTGTGGGTTATAGTGTCCAGTGTGGCATTGTTAGATTAATTTATAGCTACTTGTGGCAAAAGCACATAGTTTTGAGATGAATTCATAGCTCACGTGGGGGATAGGATGTGATTGTGGTCTCATTTTAACATCTCTCTGGGCCTCATAACTTCAAAAGCCTTGCATTCTTCAGATGAAAGTTCTTTTCTCTATGATATGCCTTTCCTCCCCAGGCCCTCACGCCCGCATTTGCTGGACCTCAGGGGTAGTAGCAGCAGTAGGAGATGGCCTCCCTCTGCCCATTCCCCCTGGTCCTGCCAAGAAGTTGGGTTTAGCCCTGATGATATTCATGTAAAAACAACAACAAAAGCCTTCATTTCATCAGTTTCATTGCAACAAAGAGTAAACTCTGAGTTGAAGTGCATATGTCTTCACACTGTAAAAATATGCAAAGTGTGATTTCATAGCATAAAGAGTTTCTTCTGAGTGTGCAGTGGTGCAGACGTTGCTAAGCTTCTCCCTCAGCTCTTTTCCTTGGAGCCATTGCATAAGGGCCAATGCTGCTGAGAGTGTTTTCTTTTTGCCACTTGTGTTTTTCCTAAGTTTGTTGACTCAGTAGACGTTAAACACCATTTCCTGACCTTTCTAAATTAAACTATGCTGCTAAAGGGAGCCAATCAGTCACATTGCAAAAAGACTTAACCTCTGTGGTGAAGAGAGAAATGTTCAGAGCTTCCTTGTTTTTCACCTCCCTCTGCTGGTGGAAAGTAATCCACCTATATTCTGTTCAAAAGCAGAATAATTTAAGGAGAGGGAATTTGAGTCTCATGGAAACAAAATCCTTCACTTATGCATAGTGAATGATTTTGTCTCTTAAATACAGAAAGAAAAATAACTATTTCTTCCATTAGCCATTACTGTCTGATCATTACCTGGCAGCTGTGAAGAAGGAACCCAAGTTCTCTTCCACAGTGTATTTATATATAACTATTTCCTAAATGTGAAATGTAGTAATCCATAGGCTGACGCTGCCTTGTGTTCATTCTTTGGCATTGATGACGTGTGCCTGTGGTGGTAGGAATTACAATGAAGTAGGAAGATGGGATAGAATAGCTTGCTTCTAGCCAACCTTATCCACTTTCTGCTTGCTGCTTTTCATAGGCTATGGATCATGAAAATTAGATGTATATGTCTATTAGAATCATGCCCCAAATAAGAGTTAAGAGTTCCAGGGTGATTTTTCAGGCACAGAGAAAGCACGAGCACTCAGTAACTATGCATTGAACAAAACGGTAAAGACCTAACATATTGACATTAATGAAGCAATATATTTCTTTAATGCCTGTATTTTTAAAAATGTATTTTGGCTGCTCAGAGGGATTCTCTGCTTCTTTTTGTATTTTAGGTGACTTCCTCATGGTGGAAGTTGATAGCTATGTAGCCTCCAGATAAGTTATGTATTAATGTGCTATTTATAATTATTGGGATTTGAATTAAGGGAGAAAACAATGAGGGATTAAAGGCTCTTATCACAGAAAACAATGATTTCCATTTTGGAAATATGTGATACTTTCCACAAGTTTAACTGAGCAGTGTATATCTGTAATTTATGAAAGCTCTTTTTTATTTATTTATTTATTTATTTATTTATTATTATACTTTAAGTTCCAGGGTACATGTGCATAACGTGCAGGTTTGTTACATATGTATACTTGTGCCATGTTGCTGTGCTGCACCCATCAACTCGTCAGCACCCATCAACTCGTCATTTACATCAGGTATAACTCCCAATGCAATCCCTCCCCCCTCCCCCCTCCCCGTGATAGGCCCCGGTGTGTGATGTTCCCCTTCTCGAGTCCAAGTGATCTCATTGTTCACTTCCCACCTATGAGTGAGAACATGCGGTGTTTGGTTTTCTGTTCTTGTGATAGTTTGCTAAGAATGATGGTTTCCAGCTGCATCCATGTCCCTACAAAGGACACAAACTCATCCTTTTTTATGGCTGCATAGTATTCCATGGTGTATATGTGCCACATTTTCTTAGTCCAGTCTGTCACTGCTGGACATTTGGGTTGATTCCAAGTCTTTGCTATTGTGAATAGTGCCGCAATAAACATACGTGTGCATGTGTCTTTATAGCAGCATGATTTATAATCCTTTGGGTATATACCCAGTAATGGGATTGCTGGGTCATATGGTACATCTAGTTCTAGATCCTTGAGGAATCGCCATACTGTTTTCCATAATGGTTGAACTAGTTTACAATCCCACCAACAGTGTAAAAGTGTTCCTATTTCTCCACATCCTCTCCAGCACTTGTTGTTTCCTGACTTTTGAATGATCGCCATTCTAACTGGTGTGAGATGGTATCTCATTGTGGTTTTGATTTGCATTTCTCTGATGGCCAGTGATGATGAGCATTTTTTCATGTGTCTGTTGGCTGTATGAATGTCTTCTTTTGAGAAATGTCTGTTCATATCCTTTGCCCACTTTTTGATGGGGTTGTTTGTTTTTTTCTTGTAAATTAGTTTGAGTTCTTTGTAGGTTCTGGATATTAGCCCTTTGTCAGATGAGTAGATTGCAAAAATTTTCTCCCATTCTGTAGGTTGCCTGTTCACTCTGATGGTAGTTTCTTTTGCTGTGCAGAAGCTCTTTAGTTTAATTAGATCCCATTTGTCAATTTTGGCTTTTGCTGCCGTTGCTTTTGGTGTTTTAGACATGAAGTCTTTGCCCATGCCTATGTCCTGAATGGTACTACCTAGGTTTTCCTCTAGGGTTTTTATGGTATTAGGTCTAACATTTAAGTCTCTAATCCATCTTGAATTAATTTTCGTATAAGGAGTAAGGAAAAGATCCACAGAGATATAGACCAATGGAACAGAACAGAGTCCTCAGAAATAATACCACACATCTACAGCCATCTGATCTTTGACAAACCTGAGAGAAACAAGAAATGGGGAAAGGATTCCCTATTTAATAAATGGTGCTGGGAAAATTGGCTAGCCATCAGTAGAAAGCTGAAACTGGATCCTTTCCTTACTCCTTATATGAAAGCTCTTTTGCTGAAAAATGATGTGAGGGAATACTTTGAAATTGTAACATACTTTTAAATGTTAAATATCTGGCTCTTTTGTCCATTGGAGATCTAAGAGTGTAGATAATCTGTCTTTCCTGGTTTGACACCATTATCACACATTCCACTCATTTTTGAATGTCTGTGCTAATGCTGAGGAATGTACAGAGATGTTTAAACCACAGTTCCTGCCCTCAAGTTATTGGCAGCCTAGTAGAGAAAAGAAGCCGTGGAGATAAACAATGTTGATGGGAAGGATAGGTGAAGTCCTCTATTCTGGGACCTGCTTATAATGGCATGAACCTGAACTTCATGTATGTGAGTTTACTCATCTGTAAAATAAGGGCTATAGATGACATGAAACTGGAAACTATGATTCTCTGATTTATACCGTAAAATTTATGATGCATGAGATCAGCATCCTTATTGTGTCATTCACTGCTGTTCCTTTAGCACCTGCTATGGAAGCTGGCATACGGTAGGTGCTCAGTTGTTTATTGAATGACTGAGTGGACAGAGAACATGGTAAAGAAATCAAAGTAAAGAGAGTTTATTTTTGATTGGATGATCAGTGAAGAGTTTATGGAGCAGATAGTGTTTGAAATGAACCTTACAAAATATTTTTCCTAGGTGAAAATTTGGAGTAGGGTGCAAATGGAGGCACTTGGCATCCAAGAGAAGCTGTGTATAGTTGAAAGAATATGGGGTGTTGAGCCAGAAGATTTGAGTTCAAATCCAAGCTTTGCCACTCACTAGTGTGTGTTTTTTGGTAAGTCACTGGAGTGACTTACCATTGTGTGTAAAATAGGGATGATAATGCTGATCATTTGACAGGTTTGTTATAAGGATTAGATGAAATGGTACAGGGTATGTGGATGACACCTGATGCCAGGCTCAAAAATGTGAATATGAAGGAGTAACAAAAATCAAAGAAGTAGCTGGGTGTGGTGGCTCATACCTGTAATCCCAGCACTTTGGAGGCCGAGGTGAGTGGATCACCTGAGGTCAGGAGTTCAAGACCAGCCTGGCCAACATGGTGAAACCCCGTCTCTACCAAATATACAAAAATTAGCCAGGTGTGATGGCATGCACCTGTAATCTCAGCTGTGGTGACAGAGTGAGATCCTGTCTCAAAAAAAAAAAAAAAAAAAAAAAAAAAAAAAGAAAAGAAAGAAAGATCAAAGAAGCATGGGGGTACACAATGAAGAGTATGTATACAATTGATATTCTGTGTTGGTGTAAGGTATAGTTGCAAAAAATGTTATATTCAGACTGTATAGAGACATGCATGATGTGATTAAGAGTGTGGAAGAGTCTTTAAGTCTGTGTTGTATTGGCTTTTCTTAAAGAGGAAAAATAAATAAATAAAACTGAGGCCTTTGGCTTATATCCAAAGTCTGTGACCTTCCCAATAGCCAAGGTTTACATTGTTGTTCTTTTATATGAAGAAGTCCTGACTATGGGATTTATACTAAAATTAATAAACATATATTCTGCTTCTGAAAGGAGCATCAATCAGATAAACAGCATATGTGTGCCCTCATTTGTTATCCTAAGAATAACATGGTTATAATACCAAGTCAGAATGTCATAGTCTTGTGGTGGCACAAGTATACATATGTAACAAACCTGCACATTATGCACATGTACCCTAGAACTTAAAGTATAATAATAATAATAAACAAAATAAAATAAAAAATAAATAAATAAATTTTGCACATGAAAGCTTTTCAGCAATTAAAAAAAAAAAAGAAAATTAACATGTAACTTGCAACTACTTAAGTCAGATCAAAGGTATTAGATGTGGGGTTGAGAGAGGAGTGGCCAGAGATGACTCCTAGGTTTTGTGCCTAGGAGAAGGGTGGTACTACGAATGGACATAAAGTCTTAAGGAGCTATAGCTTCTAGAGAAAATGTTGTATTTGCCTTGGACACTTTGTGTTTGATATGTTGTAGAAGTTGGTCTGTCAGCAATCAGTGGAAGAAGAGTTTTTAGCAATAATGCTTTTAAGTCTCGTTTGCCTAAAGGCTACCATGACTGAATTGATTTAATGAAAAGGAAAAATTTTTCAAAGCATAGGCTACTCAGTGATTTTTTGGTGAGGAAAATAGAAGCTGGAGAGTAAGGAGGAGAACTCCTAAGAGCAGTGAGAAAACTTAGCTCATTTTTATCTCCTCTGTGTCTTTGTGTATGTCATTTCTTCCATCTGAAAGCCCACCTTTCAATCTTCACACCCTCCATGGATGTGGCTCTATTGCTCATGAATCCTTTTGTATTTTCAGTCCTTACTCTCCTTAGTGGTGATCTGCTCCTTTTGTGATTAAACAAGAAAACAAGGCAAAGACGATGAAGTACTGAGAATGCTAACAAACAAACAAACAAACAACAAAAAAAAACAGTTTATCTGAAATTCAAATTTAGCTGGGCAACCCTACCCAGGAAGTACCTATGAGCTTTAGGAATGGAGTCACATAGACAGAACTGGGTTTGAATACAGCTCCACTAGGCAAATCAATTTTTTGTGTATGTACCACAGTTTTCTTAACTGTAAAATTGGAATAATAACGGTACCTATTTTGGAGGCTTATTGTAAGGATTAAATGAGATAATTCATGTAAAGCACTTGAATAATGCCTGCCGGCACATAGTGTCTACTCAGAGGATATTTGTTAACTATTATTGTTTGTGAGTGTATCAAGAATCATAATAACTGGATCAAAAAAGGTGAATTGAAGGGATCAGAAAGGGCTAGATGGGTTATTTTCTGATCAGGACAGTTCTTCATAAATGTCCATGTCCAAATCAGCAATTGATCAATGGCGATTCACAACCTCACAACTTAAGCTGCCAACATGCCACAATGAAAGAAGGCAGATATAGGCCTTCAAGAACAGCAAACAAGGTCAGCAAGCAAGGCCAGTGTACTGTTGACATTTATTTTTATCCTTTCATTTGTACTTTATTCAGAAAACGACTTGAAGTGACTTGCAATGAAACAGATAGTCCAAGATAAGAAATAAGTGAAAACGTTGGGGTCAGAGATGAAGAAGGGGAAATGTGCACATGACTGTCCCCAGTTCTGTCCTGTGAACGAGGGTATGGATTCTTTACCAGGCCCTCCCTGGCAGTGATGGCTGATTTCAGCTGGGTGAGCACATGTTCTTCCAGTTCTGACTTACCCTGCAACTTTGAATTTCTGGCAACATCTCTACTTTGGTAATATCGACTTGGAGACCTGGATATTTCACAGTTTCTTAGGTGCCTACAATATCAGCTCTCTGGATCTCTCTCCAGGAAGCTGGAAGCCTTGGCTAATGACTCTGCAAGTGGGAAATGCAAGGTTATCTTTCATTTTTACTATGAAGAGGGGCCTGATTATCTGTTGAATTGGAGACTTATTACTTCTTATTTAATCCACCTTACACCATCAGAGTTCATATGGAGACAGTACTGGCAACCACTAAGTTACTCTGGGCTTCAGATGGAAAGGGGTTTACTTCTCCCTATTAGAGCATTAGTTTTAGATAAGACCTTCAATCTAGTTTGTTAATAACATTATCATTCATGTAGTCAATGACATTAAACTTGAATGTAATCATTATCATGATTTATCACTAATGATAGCTCAGGGCTGTACTAAAATTAATTATGATGATTTATAGCGAATGTACATGTGGGGAGTATAACTTAGTATCACTACTGAGAGGATTGTAGCACATCAGCTATCATGTCATTAATAATTTGAATTATGTTGCAACTGTTAGAGAGATTTCCAAGTTAATGCCAGGGATTTATTTAGTTGACTCTTGGGTTGCAGCCTAATACTTCTTTCTCTGGTCATCAGGCATCTCAATTTTTAATTGTGGTTTATCTCACCTATCTTATAACAGAGAATGTGAGGTTCGTTTTACTATTTCATATGCTAGACTTTTAAATGGAATAAGGTAGAATGGAAAGGCTATTCTTTTACACTTGTAGCTATCATTATGACATGCACAATATAGGAACTGAAATGATGAAATGTTTTGCTTTGGAGAGTTTTATTTGTATTATTATCAGAAGTTGCATGGTTCAAATCCTGGTGAGTTCCAGAAGGTTCTGCTACTATGTATTTTTTTCTACACATTCTTCATTTTCTTTACTCAGAATTGCCTAACCTGCATCTTATAGAAATTTTCCTTACCAGCAAATCAATTCAGTCATTTTCAGCTAAAGTTTCTTTGCTTTCTTGCATGTCTACACAGAACCTTTAAGAGCAAATTCTAAAAGTGGCTAATTTCTTTTACTCCTATTCATTAATTTTAAGAAAATTTTTTATTTTGGCATAATTATAGATTCACATACAGTTGTAAGAAATAAGAGAGATTGTACCCACTTTCCCCAGTATTGACGTCTTGAAAGAAATATAGTACAATATCATGATCAGGAAATTGACAATGATACTGTTAACATACAGAACAGTTATGTCCTTATAAGGATCTCTCATGTTGTTGTTTTATAACCATGTCCACCTCCCTCTCTCGTTCATTTTATTTATATTCACAGATATGTGTTAATTCCTTGCAGTTGTTCTACCTTCAGTAAATCCTGGATCAAATGAGTTATTGGTAGAAAACAACTGTATTCTATGGGTGTCTAATTATGTGTGTAGTTATTTGCATGGTGCAAACCTCAGGTCTGATAGGTAGCAAAGATCATTTGAGAAGTTTCTCCAACTAGCCCTAGGTCATTCCTTGGAGTTGGGGAGCGGAGGAGAGGGGGCTTTGATAAGGGACTTACTAGAACCTTTGCAGTGAGCAGGTATTGAAGGAAAAGCTGTGGAAATAGTGGGAAAAGTTAACAGGAAAAGCAGAGTTATAGACCATGTTCTAGAGGCATGGCTATCCAATAATGGAAAATGGAAGACTTAATGGAGTGGGGTAAACTTTTCCTTGAGTAAAGCCTGCATGGAAACGTTCAAGGTTCCAGTCCGTATGTGTGTGGGTGGGTGAGAGGGGGCCATGTGGCAGAAGTGAGTGATGCTTTTAAATCAAGTAGATAATTTATTTTGGTTCTTTTGGAGAAGGTGCTAAAGTGATAAATGTAGTTACTGATGGCTGGGCGCGGTGACTCATGCCTGTAATCCCAGCACTTTGGGAGGCCGAGGCAGGCAGATCACCTGAGGTCAGTAGTTCGAGACCAGCCTGACTAACATGGTGAAACCCTGCCTCTACTAAAAATATAAAAATTAGCCAGGCGTGATTGTGGGTGCATGTAATCCCAGCTACTCAGGAGGCTGAGGCAGGAAAATCACTAGAATCCAGGAGGCAGAGATTGCAGTGAGCTGAGATGGCGCCATTGTACTCCAACCTGGGCAACAGAGCGAGACTCTGTCTCAGAATAAATAATTAATTAAAAAGTAGCTACTGAAAATGGGGTCCAACTTCAGGTAAGAGGAGCCTGATCAGTGCTGGGGTTGAGTATGGCTGTTTTGCGGGGCCGATATTTAGTCCTAGGCAGAAAGTGAGGCAGATGCCCACGCAAACAGACTTTAATAATTGAGAAAGGGTTCCATGAAAATCATGACTGAGCATTCCAGAACTTAGTTCTACTCAATGTACATTTGTTGACTATTTACTGTGTACCAGGTTCTGAGCCAGGTGTTGAGGGAAAAAAAGCCCCCAGGCTGTAAAGAACTGCGAGAGCACTGGATATAGTAAACATCAAGCAGACATAGGACCATATGAGGGCAGCAAGATACACTCTAGATCCCACCTTTTGGCATGACTGGTGCTCCCATAAGATTGTATCCTAATCAGGATTTATTTCAGTGTCTAGTATATTCCCTGCCCTGGTCATTATTAGGGCTTAAAATTGAGAGATAGAAAATCAGACAGACAGACAGATAGGCGGAAATGAGGCTCAGTAATTCAGCAGAAGGCAAGCGCTAGCACTTTATTTCTGTTCAACATTATTTTATCCTCAGAGAGTAGTATAAGGAGCATTTAACACTCAAGATATCAGTAAACAGAATAGTGCAGCTTTGTGTCACGGTGAATGACAGCAGATGTCTAAAAAGTCAATAGCTAACTGAAAAATCCTGAGTGCTCTTGCTTAGGATCAAAAAAAGCTTTCATTAACATCTTTAATCTATGTAATGAAATCTCAAATTATTTTTCATGCCTTTATTGTTGCTTGTACCAGTAACCAAAATCTCAGGAGAACACAATGCATTATAATGTGACCTAAAATCAACAGTGAACACTCACCAACAGCAACAACAAAAAATTATTTAGGGGAACAGAAATGATTCTGATACCAAAGTGAAAAAGCCACTTGTTGGCAGAAATATACACTTGTAACTATTGCTTAGTTGGTCATGTAGGCCATGGAAAAAATCAAAAGCCCAAGTCGTATAACAACCCTTTTTGATTTTAGGCTTCCTTCCACTACCTTTATTTTTTGGTGGACTTAACCTTTGATTAGCCTTTGATTTTCTGTTACTATTACCCTTGGTGCTTTATCTTTTTGCCCTGCATGATTTGTGTCCTTCATCTTGAAGAAGTGTTCCACACTTATCTTTTTCCCATGCTCTATCTCTTCCAAATCAGGTGCTCAGATGGCAGAGGCCTTTTTAATGAGTCCCTGTCAGGCTATACAGACTACTTTAACAAACATCCCTCCAATGTCAGTGACTTGACACAGTAAACATTTATTTCTCAGTTTCACAAAATCCAGTGTTGATGTTCTTGGTCAGGCATTTGTCCTGGGTGGTTATCTTCTAAATGCTGACTCAAGGGTGCTGCTTCCTTCCATCTTACAATGCCATCGTCTTCAATAATGAGTCTTCATGGTCACTTCAGATGGGAAAGAAAGTGCAAGAACAGAATACTTGACACTTGGTTTTGAAGTGGTACATACTTCACTTCTGCTGTCATTCTACTGGCCAGAACTAGTCACATGGCCCCACAGAGATGCAAAAAGAACCGGGAAATGTAGCCACTGACTAGGCAGTCATTTCTCAGTGACATCACTATACTTTGGTGTACTTCTAGCTGTTTCTGGCTTACCATCCTTTGGAAACATTGTGCCATGAGAGTACCTCAGCTGTTTTCTGAGTACTAGGTGATTCCGACCCCATGTCTATTCTACCTGAACTGTGTTTAATCACAAAATCATCCTCAATCCAAAGCCACCAGTAAGAAATATAATCCTTTTCTTAATTTTAATAATGTATCTGGAGAAGAGTGAGTCACCTCTGTATGCCAATAACTGCAAGAAATTACCGTTTATGCTTTCTGGAGCCGGAAATCCCCCCATTAAAACCAGACCATTACTACAGAAAGTCAGATATTGCATGATCTCACTTATATGTGGAATCTAAAAATGCGAAGTTCATGGAAACAGTGAGTGGAATGGCTGTTACCAGGGGCAGGGGTGGGGGAAATGGGGAGATTTCGGTCAAAGGGTACAAAGTTGCAGTTACGTACAGCATGGTGTCTGTAGTTAATAATAATTTGGCTGGGCATGGTGGCTCACGTCTGTAATCTCAGCCCTTTGGGAGGCCAAGGCAGGCAGATCACTTGAGGTCAGGAGTTGGAGACCAGCCTAGCCAACATGGCAATACCCCGTCTCTACTAAAAATACGAAAAGCAGGTGGGCGTGGTAGTGCATGCCTGTAATCCCAGCTACTAGGAGGCTGAGGCAGAAGAATTGCTTGAACCCAGGGGTCAGAGGTTGCAGTGAGCTGAGATCACGTCACTGCACTCCAGCCTGGGCGACAGAGCAAGACTCTGTCTCAAAAAAAAGAAAAAATCTATTACATACTTGAAATTTGCTAAGAGAGTAGATCCTAAGTGTTCTCAACACACACACACAACAGTAACTATGTGAGGTGATGGATGTGCTAATTAGCTTGATTGTGGTAATCATTCCACAATGTATATGTATATCAAAACATTACATAGTATGTCTTAAATACATGTAATTTTCATCAATTACACTTCAATAAAGCTGGAAGCAAAACAAAAAAATGGCCCATTACTTAGAGCATAAAAAAACAAATGAAATCATTGACAATTTTAGCTCAAATTTCCAGGTTTGTTACCTATCATAGATTTGAGGGGAATTATTTAAAAACCATGATGTACTTTTCATAGAGCTGGATTTTGATGGGGCCAATAGAGTTCCATCTGTTGTGTTCTCTAGTGCTGGTTTCGGACCCATACAGATGTGAGAGTGACTCTTACCATTGTGGCAGTAAGCCTCTGCATTAAACATCTTGCTCTGGGGAAGCTTTCAGCATAACACATCAGCAACAAAGGCTAAATATATATGTATATGGATGAATCCTTCAAAAGGTTAAAAATATTACATTTGATTGTCCTGCCTCCCTGGATTCCATTAACTTGCAGAGACTAAGGAATAACCTGGGGTTCTTAATCTTCTGCATTTAATTCAGGTCCTGTTATTTATATAACCATTTATTTACTGACCAAGGCCTGCTGTTCTTCAAAGATAGGGGAATGGTTAAATAAATTATGCTACATCTATATATTAGAATATTAAGAAAGCTTTCAATTGTGTTTCTCAGAATTTTAATGGCCATTAGAAAATGCTCATAATATGACATTTCATTTTACAATATTTATATGATCTCAATTTGCATGTGTCTACATGTGTATGTGTGCTGATATAAGCATGGTAAAATGATTGGAAAAAAGAGATCAAAATTTTAACTGTGGTTATCTCTGGGCAATGGGATTGTGGGTGACTTTTATATTTGGTTATCTCTGGGCAATGGGATTGTGGGTGAGTTTTATATTCTTTATATTTCTCTGTTTTCCAAAGTTTAAATATGAGCATGAATTACTTATGAGAAGAACATTAGTCACTACACTGTCAATCAAGTTCAGCATCTAAACATTCTCATGAAAATTACTAAAAGTTGGAAGAAAGGGTGAAGTTTGGCTGTCTTAAATGGTTGAATACTGTATCTTTAAATAAGAAACATGTAGAGTAACCTAGCATTGAAAACACTGGTTATATCACTTTTTTGGTCATTCCTAAATTTTACTGGTGAAATTTATTAGTCCTTGTAGTAAAGATTTCCAAAAGTTCATTGTAGAATTATAAGTTTACAAGAACGTGTAAGAATTAAGTCAAGAAATTGTAGCTTCCAGGTAGATGTCAGTAGTCCTTGGTTTACTTTTGCATGGGAGAAGGCCAGTATTGCATAAGAGAAATAGCACAGGCTTTGGAGTGTCCTTGGTTCCAATGTTGGCTCTGTGGTGTGCTAGCCATGTGATTTGGAGCCAGTTACTTAAAGTTTCTGAAACTTTGTGTCTGTATCTACAGGTTGTGGGTATTTCCTGCCTGGCAAGTTTATTTGACAATTAGAAATAATAAATGTCCAAAGTTTCTAATACTTCTCTGTCAACTCCCCAGACACTCAACTCTCCAACCTCAGATGTTCCAAAGAATGATATCTCTTTCATTGCTAGCTCACTGCCTAATCCTCAATTGACAATAGCTTGATTGCTGCTGCTGCTTCTCCTGCTGGTACTACAATTATCACCATTACTACTGCTATGATCACGAACTTCCCCTTTACCAGTGGCAATGGTACCTCTGTACTATCTAGCTATACTGAAGTTGGTGGGTCAGTTTATTGCTTTAGCCTAACTTTCAGTTCCAGTCAGGGATATATGCAGCTGCTTTGCATGAACAGGACAAACCTTTTCTACCACCCTCTGCCCAGCTAGCAATTAAGGGGGGTTAAATTATGGTAAAGAAGGGATCTTCAGCAACTACCTCTAGCCCTCAGGCCTGCATCTTCTCTGATTGTTCAGCACGTATGGGTACTGATTGTAAAATATTTTGAATATTATACCTGGGTCTAGTCAAATAAAGACCAAGCGGGGTCATATGTCTCCTATACTGCTGAAGAAAAAAATGCCATGATAGTCAACTGTGTACTAACATTGAGGCCTTGAAAAGTGAAAGAATATTTGCAGTAAATGTTAAGTTGATGATAAAATGCTTCTTATTCCTCTTTACACTTTGCAAATCCATTCCTGGGACAACTGTGTGTTCAGGACAGTGTTGATAAGTGCACCTGCTGTGATCCTTGGGAAGCATCTTTGTGGAGGAGGACATCATGAACACTAACAGTGGGAATTTCTCCTTTTCATTTTCATTTCTAAGAGATGCAAAATGCATCTCACCAAAACAAACAAAAAACTAAAAACAAACAAACAACACTTTCCACAACCTTCTTTACCAACTCCCTGGCTGGAATTTTAGGAATAAAACCACAGACTGAAGGAATTCTACATGAATAAACTACACAAAGCCTCTGAGTATGCGCATGCACATGGTCTGCTACCATTACGACATTGCAAAGCAAGATTAGTGAAATGATCTAACATTCTAAAGCATTCAGTTCTTGGAATATCATCCAAGTTCCTGTGCATTTCAATTTGAGAGCTTAGTTGCTTAGTTATAATTGCAACAAAAAGGAGAGGTATAAATCTTCCTTGAATTAGATGATCTATGTGTGATGTAATGTGAAATATCCTCCAAAAATAATTTTCGCCTAACCCGAGCCCTTAAAATTAAAATATCTGGACTATAAATTTATCTTCTAGTCTCAACCCTAGAGGGACAGTAAAGGACCAGATTTCCTTGCCTCTGCAGGAGTAAATGTAGTAGAACTCTATGACACCCAACTCTACTATAACATATGTTCAGTTATATTGCAGGCCAAACCATGCACCCCAAATAGAACAACTTTATATAGGATAAGCCATTGAAACTGATACCAGTTCTGTCCTGCAAGACTAGCATTATGCAGTAATTTTAAATGTCAATTTTGGAGGGATATGTTTCTTGTAGGTGATGGATTTGTATTTTGCCTGCCCTAGAAAGTTAGTGATGCTGTATTAGTTCGTTTTCACACTGCTGATAAAGACATACCTGAAACTGGAAACAAAAAGAGGTTTAATTGGTCTTACAGTTCCACATGGCTGGGGAGGCCTCAGAAGCATGGAGGGAGGTAAAAGGCACTTCTTACATGGTGGTGGCAAGAGGAAAATGAGGAGGAAGCAAAAGTGGAAATCCCCGATAAACTCATCAGATCTCATGAGACTTATTCACTACCATGAGAATAGCACGGGAAAGACCAGCCTCCATGATTCAATTACCTCCCCGCTAGGTCCCTCCCACAATAAGTGGAAATTCTGGAAGATACAATTCAAGTTGAGATTTGGATGGGGACATAGCCAAACCATATCAGATGCCAAAGATTGCTGGTCCATGCCTTAAGAAGTTCTTCACCAAAATCAAGGCATTTAGGCAGTGGTTAGACTGAGCTGGTCAAGGTAAAACCAGATATTGGAGCTGGGAGAAGAGATATCATTTTTTGGACCATCTGAGGTTGAGGAGTTGAGCGTCTGGGGAGTTAACAAAGCAGTATTAGACACTGTAGATATAGAGTTAGTGTACTATTGCTCTCTAGAGTCTATTGCGCTTGCAGCCTGGAAAGGTCTATGACTGTAGTTATTTGTTTGGACAGCTACCTGAATGCTTTTATTTTTAAAGGGGGGACCATTTTACATCTCCTCCTGTTTACCTAGCCTGCCAATCTGCAACTAAGGAGATCAGATTGTCTCAAATGTAGCTTCCATGTGCTATTAAGTTCTTTTTTTGTTTTTTGAGATAGGGTCTCACTCTGTCACTCAGGCTGGAGTGCAATGGTGCTATCATACTTCCCTGCAGCCTCAGACTCCTGAGTAGCTGGGACTACAGGCATGTGCCACAACACCTAGTGTATTAGTGCATTTTCACACTGCTGATAAAGACATACCTGAGACTGGGACAAAAAACAAGTTTAATGGACTTATGGTTCCACCTGGCTGGGGAGGCCTCACAATCATGGTGGAAGGTGAAAAGCACTTCTCACATGGCTGTGGCAAGAGAGAATGAGAAAGAAGCAAAAGGGGAAACCCTTGATAAAACTATCAGATCTTGTGAGAGTTATTCACTACCATAAGAACAGTACGGGGAAAACTGCCCCCATGATTCAATTATCTCCCACCAGGTCCCTCCCACAACACATGGGAATTATGAGAGTACAATTCAAGATGAGATTTGGGTGGGGACACAGAGTCAAACCATATCATTCTGTCCCTGACCCTGCCAAATCTCGTGTCTTTATATTTCAAAACCAATTACATCTTCCCAATAGTCCCCCAAAGTCTTAACTCATTTCAGCATTAACTCAAAAGTCTACAGTCCAAAGTCTCACCTGAGACAAGGCAAGTCCCTTCCACCTATGAGCCTGTAAAATCAAAAGCAAGTTAGTTACCTCCTATACAATGGGGGTACAGGTATTGGGTAAATACGGCCATTCCAAATGGGAGAAATTGGCCAAAACAAGGGGTTACAGGGCCCATGCAAGTCTGAAATCCAACAGGACAGTCAAATTCTAAAGCTCCAAAATGATCTCTTTTGACTCCATGTCTCATATCCAGGTCACACTGGTGGAAGAAGTGGTTTCCCATAGTCTTGGGCAGTTCCACCCCTGTGGCTTTGCAGGGTATGTCCCCCTCCTGGCTGCTTTCACAGGCTGGTGTTGAGTGTCTGGCTTTTCCAGGCTCATGGTGCAAGTTGTCAGTGGATCTACCATTCTGGGGTCTGGAGGATGGTGGCCCTCTTCTCACAGCTCCACTAGGCAGTGCCCCAGTAGGGACTCTGTGTGGGGGCTCTGACCCCACATTTCCCTTCTGTACTGGCCTAGTGGATGTTCTCCATGAGGGCCCTACCCCTGCAGCAAACTTTTACCTGGGCATCCAGGTGTTTCCATATATCTTCTGAAATCTAGGTGGAGGTTTCTAAACCTTAATTCTTGACTTCTGTGCACCTGCAGGCTCAACACCATGTAGAAGCTGCCAAGGTTTGGGGGTTATACCCTCTAAAGTCATGGGCCAAGCTGTACCCCCTTTAGCAATGGCTGGAGCAGCTAGAATGCAGGGCACCAAGACCCTTGGCTGCACACAGCATGGGGACCCTACGCCCAGCCCACAAAACCATTTTTTACTTCTAGGCTTCTGGGTCTGTGATGGGAGGAGCTGCTGTGGAGGCCTAGAACAAGCCCTGGAGACATTTTCCCCTTTGTCTTGGAGATTAACATTCGACTCCTTGTTACTTATGCAAATTTCTGCAGCCAGCTGGAATTTCTCCTAAAAAAAAATAGGTTTTTCTTTTTTTCTTTTCTACTGCATCACCATGCTGCAAATTTTCTGAACTTTTATGCTCTGTTTCCCTTTTGAAATGGAATGCTTTCGAAAGCACCGAAGTCACCTCTTGAATGCTTTGCCGCTTAGAAATTTCTTCTGCCAGGTACCCTGAATCATCTCTCTCAAGTTCAAAGTTCCACAAATCTCTAGGGCAGGGGCAAAATGCTGCCAGTCTCTTTGCTAAAACATAACAAGAGTCACCTTTGCTCCAGTTCCCAACAAGTTCTTCATCTCCATCTGAGACCACCTCAGCCTGGATTTTATTGTCCATATCACTACCAACATTTTGGTCAAAGCCATTCAACAAGTCTCTAGATTCCAAACTTCCCTATATTTTCCTATCTTTTTCTGATCCCTCCAAACTGTTTCAACCTCTTTCTGCTACCCAGTTCCAAAGTCACTTCCACATTTTCAGGTATCTTTTCAGCAACACCCCACTCTACTGGTACTAATTTACTGTATTAGTTTGTTTTCATGCTGCTGATAAAGACATACCTGAGACTGGGAAGAAAAAGAGGTTTAATTGGACTTATACTTCCACATGGCTGGGGAGGCCTCAGGATCGTGGTGGGAGGTGAAAGGCACTTCTTACATGATGGTGGCAAGAGAAAATGAGGAAGATGCAAAAGCAGAAACCCCTGATAAAACCACCAAATCTCATGAGACTTATTCACTACCATGAGAACAGTATGGGGGAAACCACCCCCATGATTCAAATTGTCTCCCACCAGGTCCCTCCCACAACACGTGGGAATTATGGGGGTACAATTCAAGATGAGATTTGGGTGGGGACACAGCCAAACCATATCACTCACAATTGTGGTTGAAGGTGAAAGGCACTTCTTACATGTCCACGACAAGAGAGAATGAGAAAGAAGCAAAAGTGGAAACCCGTTTTAAAACCATCAGATCTCGTGAGATTATTCACTACCATGAGAACAGTAGGAGGGAAATTGCCCCCATAATTCAATTATTTCCCACTGGGTCCCTCCCACAACGTGTGGGAATTATGAGAGTACAACTTAAGGTGATACTTGGTTGGGGACACAGAGCCAAACCATAATACCTGGCTAATTATTTGATTTTTTAAAGTAGAGACGAGGTCTCGCTATGTTGCCCAGGCTGGTCTTGAACTCCTGGGCTCAGGTGATCCTCCTGTTTCAGGTTTCTAAAGTGCGGTGATTATAGGCATGAGCCACCAGGCCTGGCCAATATGCTGCTAAATTCTCAATCTACAAGAGTGTATTTTGCTTTCTGAATGTTCCTTTCCTTAATAGTGTTTCATTCTTGTAGACTTTTTCTATTTTTATTCCTTTATTCTCACTTTATGGTGTTTGGGAAGGAAACATATAACCCCGTGTGGTTCAGTTTGCCACAACTAGAATTCTCCCAACATACACCATTTTCAGCCTCTTCTAGGACCTGATCAGATTCCTTCCCCATCTGCTCAACAACTCCTCCATTAAATGTAATTCGTCGTGCTAATTTAAACCTGCCAGATTATGTTCTCTGATACTCCAGTTGCTACATTTAAAGGAGAGGACTTGCTTCACACAGAGAATCTACTCAGACACAGGTTTTATGTTTCTCCTTCTGGACAAGTGTTGGCATAGCGGGTTTTGGAATCAGACAGAATTGAGTTTAGATCCTGGCACTGTTATTTATGTACTGCACGGGATAGGGAAGATCAGTTAATGTCTCTGGGGTTTTCTATCTGTCAAATGGATATGATATCTGCATGTCAGAGTTTTGCAAAGACTATGTAACTTGAAAGTTTAGCAACACTTAATGGGTTGCCAGAGCTATTATAGATTCAATAAAAGAACACTCTTATTGTATTCGTATAAGGCAGGGAGTGAGCCTGAACAATTAATTATTTGCACAATTGATTTCCTCAAGGGGAAAGAAAAGCATTCAAACTAACTATTTGGTACTGAATATAAAAAAAGAAGTGTCCTATTTATCAGAAAGGCTGAATTGGCCAGTATAATCAGTTTAATCAGGAAAGACATTTGAATGGAAAATTTTCCTAAATTAAAACAAATAAATAATATATTGGGTTCATCAACACACCAGCCTCATTAGATCAATGGCTTACTAATGTGAAAACATTTTCTAATTGAAACACTGACTATTTAAATGTTCGTAAATCTATTTCAAATTCAATAAATGATTAGGGAGGACTTGTCTGATCCTTTTCTACGCACTAACATGAGATGGTGGAGGGGGCGGATTGTAAATAAAAAAGACATGGTTCCTATTCTGAAGAAGATTGCAGGAGGGAAGATGAGATGTATATTTAAGCAACTACAATAAGCATAACGCATAGTGAATAAATTCTAAGAGCTCCTAGGAGTCAGAGGTTTTTTTCTTGCTGTGGTTGTGGAAGAGAGGTAAGGGTGGTTTTCTGGAGAGCATGGGCTTTCATCTGGGTTTTTAAAAGGTGTAAGCCCCTTACGCTGCTCATTTAGCTTGTCCAAGTTCTGACTTCTGAATGGTGTAGTAAGCCACCAGCACTGTCAGCACAAAGCCACAGGTGGCAAACCGGTAGCAGGAGTTCTACCAAGAAGCAATGCTGTTTGTAGATGTAGCTGCAAATATTAAGGCCAATGATGTACAGTCCCATTGCCTCCTTTTGTCAGGGTCTAGAGGGTTAGGTCAGCCAATTTCTGACAGGCCCAAAGCAGCTGTTCAGTCTAATATATCTTTGCATCAACAATTAAATTAAGGTGATGCTTTGATATATTGCTAGTCATCTTTTATGGCTCCAAATCTCTGATGCTGTTGGCTTCCTAGATTAGTGTATTCCTGCTAGCCGTGGTAGTCCTGTGAGTACAGCATTTTGAGAGTCAAAGGAACATTTCCAGCCCTTATTCAGGAGTATTCTGAAACTCTTCTTAGAATAATTTGCTGTACAGTAGACATCAGGCTTCCATTAACCATCTTCCTGATGAAGGAGTACTAATGACTCACTTGCTTATTTTTCATTATTTCCTACAGACCGAAGTATTACATTATTTTTCATTATCAACAAATGGTAGAATATTGGCATTAAAGAAAAGTCTGAAAGTAAAATTATTTGTTAATTCTGTCACTGTAGTACAGGGTGTTAAAGTAATGCTTGCTGCTGCAACAGATAGACCATGATATCTCAGTGACTTATGGTAGTGGATAGTTATCTGTTACTTATTAAAGTCAATTCAGCAATGGTATGTGTGAGGTTCTGGGACTCAGAGACTCAGACTAACAGAGATTGTGCCATCTTCAAAACAGGATTTCCTGGTGTTGACATCCAATTAGCAGACAAAGAAAGAAACCACGAAGGAGATGTTTATGGACCAGGAAGGGAAGTTGCTCACATAAATTTAACACAATTCTATTGACCAGAACACAATCACATGGCTCTACAAGTATATAAGAAGAACTTGGAAATGTACTATCTGGCAAGGCAGCCACTTTTACTAGCATCAGCCCACTTTGGTGAGGCTACACACAGCTACTGTTTTCAATTTGGCATCTTTGCAATCATAACATATCATCTTATGTCTTGCTTGTTCACTTAATATTGTATCAAAACCTTTCCTATCTGCATAGTTTGCATAATAGTTTTTAGTCATCACATAATATTTTATCGTATTGATAAATCTTTATTTATTAGGCCATTTTTTGACATTTAGATTATTTTCTGGCTTTGAGGATTATACATTTTTTTCTATGAACATCTTTCTGTGTCAAGACTTTTCCCTGTTAAATTATTTTCTTTGAATAAATTCTCATGAGTTGAATTAGTGAGTCAAAAGAGGAGACCCTTAGATATTGCTATGCTGCTTTCAAAATGATGTTTCAATTCACGAGACTACCAGTGGAGTGTGAAGATTCTAATTATACCTACCAAGTAATGAGAATTAATACATTGCTTTCCTAATCTGCAGAGATGCTTAGAAGATGCACTCTTTTTCCCCAGTTGTCTCCTGAAAAATTGCCAGGAGTATTTCTTGGTCAAAAAAGGGTAGTTAAAAATTTATCTCCCTGAATGGTTGAATTAACCATGGTATATACACACAATGGGGTATTATGCAGCTGTTAAAAATAAGGGAGATGTCTAAAGAATGCATTTGGAATAATTTCCAGGATATACTGTTGAGTGAATAAACAAAGTGTAAAAGTCTATCTGTAATATGCTACTCTTCATGTAAGCAAGAAAGGGATATAAGAAAATAACGATATATCTGCTCATTTGTACAAAAGATATAGGAAAGAAACCAGAAACTGAAGAGACTGGTTACCTACGAGGTCTAAGTGATAGATGTATGGGAAAAAGAGAAGAATGGGAATGAGGTAATAGGGATAAGGAGGCAGTGACACTTCTTGGAGTTTATCTTTGTATATAGTTCTTATTCTTAGAACCATGGTAATGTTTCACACAACCAGCCAAAAATGAATCAATAATTAAAATCAAGCAAGATGAGGTGAGGGAGAACCTAACTGGGAAATAAGCAGTAACAAATGAACCTAATTGTATTTCAAATGAACAACATAGTCACCCTGAAGGGTACTGGGGGGAAAAATGGACCTAAATAACTATGGTAGGTACCCTGTAAGATGGTCCTTAATGATCCTTACCTCCTGGCTGTCATGCCCTTGTGTAATCCCTTCTTCTTAAATTTGAGATGGATTTGATTACTTCTTTTAGTGAAAAGAGTGTGGCAGGAATGGTGGCATGTTACTTCTGAAATTAGATTATGAAAAGATTGTGCCTTCTGTCTTGGGTTTCCTTTCCTGCTTGTATGCCCACTCACACAGAATCTGGCTTCTATGTTGTGAACTGCCTTTTGGAGAGGTGTATGGGACAAGGCAGTGATGTTTCCAGGCAAAACACACGACGAACTGATGCCTGCCCACAGCCATATGAATGAGCTTGGGATGGTCTTCTCCCAGTTGAGCCTTGAGATAAATGTTGTCCTGGCTGACACTTTGATTGGAGGCTTGTGAGAGACCAGGAGCTAAAGGCATCCAGTATAACCATGCCCAGATTCCTGACCCACAGAAATTGTGAAAAAACTTTTTGTTGTGTTCAGTTGCTAAGTTCTAGGGGAGTTTTGTTATTTAACAATAAATAGCTAATATAGTAACATTGGAAAACAGTATTCTGACTGGATATTTTAAGGTTAATGACAAAAAAAATACGCTAACACTATACTCATTTGTAATACCATTATTCACAGGGATTGTTTAGCAATTCTGTGACAACTTTTTGTGATCAAGGTTGAACAAATAAGTGAATCTATTGTAGGTAAAAGCTAGTTTTCTTATTGGTGGAGAAATAATTTACAAATAAGAAAAGAAGGAAGGCTAAAATGAACTTTGAGGTGTTGAATTAGACTCAGATGTACTAGTATGAACTCATAGTGTTTAGTATAGAGATATATAGATATGGAAGTAGACATTGATGTTTGTCTACCATGTAGGTTAGCATGCATACCTATGTTTCCCAGCTTGATCCTTTGAAAAGACTAGAACTAATGACAGAATTGTGAATAGTGAATACTAACAGTGAGTATACTTAGTATTCAGACCTTGTTCTCTAAACATAATTCTCCAATAAAAGGAACTCAAAGAGGGCTTCTTAGAGAAGTGACTGATTCCAGACTTGGGGCATGGAAAATATAAAATGAACCTGGAACATCTTGTAGTGCCAGAAAATAAGAAAATATTTACACAAATAGATAGGAGCATGTCAAAAGGAGACAGGATCCAAGCTGCCAGAGCTCCCAGTGGCCAAATCTGGGACAAGTTGAGCCACAAAGTAAATAACAATATTAATGGATTTTAACCCGTAGGATAAAATAAATATATATTTGTCCATACTGATATCAATTAAATGAATAAATAAATAGAAGATAAGAAGGTAGTTTTCCTTACTGAAGGATTCCAATTCATGTAGAAGGAAGGAGTCAAATACAAAATCACCATTAGGAAAATACCACAGTAATAATTATTTACAGGTAAGATCCACCAATGGATAACAAAGCCAGTAGGTGATCATTTGAGAAGCAAGACATTGGCATAGTGTCAAAAATGTTTACCAGCTACAAGGGGAAAAAATATTGACTTTGTAGTGGAGAAACAAAATACCACCTTAATCATGTAATCAGGATTAATACCAATGGTAATAAGACATATGGGCATGATGTACCTCCTGATATGATACACTGAGAAGGGTATAACATGCCTTCTTATTATTCATGCTCAAACTACACAACCTCAATCTGGTCATGAAGAAACATCAGACAAATCCAAATTGAAGCTCATTCTGCAAAATAACTGCTCAGCACTCTCTAAAGGTCTCCAGGTCATGAAAAACAAATAGAGACTGAGGAATTCTTGCATATCAGAGAGGACTAAAGAGAAGGAACAACTGAATGCAAGGTGTGACTCTGGAACAGGAAAAGGACATTAGTGGAGAGACTGGGGAAATTTGAATAAGATATGTAGTTAATAGTGTTTTACCAATCCTAATTTCCTGGTTTTGATTATTGTGCTATGGTTGTGTAAGATTAACATTAATATTAAGGGAAACAGTGACGGGTATATGTGAACTCTCTACTATTTTTGCAATTTGTATGCTGGGAAACTTCCCTTTTGTAGATCTTTGGTCTTATCTCTGAGGGCAAGATTCAACTGGTTTGCAGAGGGAAGAACTTAGTTCCCAGTCTAGTGAACATTTTCATAGGCACATGCCTTTATTAGTTATATCTACAGTGGGCTAGTAATCTACAGATTTATAAGTCTGTAAAAAAATGATCCTGAGTCACTTGACCTACAATCTCAGAATTATGCTGTTTATATTTACTTCAAAAATAGGTATTATCTCTCTCAGCCTCTACTTTGAACTATGGATGATGACACATGGTATGATCATGTATATTGAATGGTAGAAGGCCAGGACAGTTACCATCCAGCAGCCTGCAATAGAGTATCACAGAGCTATTATCATGTCACCAGGATGCTTTTGTTTTCTATCTCTGAACAGCTCCTTAACCACTGCTGCAAACAATAGAAGTCTTGATTGCCCCTTTAACTCACAGGATAATTTATGTCTTCTGTCAGTATTCTCTTGGAAAGGGTTTGTTTTACTACAAGCAGAAGTAGAAAGAATTACATGTTGGAACAGTATAGGCAGCACATGTTGAATAACAAATCAATTTGAAATTGACCAAAGTGATGACCTTGTAAAGTAGTTCTGACATGGGAAACTTACAAAGTCTCATATTAGAATCAAAAATAAATAGTTTGCCAACGGCCTTTCTCCTTTTCCTCTCGACCATCAGTGACCCTCTAATTCATTTTAATAGGCAGAAAATTTTTAAAATGACACAAGCAAGCAATATAAAACAGTACAAAGAATATATATTTTAAAATATCAAATCACAATGTTTAGAGATGAGTGATAATAGCATACATTGTGGACATAATTATAGATAGCTGTCTATATACAGATAGAAGGATGAATGGATGTGTAGGTGTGCAGAGATAGAAACGAAGTTGAAAAGGATCACCTAGATGACGGGTTGATAGGTGCAGCAAACCACCATGGCACATGTATACCTATGTAACAAACCTGCATGTTCTGCACATGTATCCCAGAACTTAAAGTAAAATAAAAAAATTTAAAAAAGAAGAAGATGATACAGAAGCATGTTATTTTAATAATAAAAACTATTAATTTTTTTCCCTGTATTTGCCATAAGAGATATTGGTTCCTAAAATATCCCTTTAAGGTAAGCAGACACAGTGTAAAGATGCACTAGGAGACTGAAGTAATGCTTTCTTGTAGGGCTCCATATCTCAATTTTATTTTATTTATTTATTTTAGTGCATTACTTTTCTCCATATCTCAATTTTAAACAACATGACTGAGCTCACAACCTTATAAAGTCAGCTACTTAGTTATCTTACCACTTGTTCCATTTCCCTCCCCTCTAGCTTTCATTTTTTATTTTTTTAGCTTGTTTTGGTTTTATTTCATCAGGGCTTATACTATTTACATGCTGTTCTGCAATCACAATTCTTTCCGTTGTTGAAGTTCTATATTTAATTGGATTCAATGCTTACTGTCTCATTATTTTATATTATCCTGTCCTGAGTTCCTTATTGGACTTCCCTCTTGGTTGACTGGATTTCATTATCAAGTAGTAATTTTTTTTTTTTTAAAGACAGAGTCTTGCTCTGTCGCCCAAGCTGGAGTGCAGTGGCATGATCTTGGCTCACTGCAACCTCTGCCTCCGGGGTTCAAGCGATTCTCCTGCCTCAGTCTCCCAAATAGCTGGGATTACAGGCACGCACCACCACGCCCAGCTAATTTTTGTGTTTTTAGTAGAGACAGGGTTTCACCGTATTGGCCAGGATGGTCTCGATCTTCTGACCTTGTGATCCACCCTCCTCAGCCTCCCAAAGTGCTGGGATTACAGGCGTGAGCCACCGGGACTGGCCTCAAGTAGTATTTTTTAAAGAAGAGCTCATTAGGGCTATATTTCCTGAAATTTTAATTTAGTCATATCTGAGAATATCTGCCTGTTGCTTTCACACTTGAACAGCTTGTCTGAGTAAAGTATTTTGGAGTCACATTTACTTTCCCTTATGACTTTGTTCTATCTTCTAGCACGGAAAGCTTCTAGAGAAGAGTCTGAGGCTAGAGAGAATTTCCCCCATTGCAGATAACTGGCTTTTTCTGCCTGAATACTTAAATAATTTTTATTCATACTCCGGTTTTAATAACCAGAATATGTTTTGATGATGTTTGCATTGTGTCAGTGTTCCCTAATATATAGTGTGCCCTTTTGATTAGAAGATCCAATTCTTCCTTCATGGAAATGTTCCTTATTTCAGGGACCCAGTCGTAGGATCACTTTTATCTGTCTTCCTTATCTTTCACCTAGTTGTTTAATACCTTTTTCTGTACATTTGCCTTCATTAAAAACAATTCTCTCTATTAGATTGACTCTATTTTCCTCCTGTTTCCAATTTATATATTACAGTCTGTATTAAGAACATTTCGTTTCATTTTCTTAGCTCCGTCATCTCTCTTTTCATTCTCTAGTTTTATTATATTCTGTTTTAACTTGTGTTTTCTTTCATTTTTGCTGTTGTAGCATGAAACCCAGAAAAAAAGTTGTTTCTGTTTGTTGAGTTATGTTTTTCTCCAGAATGATTGAGTTTTCCCTCTATTCCACTCTTCTTCCTTCCCCTCCCTTCCTACTTTTCTGTAATTGTATGTTTGCATAGTTACTTTATAATTTTACATTTTGCCCTTGCTTATTATTGGCAGCTTTGGCTGAACCTTCTATTTGCTCTTTATTAATGCATGACAATGAACTTAGCATTATTCCTACTTTTTCTAGGTTCATCTTTTTAACCCCAGTTGCATGCAGTGTGAGCTCTGGGTATTGTTTCTGTAGTCTCAGTGCTGAAGGATAGTTCTGTTAGGCGAATTGGTATTATTGGTGGAGTGTTGAGCTGGTATTACATGGGTATTTGCAGAAAAATCCATGTTGAAGATTTTCTCTCCTCAAGTCCTGTTAAACATATCAGGACCCCTCTACCAAGCCAGGGTTGCATTTCACTTGTGTGAGTATTGACTCATCTCCTCAACTCAACACATTCCTTTGGAAAAGGTGGTGAATTCTGATGGATCATCATATTGCTGAGGTCCCATGGGGACCTATGTACTGGCACATTCCATTTCTCTACAAGTTAAAGGGTGTTAATACAATTCCCATCATTTATTGGACTCCTCTGCTTTATTTTTTTTTAGTTCTTCTCAGCAGTGGAGATGGAGTTAGGAGTCTAGCCATGGTATGCTCTACCATGGTTTGCTGTCCTTCGCCTGTCTCATATCCGCTTCTCCTTCCTTTCCCAGTTTAAATTGCATGGCCAATCATTATATGGATCCTTTGTAAAACATACCTTCTAATCAATTGCGTCTATCTCTTATATGGCAAAACTACAATCCTGGCTAAAGTCAACTTCTCTGTGTATTCAACTGTGCAACTGAAAATAACTGGAGACAACCCACAGCCTTGTTGACTGGTTTCCTGAACTGCAAGTGGGCCCTTAGTACCACCTAGCAAATCCCAGCACTTTTTTTCTCGTCTAGTTTGTACACTCACTCTCCCAGATGACTATTTCACACATTCTTCTCTCTCCTCAAGCACCCAACACCTCCCCTCTCAACTTCTCTGTCAGTTAGTGTTCATATTTTTTACTTCATTGAGAAAACTGAAATGGTCAGAAGAAAACTTCTGCAGACTCCTACTAAAACATCTACCCACATGCATTTGTGTGAACCCATATTCTTTGGCTTCTATCCTATTGCAAAAGATGAACTCTTATTGCTTCTGCCTATCCAAGGCCAACCCTTCCAACTCTACATTAGACCCTCCTCTCGCCTACTCAAAGACATCACTTCAGCAATTTTCCTGTCTCCCTCAGGTGTTTTTGCCTTTCTCCTGTATAAATTTTTCTTCAGCATAAACACATGCTATTACTCCTCTCGGTTTAAAGTAATTTTTTGTTGACCCCACTTATAATCCCATTTCCTGTCTTCCGTTTACATAAGAATTCATGGAGTTGTCTACACTAACTGTCTCCAATTCATCTTTTCCCATTTTTTTTTGAACCCACTCCAAACAGGCATTCACCCTGACCATTCTACTAAACTGTTCTTCTGAAGGTCATTATCTTGTTTGTTTCAAATACCTTATATGTGGTTTTAACTACCAAATGTACATCTCTTGCCTAAATTTCTCCACTAAACTCAATATTTGTATATCCAACTTCTTACTTGATATATCTACCTGGATATCTCATAATCATCTCAAAACTAACATGATGAAAACAGAACTCCTGAGCTTCACCCATCCCTCAGACCTGCTCCACTAACAGTCTTCCATATATTATTTAATACCAACTCCATCCTTCCTTTTTATTAGCTCAGGCTCAAAACCTTGGAGCGCTTCTTGATTCTTCTCTGCTACTTATCTTCTTATACCTCACATGCAATCCACCAGAAAATTAGTTTGACTGTGCCATAATATCTACCCGTCTTTCCTCCTTCCCTCCTTCCCTCTCCTCCTTTTTCTTTCCTTCTAGATTCTGACTTTTTATCACCCATCACTACTATCCTAGTCTAAGCCACCATCATCTTTTATTTATATGATTGCACTAGATTCCCCACTGTTCTCCCATCTTCTGCCCCTGTCCCCTGGAGTTATGTGGCAGCATAACTCCAATCTCTGCCTCTGTCTTCACATGACTGTCTTTCTTGTATGTATGTCTGTGTCTCTTTTCTTACAAGAACATTATCCTAACTTGATTAAATCTGAAAAGACCCTATTTTCAAATAAGGTCACATTCAAAATACTGGAGGTTAGGACCTAAACATATCTTTTTACAGGGTAGGACACAATTCAACCCATAAGAATAAGGTACTAGGAACAAAAAGGAGTTGACTAGTATAAAAGCTATCATTAGGAAAGATTTTGGATAGGTGACTTACTGGATTTGGGAGTGGAAAGAAGGAACATAGGAAAGGAAGTAATGATGGAATCCTCCAAGACTAACATATATATATGCTTGCAACTCTTTGCTGAGAAAAGTAGATCATAATTCTCTAACCTGATTCCTATTTGACCTGATCATGACATTTTCCTAGAGTTTTCAGAGAGAAATATTTCTTGTGTATGTGAAGGAGTTTGGAGTCTTTAAAAGTGTTTACAACTATAATGAAGTGCCACAACCACATAGAGACCTAGGATCTTTTCAGCTTACTAAGAAAACACTTCTGAGATAGAGCTTAGGACATAGCAAAGAGAAAACAAATTACCCAGAAAATAAGAATGTGTCATCAGTTCTTCTGTTTTAAAAGCCCCAGGGCTTGTTGCCAAATAAATTCTTTAATAGCAAATGCTTTTTCTTCGGGATAAATGAGTTTCCCCCTATCTGAACACTTTTTACAGGCTAGTCAAATAAGATAAAAGATGGAAAGGTTAAAAAAAAAGTGATGATTGCACCAATACGAGTGTTTACAGAAGAAATTTTTTATATAAGTTGTAACATCCCTACTGACATCTTTGATTCCAAAGTATTACCAATAGCTATTTGACATGAAGTCACTTTCTCTTAGACATGATGAATATGAGCAGTGTCCTTAAAAATTCATTTTTATAACCCCAAGGCATTGATAACTCTGACAAATCTGCCCTCTTCATTTTTTATCACTTATTTCTCTCACTTATATATATATGAAGGATATTGTAAAATGTGGAGATCCATCAGATTAATGCAGTTTGGGGTCTAAAACTAAATATTCACTGAATTTCATTGCAATGTTAAAAGGTAACCAACAGAAAGGTCAGTAGTACTTGAATGTCAAATCTGGCATCAGAAGATTACAGAGGATTATAATAGAATAACCCTGTAAGCAAAAAAATGTTCAATGAGGAAAAGTCAATTGAGAAAAAAAGGTTAAGAATGAGTTTAATCAGTTGTATGCAATGTTGTTAACTGTAAACACCCAAGTGTGTCTTCCCAGGTTTTAAATCAGAATTTAACTATGAGTATTTATTAAGCGTAATGCAAGTACGCATGTGCCAGACCAAAGGCAATGGTTTTACCCAGCAGGATGAGGGAAATTGCAATCTCAACATTGTTTCTCCAAACTACAGCAATGTTTTTGTTGAGTGAGTCATGTTCTAAATAGCTGATTATGTTCAGAAAGAATGTTCAGACAGAAAACTCACTGAATATACTCTCAACACATTTGTTACTCTGCAACTGGAAAGGAAGATGATACTCATATTTCACAGATGCCCAAGAATGCACATGTGAATGAGCAAAGACCTTGGCTTCCATGCAGAGCAGCCTGAGTGCCAGTTCTCCCAATGAAGAAAGAAGCTGTGGTCTGAATCTTAAAAAGCTAGTGTCTTACCTCCTCTACCTGCTGAACACATGAAAGAAGAGTCAAGAGAAAGAATGAAGACAAACTGCAATGTACAATGAAGAGATTGTTTGAATCCATGGGGTGCTCTTGTACCTCCTACATTCAGAAAATCTGTTGTTTCATTTGTGCACTTTGTAAATTCAATTCAATACTTTTGAGTCCCCAGTCTTTCTAGGCACACTTAACATATATGGGGATATTCCAAGTATACGGCAATGGCAAGCCATGGGTGAGAGTGTGGCTGACATGTTTCAGAAAGAGTGAGTAGGCTAGAGAGGCTGGCATGGTATGATTGAGGGCAAGAAAAGTAAAATATGAGGTAAGAGAGGCAACAGAAAGCCAGATCATAATAACCTTACGAGCCATTATAAGAACTTTTACTTTTACCCTGATTAAAGTGTGGTACCATTGTAGAGTTTTGGGTAAGGGAGTGTCCTATTAAAGCAAATACTCCGAGAATAGACTGGGAGAATCTGATGATTAAATGTCTTGGGGATGATCTTCTCATGGAGTATCTTACTGGGGTTCTCTGCATTTCCTGAATTTGAATGTTAGCCTCTCTAGCTAGGTTGGGGAAGTTCTCATGAACGACATCCTGAAACATGTTTTCCAACTTGATTCTATTTTCCCTATCTCTTATCCAGTTTGTTCACATAATCTCATATTTCTTAGAGTTTTCGTTCATTCCTTTTCATTCTTTTTTCTCTATGCTTGTCTGTCTTATTTCAGAAAGTCAGTCTTTACTCTCTCAAATTCCTTCCTCTGCTTTATCTATTCTGCTATTAATACATGTGATTGCATTATGAAGTTCTTGTAGTGTGCTTTTCAGCTCTATCAGGTCGACTGCATTCCTCTCTATACTGGCTGTTTTGTCTGTCAGCTCTTGCAGTGTTTTATCATGATTTTTAGCTTCCTTGCATTGCATTACAATGTAATCCTTTTGCTGAATGAAGTTCGTTCCTATCCATATCCTGAATTCTACTTCTGTCATTGCAGCCATCTCAGCCTCAACCTAGTTCTGAACCTTTGATGAAAAGGTGATGCACTCATTTGGAGGAAAGAGGACACTCTGGCTTTTTGAGTTTTCAGTGTTCTTTTTCTGATTCTTTCTCATCTTTGTGGGCTTCTACCTTCAATCTTGGAAGTTGCTAACCTTTAGTTTTTTTTTTTCTTTTAGCAGTCTGGCCACTTTTCTGTAGGGCTGCTGTGGTTTGCTTGGGGTCCACTTCAATCTCTAGTTGCTTTGGATCTTCTAGTATCCTAAAGTATCCCCAGTAAAGGCTGTGAAACAGCAAAGATGGCAATCTGTTTCTTCCTCTGGGAACTCCGGCCCAGGAGGTATGGATCTGTTGCTGGCCCAAACACACCTGTAGGAGGTGGCCAGAGGCCTGACTGGGATGTCTTACCAAGTCATGAGGAACAGGATCAGGGACCTGCTTAAAGAAGAAGTCTGACCACACTTTCATAGAGCATCTGTGCCACTTCCATCCTCAGTCAGCTTGGGCTCTCTAAAGCCTGGAGACTGGAATGGCTAAGTTGCCCAAACAGCAAAGTTGGTAGCCTGCCCCTCCCTCTGGGAGCTCTGTCCCAGGGAGTTTGCAAATCTCTTTTAGCCAGAGAACACCAGTGAGGGTGGCTGGAGGCTTTAGTTGGGAGGTCCCGCCTAGTGATGAGGAATGGGATTGGGGACCCACTTAATGAAGTTGTCTGGCCACATTTGGATAGAGTAGCTGTGCTGTGCTGGGGGATCCCTTCTGCACCCTTTTGGTTTGGACTCTCCAAAGCCTGCAGACTGGAACTGCTAAGTCACCCAAACAGCAAAGATGGCGGCCCACCTTACAACACTGCTGCTAGTGGCTGGTTGGAATTCCAAACCAGTGGGTCTTATCTTGTGAGGTGCCATAGAACTAGCGCCCGCAGACCATCACTGCTTGGCTCCCTGGATTCAACCTCTTTGCTAGCAGTATGTACAGGGGTTGGTTCTCCCACTTTGCCCAGAACTGGTGTATCTAAAGTTCCCAAGTCTCTGCTCATGCCCAAGTGACTGCTCTGCTGAGACTCCAGGTATTTCTGTGTGTCAGACTGAAGGCTCTGGTAAAGTGAGTTCACAAGGGGATCTCCTGAATTAAGAGTTGCAAAGATCTGTGGGAGAAGCATCATTTCCTGGGGTAGCACATTCACTCACCACTTCCTTGGCAGAGGTTCTCCTGGTTCCATATCACTTCTGGGTGGGCCATCATCCTGCCTTGTTCTCTCCATCCTCTGTGCATCAAGTTGTTTCCTTGATTAGTCCCAATGCGAGTGCCTGGATGTTTCAGTCCAACGTGCTGTGTTTACTTGCTCCTTTCATTCCTCTCCATGAGTCATGCATTAGCTGCTTCTAGTCAGCCATTCTCTATTTGTTTATATATTTAATTGTAACAGTGAGTTTTATACTTTCATATGCTTTTGTGTTACTGTTTAACCTCTTTTATTTTAACCTGAAGAACTCTCTTTAGTATTTCTTCTAAGGCAGACCTAGTGGTGACAAACCACTTCAGCTAAGTTTTTTTTTAGTCTGGAAAAGTCTTAATTTGTCCTTAATTTCTGAGATAGTTTTGCCAAGTACAATATTCTTGGTTGACAGTTGTTTTCTTTCAGCACTTTGAATATATCACCCCCTTCCCTTCTGGCCTGTAATATTTCTGCTGAAAAATTCACTCATAATGTGATATGGGATCACTTGTACATGAGGAGTTGCTTTTCTCTTGCTGCTTTCAAAATTCTTTCTTTGTCCTTGAATTTTTACAATTTGATTATGATGTGTTTTACTATAAGAGTTCAACATATGGAAATTCAAGGGATCCAGGATAGCCAGAAAAATCTTGGAACAAAAAATACACAAGGAACAGTTACACAGTTGGAGGATATAGCACTTCACACCCCCTAAGATGGCCATAATAAAAAATACAGATTATAGCAATATTGGTGAGGAGGTAGACAAATTGAAACTCTCATATTTTGGTAAGTTAACTTTGAAAACATTATGCTAAATGAAAGATGCTAGTCACAAAAGACCACATATTTTGTGACACCACTTATATGAAATGTCTGGAACAGAAAAATCTATAGAGACTAAAAGTAGATTAATAACAGGGATGCAGGGCGAGGGCCATGACTGATGTACTTGGGGTAACAGCTAAGAGGTGCAGGATTTCTTTTTGGAGTGATGAAAATGTTCTGAAATTGAATGTGGTGATGGTTGCACAACTCTGTGACTGTATTAAAAACCATTGAATGGTATAATTTAAATGCATGAATTGTATACTATGTAAATTATATCTCAATAAAGCCATTTTTTAAATAAAAGCTTTCAACTGTTAGAACCAATAAATAAATTCAGTAAAGTTGCAGGATACAAAAATCAACATACAAACACAATAGCAGTTCTGTACCCTAGTGAACTATGTGAAAAAGAACTCAAAAAATCTCATTTAAAATAGCTATACAAATGAAATACTTAGGAATAAATTTAACCAAGGAGGTGAAAGGCCTATACAGTGAAAAGTATAAAATATTGACAAAAGAAAATAAAACACAAATAAATTGAAAGATATTCTGTGTTCATGGATTAGAAGAATTAATATTGTTAAAACGTCCATACTATTCGATGTGATCTACAGATTCATTGAAATTCTTATCAAAATTCCAATGACATTTTTCATAGAAATAGAAGAACAATCCCAAAATTCACGTGGAACCACCAAGACTGTATAGTTAAAGCAATCTTGAGAAAAAAAGAACATAACTAGAGGCATCACACTACTTGACATCAAAATATATTGCAAAGCTATATCATAACAACTTGGAACTGGCATAAAAACAGATATGTAGACCAATGAAACAGAATAGACAGTCCCAAAATAAATACACATGTTTATGATCAATCGATTTTCAACAAATGTGCCAAAAACACACAGTAGGGAAAAGAAAGTCCTTCAATAAATGATGTTGGGAAAACTGGAAATCCACATCCAGAAGTATGAAGTAAGACCCTCACCTCACAATATATGCAAAAATCAACTGAAAATGGATTAAAGACTTAAACGTAAGACCTGAAACTGTGAAGAATAAAAGAGAGGAGAAGCTCCATGGTACTGATGTAGGCAGTGATTTTTGGATAGGACCCCAAAAGCACAGACAACAAGAGCAGAAATAGACAAATGGGATTAAATAAAATTTAAAAGCTTCTATACAGCAAATGAAGTAATCAACAGAGTGAGAAGATACAATGTATGGAATAGGAGAGTATATTTTTACACCATACACCTGATAGAGGGGTAATATCTAAAATATGTAAGAAACTCAGACAAATCAATAGTAAGAAAACAACCCAATTTAAAAGATGGGCAAATGACATGAATAGACATTTCTCAAAAGAAGACATACAAGTGACCAACAGGTATACTTTTAAAAATGCATAACACTAGTAATCATCAGGAAAATGCAAATTAAAACCACAATGAGATATCACCCCATGTCTTTTAGAGTGCTTATTATCAAAAAGACAAAAGATATAAAGTGTTGCCGAGTATGTGGAGAAAAGGGAATCCTTGTACACTGTTGGTGGGAATGTAATTAGTATAGCCATAATGAAAAACAGTATGGAGGTTCCTCAAAAAATTAAAAATAAGAGTACCAAATGATCAAATAATTCCACTTCTGGTTATATATCTAAGGGAATTGAAATCAGTATGTTGAATGGACATCTGTACTTCCATGTTCAATGCAGCATTATTCAAAATAGCCAAGATATGGAATCAGCCTAAGTGTCCATCAGTGGATCAATGGATAAAGAAAATGTGGTGTAAATTTACAATTGCAAAAATAAGGAACCAACCCAAATGCCCATCAACTAACGAGTGAATAAAGAAAATGTGGTATATATACACCATGGAATACTACTCAGCCATAAAAAGGAATGAAATAATGGAATTTACGGCAACCTGGATGGAGTTGGAGGCCATTATTCTAAGTGGAGGAATGGAAAATCAAATATTGTATGTCCTCACTTATAAGAGTGCGCTAAGCTATGAGGATGCAAAGCCATAAGAATGATATAATGGACTTTGGGGACTTGGAGGGAAAGGGTAGGAGGGGATGAGGGATAAAAGACTACACATTGGGTACAGCATATACTGCTTGGGTGACGGGTGCACCAAAATCTTAGAAATTACCATTAAAGAACTTATCTATGTAACCAAAAAAAGAAAAAAGCTGTATATATAGAAAATGGAGTACTATATAGCCGTAAAAGGGGAGGAAATCCTGTCATTTGTAATGACATAGATCAGCCTGGAAGACATTGTAAGTGAAGTAAGGCAGGCACAGAAAGACAGATATCTCATGATCTCATTTATATGTAGAACATTAAAAAGTCAAGCTCATAGAAGCAAAAGATAGCATGGTGGTTACCAGAGGCTGATGGATAGAGATTGGGATGACGTTGGTCAAAAACCACAAAATTTCAGTTAGGAGGAATAAATTCAAAGGATCTATTTTACATCATGGTGACTACAGTCACTAATATATTGTATACATGAAAATTGCTACATGAGAGTAGATTTAAAGTGTTCCCATTTAAAAAATTGTAAACGTGAAATATTTTCTATAGTAAATAGTTTGATTTAGCCATGCCACAGTGTGTATGCATATATATACACACACACACATATATATGTCAAAACATCACATTGTACACCACAAATATATTTATACATTTTAATTAGTCAATTAAAAATTAAATTTAAAAAATCTTTCCATGATTCAGTTCAGAATGGTGGCTAGTGTTCTGGCAAAATGGGTGCACACATACATGCGGAAAGGAAAAATATATTGTGCTTTTTAGTGGCTGGAGACTTATAGCAGCCCTTGCATCATATTGTGCACTCAGCCAAGTAATAGCTATTCTCACATTCTTATTTTACTAAATCACACTTTAGGGCCACATATTTGCCTTTTGTGTTTATACTTGAATTTAAACTTAGGAGCTCTCCCACTGTAATCTTGGGCAAGTTGTTTAACATATCTATGTCTCAGTTTTCTTATCTGTAAAATGAGGCAAATATGGCACCTACTACATATTGCTCTAAAAACTAAATAAGTTAATAGTGTAAAGTGCTTAGAATGATGTCTGACATCTATGACATTCAACAAATAATGTTGCTGCCACCACTATTATTATTACTATATGAATTAAGTTACAGCAATATAAAAATACACAGTGCATAATAATGACTGTAGCTGTTTAATAAATTATTCATTGTGTTAATTTAAGAGTGCCCAGAAACAGGCTAAGTATGTAACTTATGCCTGTAATCCCAGCACTTTGGGAGGCTGAGGTGGAAGTATCACTTGATGCCAGGAGTTCAAGACCAGCCTGGGCAACATAGTGAGACCCCAGGTCTAGGAAAAAAAAAAATAGCCAGGCATGGTTGTGCATGCCTGTAGTCCCAGCTTCTTGAGGGGCTGAGGTGGGAGGATGTCTTGAGCCCGGGAGGTTGAGGCTGCAGTAAGCCATGATCATGCCACTGCACTCCAGCCCAAATGTCAGAGTCAGACCCTGACTCTAAAACAATAAAAATAAAAATAAAGAGTGCCTGAAAATATAGAGTAGATGTTAGAATGATTTCTATCAAATTGTGTGTAAATAGTTAAGGTTGGGATTTAAAGAGTTCACATTTGCTTAAGTGGAAAAGCCTACCATTCTGAATGTCACGTTTCTAGGTACTGATTGATAATTAAGATGTTACCATTGACCGTTGCAAAATAGTAAATTTTCATTATTTAAGTTTGATAAAAAAGAGTTTGTCGTCATATACACCCTGCATTAGGCTATTCTTGCATTGATATAAAGAAATACGTGAGACTGGGTAATTTATAACAAAAAGAGGTTTAACTGGCTTATAGTTCTGCAGGCTGTACAGGAAGTATGATGTTGGCATCTGCTCAGCTTCCGGGGAGGCCTCAGGAAACTTACAATCATGGTGGAAGGCTAGGCTTACATGGCAGGAGCAGGAGCAAAAGGAGGGGGAGGTGCTACATCAGATTTCATGAGAACGCACTCACTATCACGAGAACAGCACCAAGAGGATGGTACCAAACTATTCATGAGAAATCCGTGCCCATGATCCAATCACCTCTGCCAGGTTCCACCTCCAATATTGTGGATTAGAATTCTACATGAGATTTGCAGGGACACAGATCCAAACCATATCACACCCATTATCTTAGGAATCACTTCTGCTGGCATATTAGTGTGCTCTGAGATGGTAGGTGCACCCAAACTCAATAAAAAAAACTAAAATTCCTGTCTCTCCCATGAAATCTCAGGACCCTCTAATCAAATAAATCACCATGGCTCAGACTTGAGGCAAAAGCCATGGCCTTCTCATCCAACACTTCATCATTTCACTTTGATTTGAGGGGGAAGTTTAGTCCCAGGTGGAAAAGTGTGTCATATCCCAGTTTCTTGAAGGAAGAATTATCCTAAGGCTCTGGGGCTGCTTCATCACCTATCCTCCAGGTTTACCCTAAAACAGGAGAGGTCTACATAAGGCAGAATAAGTGGGTAGAAAGTGTCTGGTCTTGAAGCTTGGAAAATGATTGTATATATATTTCAGTTCTGCCTGTGACTTGTTCTATGAACTTGGACATATTGCTTAGTTTCTCTGGTAATATATAGTACTTTAATTCATCTTTCTAACTAATAAAATGAGATAACATCATTCTTTCTGTCTAACTCACATGGTTATTATAAGAAATATAAGATGTTGCTATACCATTATCCATGCCTTCATTTACTTAATGGTATATATATAGTGTGTGTGTGTGTGTGTGTATATATATGCACACATACTATATACTGTTAAATGAAAGCAGTTATATATAGTATATACATATATATAGGCACACATGCTATATACTGTTAAATATATATTTCAGAAAATATGTATTTTTAGAAATATATATATTTCTAACTATATATAGGGTACTCTTCTAGGTCCTGAGATATAACAATGAAAATAAACCTTCCACAGTGGAACTTCTATTCTACTAGGCAGCATAAAGATAATAAACAAATATTTATAATATTTCAGATAGTGTTAAGAGGCATGAAGAAAAAATAAACCAGGGTGAGAAGATAGGAAAAAATGAATAAGGCATGGGGACTATTTTAGATAGCATATGAGGAATTCAAGCTGCACTCCCCCCCTCCATAAAACCAATTGAGAAATTTGAAAAAGAGAGTAAAGATTAGGGAAGATCATAGATAAGGAACAGCAGAGATTCTCGCAAATTGATCACAGCACAATGTTATCTTAGTGCCAGATTAGGAAAAATCATTACACATGTACACGCACACATACACACACACACACACTTTTCTCCTTAAAATTGTAGTGTACTTGGTAATTTGCTGTCTGCTTTCCCAAACAAAAGAAATAGTTTCATGTTAGGTGTAGAAGGAGGAAATTCAGGGTATATGGAGTGATGCTCCACTGAGGGTTCTGAGATCTCAAAAACAATTCTTGGGCATTTCAGTGGTAACAGGCAAAATCACTCAATGAGTAAACATAGTTGCAGCAGTGTATTGCAGCACAGAGCATGTGGGCAAAATGTATTTTGGCACTGATACTCTAGAATTGCCAGTTGGGAGAGCCTGTCTTTGCAATCAGTTGAGGAAGTGACAGACCCAAATGGCAATATATCATTTTGTCTTTTGCCAAACAAATGGAGTGAGAGGTAAAGATGGATGATACTTGTAGGATGTATTACATCAAGCAGCATAGGCTATGTCTCCTGGGAGTATTACTTGGGCTGTAGAGTCCAAGTAATATAGAGTATTACACAAGGGATGTGCATGGGAAATATTTGAGGAAATAATACGTTTCAGAATTTCCTTGAGCAGCTCATTCTTTAAGGATTTAGCTCTAGGAAAGCTGACTTACGGCACCAAAGCTCGGACTGTGAGTTAGAAAACAAATCTATTAATCTACAATGAAAACGTTACTGTCAAATGATGTAATGCTCACATTAGTCCTTTACCTCCGAGGAAGGAAAGCTGTAGTCAGAACACCCTTATCTGATGCACTGGGGGTGTGCCGTTGGTCAGCTAGTTCATTTACATTTTTATTTTGATATAAATTTAAAAATACAAAAATATTGCAATAATAGTGCAAGGAACTCCCGTGTACTTTCTACCATGTATTCTTTACCCAGATCTACTGACTATGTGAATTTTTGTCCCATTTGCACTTGCTCTTGCTCTTTCTCTCTCTCTTGCTCGCTCACTCACATTCTCTCTCTCTCTCTCTCTCTCTCTCTCTCTCTCACTCTCTCACTCTCTCTCCCCCTATTCAGCCATACAATTGCTTAATGACAGGGATGAATTCTGAGAAATGTGTCATAAGGTGATTTCATCATAGCGTGAAGATCATAGGGTACACTTAAACAAACCTAGGTGGATAGCCTACTACACACCTAGGCTATAGGGTATAGCCTATTGCTCCTAGGCTACAAACCTGTACAGCATGTTACTGTACTATATACTGTAGGCAATTATCACACAATGGTAAGTATTTGTGTATCTAAACCTATCTAAACATAGAAAAGGCACAGTAAATGTATAGTATTATAATCTTATGGAACCATTGTCATATATGCTGTCATTGACTGAAACATCATGCAGTGTATGAATGTAGACACACATTGTGCACACACATACACATATGTGTATGTGCATCTTTTCATGAATCATTTAATAGTAAGTTAGAGATATGGTATCCATCAAATACTTGACTATGTGTTTGCTAAGAACAAGGACATTCTCTTAGATAAATGGAGCATAATTATCAAAATCAGGAAATTTAATAGTGTTACAATTCTGTTATCTAATTTGTAGTCCATGTTTAAGTTTAGCCAATTATCCTAATAATGTCATGCTAGCTAATTTTTTTCTTTCTCCTGTATGCAGTTCATAATCATGTATTACACTTAGTTATCATGTGAATTTAATCTCCTTCAATCTGGAACAGTTCCTAGGCTTTTCTTTGCTTTTTTGATGTTGACATTATTGAAGAATATAGGCTAGTTATTTTATAGTTTTTACCTCAATATGAGTTTCTCTGATATTTCATCATAATTAGACTCAGGTTATATATTTTTGGCAAAGATACCCAAAAAGTGATATTATATCTTTCTCAGTGCATCATATCAGGCTGATACTAACGTAAATGAAATTGTTTTTAAACTTGATTTTACAATTATTTATTTGTAGCATACAAAGTACAATTGATATTTATATATTGATGTCATATTCTGATGTTTTACTGAACATTTATTAGTTCTAGTAATTGCTTTGGATATTCTTTATGATCTTGTACATAAACAATGATGGCAACTGCAAAAAGAGATCAATTTCTTCCTTTCCATCTTTATGCCTTTTTTTCTTGCCATATTAGATTGTCTAGTACAATGTTGAATAAAAATGTCAACAAAGAACATCCTCAGGGCTAGGGGATAAAGAGAGGTAGGTTAACCAGTACAAATATACAGTTAGATAAAAAGTATAAGTTATTTGGTTTGGCAGCAGAGTAGAGTGACCATAGTTAGCAATAACGTATTGTGTATTTCAAACTAGCTAGAAGAGAGGATTTGAAATGTTTCCAACACAAAGAAATGGTACTCAAGGTAATGGATACGCCAAATGCCCTGACTTGATTATTTCACATGCTATGCATGTAACGAAATACCACAAGTACCCCATAAATATGTAAAGTATTATGTATCAATAAAAAAATGAACATCATCACCTATTACTAAAGACAGGGTGAAATGTTCAATATTTTAGCATTTAATGTAATATTAACTGAGTGTTTTTTTTTTTAAGATATACTCTATAAGGTCAAGGAAGTGCCCTTAAATTCCTGGTTTTCTGAGAGTTGTTATCAAGAAAGGGTGTTGAATTTTTTCAGGATATTTTCTGCATCTATCGAGATAAACATAAGGGTCTAACTTTTAGTCAATTTATATGTTGGTTAGGATTTTTCTTAATGTTAATCTAAGCTTGCATTCATGAGATAAACCCCTCATGGTCCTGATGTATTATCCTTTTTATGTCTTGACTTAATTATCTTTCTTAATATTTTGTTATCAAAATTATGATACAAAAATTTTGCGTCTGTCTTTATGAGGGATGTTGAAACATACCTTCTTTTCTTGTGATGTTTTGGTTGATTTTTATATCAGGGATCCAGGTTAGAAGTTGAAAACCCTGGTGATGCCCAAGACTGAGGAGGGTCACTTTGAGAAGGCTGGTCCGTGTCTTTGTGGTAGCCTCTCCAAACGTAGTATTGATCACAGACCAAAAGTAGCCCCATCCCTCTATAGACTGAGGTCCAGGGTTGCTTGGCTGTGGTCCTGCAACCAGCCCCATCGACCAAGGGACCCAGAAGGAGCCACCTCCTTCTCTAACGCCTGTAATATGCCTGCCAATCTGAGTTCCAACTGCAGATCCTAAGGCAGCGCTGTGACCTGGAGCCAGCTCTGCTCTGCTTGTGGGCCAGAATCAGTCCCACCTAAAAGGTACCTGGAGGGAGATATGCCCATCCATGCTCCAAATAACAGGTCTGCTGACCTCTACCAGATTGCATTTCCTGAAGAACCTGAATAGACATTTCTCAAAAGAAGACATACAAATGGACAATAGGTACGTAAAAGGTGGCTCAACATCACTAATCATTAGGTAAATTCAAATAAAAATCACAGTAAGATATCACCTCACACCTGTAAAAAAAAATAGATCTGTTATATGATTGAGCAATCAGAAAGAATTGCTCAAAGAGAAATCGGTACCCCCCTATTCACTGCAGCATTATTCACAGTAGTGAAGATATGGAAACAATCTAAGTGTCCTTTGAGAATAGAAAAAGAAAAATGTATATGTACATATATGCAATGAAATATTTTTTTCGGCCTTATAAAGGAAGGAAATGTTGTCATCTGACAACATAGGTGGACCAGGAGGGCATTATGCTAAGTGAAATAAGCCAGGCACAGAAAGGAAAATACTGCATGATCTCACTTACATGTAGGATCTAAAAAAGTCAAACTCATAAAAGCAAAAAATAGAATAGTGGTTTCCAGGGACCGGGGGTGTTGGTGGGGAAATGGAGAGATGTTGGTCAAAGGGTCAAACTCACAGTTATGCAGGATGAATAAGTTCTGAAGATCCAGTGTACAGCATTGTGACTATATTTTACAATACTGTATTGTATACTTAAAATTGGCTAAGCAAGTTGATATTAAGTATTCTCACCACACATACACAAATAATAACTATGTGAGTAATGAATATATTAATTAGCTCAATTGTGAGACTCATTTTACAATGCATATATATAAACATCATGTATATACCTTAAATTTATAAATTTTTAAAAAATGTATACTACAATAAAGGTGGAAAAAAATTAAAAGAGAAAAGATCGTGTTATCTGTAAACAGGAACAATTCTACTTATTCCTTTGTGACTCACATGCCTTTTTTTCTTTTTTTGGTCTAGTTGCTTGGCTAGAACTCTCAATACCATGTTTAAAACGGCAAGAGTGGACATCCTTGCCTTATTCCTAGCTGTGTTGTTTTCATATATGACTTGCATTATGTTGAGGATATGTCCTTCTATTGATATTTCTAGCTTGTTGAGAGTTTTTAATCATGAAATGGTGTTGGATTTTATCAAATGCTTTTTCTGCATCTATGATGATGATTGTTATTTTTATCCTTCATTCTGTTAATGTTGTGTATACATTAATTGATTCTTACGTGTTGAACTATCCTTGCATCCCAGGGATAATTTGGTGATAATGCATTGTCCTTTCAATGTGCTGTTGAATTTGATTTACTAATATTTTGTTGATTTTCTTGCATCTATGTTCATCAGGGATGTTGGCTTGTAGTTTTGTTTTTTTGTGGCAATTTTGTCCAGTTTTGGTATCAGGGTAACGTTTGGCTAAAAATGAGTGTGGCAGTTTCCCTCTTCTTCAATTTTTTGGAGAAGTTTGAGAAAGATTGGTGTTAATTCTTCTTTAAATGTTTGGTAGAATTACATGACTTCTACCAGATGTTTGGTAGAAGTCAAGTCATATGATCCTGGGCTTTTCTTTTTGGGGAAGTTTTTTGTTACTGATTCAATCTCCTAAGTCATTATAGATGTGTTCTGTCTTTCTATTTCTTTATGATTCAGCCTTGGTAAGTTGTGTGCTTCTAGGAATTTATCTATTTCTTCCTTGTTACCCAGTTTGTGAATTCATGCCATTATTCATAGTACTCTCTTATAGTCCTTTTATGGCATCTTGTAGTCCTATATATGGCATCTGTTGCAATATCTATTCTTTAACATGCGATGTTATTTATTTTTTAAATTGGATTTATTTTATTTAACTTTTATTTTAAGTTCAGGAGGACATGTGCATGTTTGTTATGTAGGTAAACTCGTGTCACAGAGGTGTGTTGCACAGATTATTTCATCACCCAGGTATTCAGCCTAGTACCTATTAGTTATTTTTCCTGATCCTTTCCCTTCTCCCACTCTCCGCCCTCCACCCTCCACCCTCCACATGGCCCCAATGTGTGTTGCTCCCATGTGTCTATGTGTTTTCATCACTTAGCTTCCACTTTAAGTGAGAACATGTGGAATTTGGTTTTCTGTTCCTGTGTTAGATTACTAAGAATAGTGACCTCAAGTTCCATCCATGTTCCTGCAAAGAACATGATCTCATTTTTTATGGCTGCATAGTATTCCATGGTGTATATATACCACATTTTCTTTATCCAGTTTACCATTGGTGGGCATTTACCTTAATTCCATGTCTTTGCTATTGTTTTCTTTCTTTCTTTATTTTTATTTTTTATTTTTTTATTTTTGAGATGGAGTCTCGCTCTGTTGCCCAGGCTGGAGTGCAGTGGCGCGATCTCGGCTCACTGCAAGCTCCGCCTCCCGGGTTCATGCCATTCTCCTGCCTCAGCTTCCTGAGTAGCTGGGACTACAAGACCCACCACCACACCTGGCTAATTTTTTTTGTACTTTTAGTAGAGACAGGGTTTCACCATGTTAGCCAGGATGGTCTCGATCTCCTGACCTTGTAATCCATCTGCCTTGGCCTCCCAAAGTGCCGGGATTACAGGCATGAGCCACCCTGCCCGGCCATCTTTCCTATTGTTAATAGTGCTGCAATGAACATATGCGTGCATGTGTCTTTATGATAGAATGATTTATATTCCTTTGTGTATATACTCAGTAATGGGATTGCTGGGTCAAGTGGTATTCCTGTTTTTGGTTCTTTAAAGAACTGCCACCCTGTCTTTCACAATGCTTGAACTAATCTACACTCCTACTAACAAAAGCATTCGTTTTTCTCCATAACATCACCAGCATCTGTTATTTTTTGACTTTTTAGTAATAGCCATTCTGACTGGTGTGAGATGATCTGTCCTTGTGGTTTTGATTTGCATTTCTCTAATAATCAGTGATGTTAGGCTTTTTAAAAATATATGCTTGTTTTGCAACATGTTTGACTTCGTTTGAGGTGTCTCTTCATATCCATTTCCCACTTCTCAATAGGGTTGTTTGTTTTTTCTTGTAAATTTGTTTAAGTTCCTTATAGATGCTGGATATTAGACCTTTGTTGGATGCATGGTTTGCAAAAATTGTCTCCCATTCTGTAGGTTGTCTTTTACTTTGTTGATAGTTCCTTTTGCTGTGCAGAAACTCTTTAGTTTACTTAGATTCCATTTGTCAATTTTTGAATCTGATGCAATTGCTTTTGGCCTCCTCGTCATGAAATCTTTGCTTGTTCCTACATCCAGAATGGTATTGTAACATCTCCTTTCTTCTAATTGTGTTTATCTGGACCTCTCTTTTTTTCTTTATTAGTGTAGCTAGTGGCTATCTATCTTGTTATTTATTTTTTTATTTATTACGGAGTTTTGCTCTTTTTGCCCAGGTTGGAGTGCAATGGCACAATCTTGGCTTACCGCAACCTCCGCCTCCTGGGCGGGTTCGTACTGGGGATTACAGGCATGAGCCACCATGTCCGGCTAATTTTTTTTTTTTTTTTTTTTTTTTTTTTTTTTTTTTTCTTCAAGTGTTGCACAAATCCAAAAGATTTTTTTCTTAACAAATGTCGAATATGGTCCCTCAGTCTCTTCTGGATTGTAGGGTTTCTGCTGAGAGATCTGTTGTTATGTGCTGCTTTTTAGTATCATTTTGTTTACCTGAATAGCTTTCTTTAGCATGTCTCAGAAGGCAGATCTTGCAGTGATGATTCCCTCAGCATTTTTTCTTTGGGGGGTGGGGGGTTGGGGGGGAGTCTTTATTTCTTCTATATTTTTTGCTGGGCATAGTATTCCCTGTTAGTGTTTTTTCTTTCTAGAATCACTTTTAATATATAATCCTATTTTCTACTGGCCTGCAAGCAACCTTATGGTCTGATGGGGGTCCTTTTACATGACAAGTCACCTTTCTTTTGCTGCTTTAAATGTTTTCTCTTTTTCTTTGACACTTGGTAATTTGATTATAATGTATCTCAGTATGAATTTCTTGAATTCCTCTGATTTATTTGGTGACTGGATGTCCATTTTCTTCCCCAGATTTGGAAAGGTTTTCAGCCATTATTTGTTGAATAAGCTTTCTGATTGTTTTTTTCTTCTCTGAGATGTTCATAATGCACAAGTTGGTCCTCTTGATGATGTCCCATAAGTCTTTTAAATTTGTTTATTCTTCTTTTTATGTCTTTTTAATTTCAATAGTTTTTTGGGTACAGGTGGTTTTTGAAGAAATTCTTTAGTGGTGATTTCCAAGATTTTAGTGCACCCGCCACATAAGCAGTGTATACTGTACCCAATATGTAGACTTTTATTTCTCATCCCTACCCAACCTTCTGCCATGAGTCCCTAAAGTTCATTATATCATTGTTATACCTTTGCATCATCATACCTTAGCTCCCACTTATAAATGAGAACATACAACATTTGGTTTTCCATTTCTGAGTTACATCACTTAGAATAATGGCCTCCAGCTCCATCCGTGTTGCTGCAAAAGACATTATTTTATTCCTTTTTAGGGCTAAATAGTACTCCATTGTGTATATATACCACATTTTCTTTTATTATTATTATTATTATTATACTTT
>NW_012107230.1:812744-831727 GCF_000951045.1 Mandrillus leucophaeus
TTTTTTTTTTCAAAAAACCAATTCCTGGATTCATTGAACTTCTGAATGTTTTTTGTGTCTTGATTTCCTTCAGTTCAGCTCTGATTTTGTTTTTCTTGCCTTCTACTGGCTTTGGGGTTGGTTTTCTCTTGGTTCTCTGGTTCTTTTAGTTGTGACGTTCGGTTGTTAATTTGAGATCTTGCTAACTTTTTGAGGCAAGCATTTCGTGCTATGTTTCCTTTGTAACACTACCTTAGCTGTGTCCCAGAGATTCCGGTATACTGTATTTTTGTTCTCATTAGTTTCAAACAACTTCTTGATTTATACTTTAATTTTGTTATTCACCCCAACATCATTCAGGATAAGGCCATTTAATTTCCATGTGGTTGTATGGTTTGGAACAATGTTTTTAGTATTGCTTTATAGTTTTATTGTGCTATAGTCCAACAGTGTGTTTGGTATGATTTCATTTCTTTTGCATTTGCTGCGGGTTGATTTATGTTCTCTTGTTTGGTCAATTTTACAGTATGTGACATGTAGCAAAGAGAAGAATGTATATCCTGTTGTTTGGGGGTGGAGAGTTCTGTAGAGGTATATCAGGTCCATTTATCCAATGCTGTGTTCAGATCCTTAATATCTTTGTTTATTTTCTGCCTCAATGATCTGTCTAATACTGTCAGTAGAGTGTTGCAGTCTCCCACAATTATTGCATGGGAGTCCAAGTTTTTTTGTAGGTCTCTAAGAGCATGCTTTATGAATATGGGTGCTCCTGTGTTGGATACATATATATTTAGGATAACTAGGTCTTCTCATTGAAGTGAACCCTTTACCATTATGTAATGCCCTTCTTTGTCCTTTTTGATCTTTTTGGTTTAAAGTCTGTTTTGTCTGAAATTAGGATTACAATCTTGGTTTTTTTGTCTTCCATTTGCTTGGTAGATTTTCCTCCATCCCTTTACTTTGAGCCTATGGATGTTATTGCATGTGAGGTGGTTCTCTTGAGGACAGCATACCATTTGTTCTTGCTTTTTGATTCAACTTGCCACTCTATCTTTTAAATAGGGAATTTAGTCCCGTTTACATTCCAGATTAGTATGATATGTATGAACTTGATCCTGTCTTTGTGTTGTTAGTTATTATGCTGGCTTCTATGTGTGATTGCTTTATAGTGTTAGTGTGTTTTTGTGTGGCTGGTAATGCTCTTCCCTTTTCATAGTTAGTGCTCCTTTCAAAATCTCTTGTAAGGCAGGTCTGGTGGTAACAAACTCCCTCAGTATTTGCTTATCTGAAAAGCATCTTATTTCTCCTTTGCTTATGAAGCTTAGTTTGGCTGCATATGAAGTTCTTGATTGAAGATCATTCTCTCTTTTTTTTTTTCTTTCATTTTTCCTTCAAGTGTTGCACAAATCCAAAAGATTTTTTTCTTAACAAATGTCGAATATGGTCCCTCAGTCTCTTCTGGATTGTAGGGTTTCTGCTGAGAGATCTGTTGTTATGTGCTGCTTTTTAGTATCATTTTGTTTACCTGAATAGCTTTCTTTAGCATGTCTCAGAAGGCAGATCTTGCAGTGATGATTCCCTCAGCATTTTTTCTTTGGGGGGTGGGGGGTTGGGGGGGAGTCTTTATTTCTTCTATATTTTTTGCTGGGCATAGTATTCCCTGTTAGTGTTTTTTCTTTCTAGAATCACTTTTAATATATAATCCTATTTTCTACTGGCCTGCAAGCAACCTTATGGTCTGATGGGGGTCCTTTTACATGACAAGTCACCTTTCTTTTGCTGCTTTAAATGTTTTCTCTTTTTCTTTGACACTTGGTAATTTGATTATAATGTATCTCAGTATGAATTTCTTGAATTCCTCTGATTTATTTGGTGACTGGATGTCCATTTTCTTCCCCAGATTTGGAAAGGTTTTCAGCCATTATTTGTTGAATAAGCTTTCTGATTGTTTTTTTCTTCTCTGAGATGTTCATAATGCACAAGTTGGTCCTCTTGATGATGTCCCATAAGTCTTTTAAATTTGTTTATTCTTCTTTTTATGTCTTTTTAATTTCAATAGTTTTTTGGGTACAGGTGGTTTTTGAAGAAATTCTTTAGTGGTGATTTCCAAGATTTTAGTGCACCCGCCACATAAGCAGTGTATACTGTACCCAATATGTAGACTTTTATTTCTCATCCCTACCCAACCTTCTGCCATGAGTCCCTAAAGTTCATTATATCATTGTTATACCTTTGCATCATCATACCTTAGCTCCCACTTATAAATGAGAACATACAACATTTGGTTTTCCATTTCTGAGTTACATCACTTAGAATAATGGCCTCCAGCTCCATCCGTGTTGCTGCAAAAGACATTATTTTATTCCTTTTTAGGGCTAAATAGTACTCCATTGTGTATATATACCACATTTTCTTTTATTATTATTATTATTATTATACTTTAAGTTCTAGGGTACATGTGCATAATGTGCAGGTTTGTTACCTATGTATACTTGTGCCATGTTGGTGTGCTGCACCCATCAACTCGTCATTTACATCAGGTATAACTCCCAATGCAATCCCTCCCCGCTCCCCACTCCCCGTGATAGGCCCCGGTGTGTGATGTTCCCCTTCCCGAGTCCAAGTGATCTCATTGTTCAGTTCCCACCTATGAGTGAGAACATGCGGTGTTTGGTTTTCTGTTCTTGTGATAGTTTGCTAAGAATGATGGTTTCCAGCTGCATCCATGTCCCTACAAAGGACACAAACTCATCCTTTTTGATGGCTGCATAGTATTCCATGGTGTATATGTGCCACATTTTCTTAATCCAGTCTGTCAATGATGGACATTTGGGTTGATTCCAAGTCTTTGCTATTGTGAATAGTGCCGCAATAAACATACGTGTGCATGTGTCTTTATAGCAGCATGATTTATAATCCTTTGGGTATATACCCAGTAAAGGGATGGCTGGGTTATATGTATACCACATTTTCTTTATCCACTCATTGGTTGATGGGCACTTAGGTTGTTTCCATATATTTGCAATTGAGAATTGTGCTGCTATAAACATGTGTGTGCATGTGTCTTTTTCATGTAATGACGTATTTCATTTGGGTAGATACCCAGTAGAGGTATTGCAGAATTGAATGTTAGTTCTACTGTTAGTTCTTTAAGGAATCTCCATACTGTTTCCCATAATGGTTGTGCTAATTTTCATTCCCACCAGCAGTGTAAAAGTGTTGTCTTTTCACCACGTTCACACCAACATCTATTTTTTTTTTTTTTTTACCTTTTTAATTATGGCCATTTTTGCAGGAATAAGGTAATATCCCATTGTGGTTTTGATTTGCATTCTCCTGATAATTAGTGTTATTTAGCATGTTTTTCATATGTTTTTTGGCTGTTTGCATATCTTCTTTTGAGAATTGTCTATTCATGTTCTTTGCCCACTTTTTGATGGGATTATTTTTTTTTTGCCACTTTGAGTTTCTTAGAGATTCTATATAGTAGTCCTTTGTTGGATGCATAGTTTGCAAATATTTTCTCCCACTCTGTGGGTTGTCTGTTTACTCTGCTGATTATTTTCTTTGCTGTGCAGAAGATTTCAGTTTAACTAAGTCCCATTTATTTATTTTTGTTTTGTTGCATTTGCTTTTGAGGTCTTTGTCATAAATTATTTGCCTAGGCCAATATCTAGTAAAGTTTTCCCAACACTATTTTCTAGAATTTTTACAACTTCAGATCTTAGATTTAAGTCTTTGATCCATCTTGAGCTGATTTTTGTATACAGTGAGAGATGAGAATCCAGTTTCATTCTTCTACATGTGGCTTGTCAATTATCACAGCACCTTTTATTGAATAGGGTGTCCGTTTCCCATTGCATGTTTTTGTATGCTTTGTCAAAGATCAGTTGGCTGTAAGTATTTGGCTTTATTTCTGGGCTCTCTATTTTGTTCCATTGGTCTATATGCCTATTTTTATACCATTACTGTACTGTCTTGCTAACTAGAGCTTTGTAATATAATTTGAAGTCAAGTAATGTGATGCCTCCAGATTTGTTCTTTTAGGATAGTCTTCCTTTGCCTATGTGGGCTCTTTTTTGGTTCCATATGAATTTTAGGATCTTTTTCCAGTTCTGAGAAGAATGATGGTGGTATTTTGATGGAATTTGCATGGAATCTGTAGATAACTTTTGCTAGTATGGTCATCTTCACAGTATTGATTCTACCCATCCATGAGCATGGGATGTGTTTTCATTTGTCATTTGTTTGTGTCATCTATGATTTCTTTCAGCAGTGTTTTGTGGTTTTCCTTATGGACATCTTTCACTTCCTTGGTTAAGTATATTCCTAAATATTTGGGTTTTTTTTTTTTTTTTTTTTTTTTTTTTGCAGCTGTTGTAAAAGGGATTGAGTTTTCTCAGCTTGGTTGTTGTTGAAATATAGCAGTGCTAGTGATTTGTGTACATTGATTTTGTATTTTAAATTTTTACTGAATTTGTTTATTAGATCTAGGAGCTTTTTGGATGAGTCTTTAGCATTGTCTAGGTATACAATCATGTTATTGGCAAACAGTGACAGTTTGACTTCCTCTTTTCCAATTTGTATGCCCTTTATTTCTTTCTCTTGTTTGATTGCTCTGGGCAGAACTTTCAGTGCTATGTTGAATAGAAGCAGTGAAAGTGAGCATACTTGTCTAGTTTTAGTTCTCAGGGGAAACGCTTTCAACATTTCGCCATTCAGTATTATGCTGGATGTGGGTTTGTCATGTCTGGCTTTTATTACTTTGAGATATCTATGCCTATTTTGTTGAGAGTGTCAATGATAAAGGGATGTTGGATTTCATCAACTGCTTTCTCTGTGTCTATTGAGATGATCATATGATTTTTGTTTTTAACTCTGTGCATGTAATGTATTACATTTATTGAGTTGTATATGTTAAAACATCTCTGCATCCCTCTGATCATGGTGGATTATCTTTTTGATATGCCATTGGTTTCAGTTAGCTAGTATCTTGTTGAGGGTTTTTTGCATCTATGTACACCAAGACTATTGGTCTGTAGGTTTGTTTGCTATGTCTTTTCCTGGTTTTGGTGTTAGAGTGATACTGGCCTCATAGAATGATTTAGAAAGGATTCCCTATTTCTCCAACTTCTGGAATAGTTTCAGTTGGTACCAATTCTTCTTTAAATGTCTCTTACAACTCATCTGTGACTCCATCTCATCCTGGACTTTTTTTTTTTTTTTTTTGGCAATTTATTATTACTCATTCAGGCTCACTGCTTGTCAATGGTCTGTTCAGAGTTTCTATTTCTTTCTGATTTAATCTAGAAGGGTTGTATATTTCCAGGAATTTATTCGTCTCCTCTAGATATTCTAGCTTGTGCACATAAAGGTGTTCATGGTAGTCTTCAATGATCTTTTGTATTTCTGTGGTACTAGTTGTAATATCTCCAATTTCATTTCTAATTGAGCTTATTTGGATCTTCTCTCTTCTTTTCTTGGTTAATCTCACTAATGGGCTATCAATTTTATTTATCTCTTCAAAAAACCAGCTTTTTGTTTCATTTAACTTTTGTAATTTTTTTTTGTTTCCATTTTGTTCTGATCTTCGTTATTTCTTTTCTTCTGCTGGGTTTGGGTTTAGTTTTTTCTTGTTTTCCTGGTTCCATGAGATATGACATTAGGTGTCTATTTGTACTTGTTCAGACTTTTTAATGTAGGCATTTAATTCTATGAACTCTCCTCTTAGCATCACTTTTGCTATATCCCAGAAGCTTTGATAAGTTGTATCACTATTATCATTCATTTCAAAGAATTTTTAAATTTTCATCTTGATTTCATCATTAGCCCAAAAATCATTCAAGAGCATTTAATTTAATTTTCAGGTATTTGTATAGTTTTGAGGGTTCCCTTTGTAGTTGATTTCCAGTTTTGTTCTACTGTGTTCTTAGAAGATGCTTGATATAATTTTTATTTTATCAAATTTATTGAGACTTGTTTTGTGGCTTATTCTGTGGTCTGTCTTGGAGAATGTTCCATGTGCTGATGAGAAAAATGCCTATTCTACAGTTGCTGGGAAGAATGTTCTATAACTATCTGTTAAGTTCATTTGTTCTAAGGTATTAGTTTAAGTCTATTGTTACTTTGTTGACCGTCTGTCTTGATCTGCTGTCAGTGGAGCACTGAAGTCTCTCACTATTATTTTGTTGCCATCTGTCTCATTTCTTAAGTCACATAGTAATTGTTTTATAAATTTGTGAGCTCTAGTGTTAGGTGCATATAAATTTAGGATTGTAATATCTTCCTGTTGGGCTAATTCTTTTATTATCATAAAATGTCCTTGTTTGTCTTTTTGTGCTGTTGTTGCTTTAAAATCTGTTTTTCTCTGATATAACAATAGGTACTCCTGCTTGCTTTTGGTTTCCATTTATGTGGAATTTTTTTTTCCACCCATTTACCTTAAGTTTTATGTGTCAGGTGAGTCTCTTGAAGAAAGCAGATATTTGGTTGGTGGTTTTTTTTTATCCATTCTGCTATTCTGTATCTCCTAAGGGGAGTATTTAGGCCATTTACATTTAGTGTTAATACTGAGATGTGAGGTACTGTTCTGGTCATCATGTTAGTTGTTGCCCAGATACTTTGTTTTTTTTTGTTTTTTTTTTTTTCATTGTGTTATTGTTTTTATAGGCCCTGTGAGATTTACGCTTTAAGGAGGTTCTATTTTGGTGTATTTTGAAGTTTTGTTTCAAGATTTAGAACTCCTTTTAGCATTGCTCATAGTGTTGGTTTGATAGTGGCAAATTTTGTCAGCATTTGTTTATCTGAAAAAGACTTTATCTCTCTTTCATTATGAAGCTTAGTTTCACTGGATACACAATTACTGGTGATGATCATTTTGCAATAGATTTCTGAGGAGTTCTTTGAGCTTCTAGTATTTGAATGTCTAGATCTCTAGGCGAGGGATTTTTTCCACAATTTTTCCACAATTATTCCCTCAAATAAGTTTTGGAACTTTTAGACATCTCTTCTTCCTCAGGAACACCAATTATTCTTAGGTTTGGCCATTTTACATAATCCCATATTTCTTGGAGACTTTGTTCATTTTTAAATTCTTTTTTTCTTTGTCTTTGTCTAATTGGGTTAATTCAAAAGCCTTGTCTTTGAGTTCTGAAATTCTTTCTTCTACTTGTTCTAGCCTATTGTTGAAACTTTCCACTGCATTTTGTATTTCCTAAGTGTGTCTTTCATTTCCAGAGGTTCTGATTGTTTCTTCTTTATGATATCTATGTCTCTGGAAAAGTTTTCATTCATATCCCAGATTTTTAAAAAATTTCTTTAAGTTGGTTTTCACCTTTCTCTGGTATTCTCTTAAGTAACTTAATAATGAACCCTCTGAATTCTTTATCTGGCATTTCAGAGATTTCTTCTTGGTTGGATCCATTGCTGAGGAGCTAGTGTGATGTTTTGGGGGTGTTATAGAATCCTGTTTTGTCATATCACCAGAATTACTTTTCTGGTTCCTTCTCACTTGGTTGTGAAGACTATTTCTTCAAATTGTTCTTGAATTTATTGTTGAATGGGCTGTGTTTTTTAAAATTTCTTTTTTTTCCCTGTTAAGGATCGAACTTTAATATTTATAGTTTGTTTTAGCCTAATTTGATTCTTGTTGCTTTTAGGGGTGAAGACTCTGTACGAGATCCTTTGTTATAGCAAGACTTTTTGCACTGGCTTTCCCTGATACTGGTTGTAGTAGTTATGTGCTTGGTGTGTGGGCAAGTTCACTGTCTCCTATGGGGTTGAAATGGCAGGAATCTCTTGAAGCTTATCTCATTCTCTTGTGGTGTACACTTTATTTATTCATTTAATTTTCCCCTAGTATTTTATTTATTGAGTTGGTGATCCTGGCTTCAGACCAGTAGGGGAGGTATCACTGGGTAGGCACCAATTGTAGCTAAGGCAGGTTTGTTGATGTAATACTCACTGGTTGGCAGAGGTTCCAGCCTTGATAAAGGTGACTAGAGGAGCTCTCAATTAGATGTGCTGAAGTTTTATCAGGGTAAAGAGTGGGAGATACCTCAGTTCTCCTGCCAGGCCAGCAGGTAGGCTGTCTACCTCACAGCCTCACTCCTGTCCCAGTGTTCCAGCTGTCCAGATCAGATAGGCACCTCTTTTCATCTGTAGTAATGTTGATGCTTCAAGTAGGGAGGAATTGTGACTGCTTCTCATACAAGCCTGAATCTGCAGAGTGGTCCTCCTGTGGGTCTTCAATCATCCTGAATTGTTTCAGAAAGCGTGTCTATAGGTGCGTCCACACTGCATCCTCATGGGAGAAGGTCCAGTTATGTCACAGTGTTGTGCCAGAGGAACAAGGACCTCTTCTCCAAGGCCCTTCATGATCACAGAGGCTCTGTGTCTGTTGAGGTAGAAGTGCAGGCCCAGCGTGGCAACTGTATCTCTGCTGTAAGAAACTTTCAACCAGCAGAAAGATCTGGGACTCAAGGTCTGCTGTTCAGATTCTTTTGTCCCAGGGGTGATCCCTTGATGTGGTGATCTCTCCCTTCCCCTAGGACTGGGGCTTCCTGAGAGCCAGACTGCAGGGACTGTTATTGCTCTTCTGAGTCTAGCCACCCAGTGGGGCTATCAGACTCTGGGCTGGTGCTGGGGAATGTCTGCAAGGGATCTATAAATGTGACCTGTCTTCAGGTCTCCCAGGAATGGATGGAGGTGCTCTGATGGAAGTGCTCTGATGCTCTGATGGAGATGCTCTGATGGAGATGCTCTGATGGAGGTGGCAGGGGAATGACATAGAATCTGTGAGATTCCTTGGTTGTAGATAGGTTTAGTGTGCTGGCTGCTGGCTTTCTTGAGTGCTGGTTATGCTAGTAGTGAATTTGTCACCTGGACAGACTCAGGACCTCTGGTTAGCCAGTGTGTTGCAGGCAGTGGTGTTAGCTAGGATTCACAACCATCTTCTCCTTCCTGGGTGCATTGTTATTCTGCAGAAGGTGCTCTAATGGCTTGAGTGGTAGGCCTCCAGCCAGGAGGTGGTACTTACAAGAGAACACCAGCTTCAGTGGTAGCACTGGGATTTGAGCTTGCCCTAAGTCATCCAGGGGAAGTATTCTGGTTTCTCAGGTGATAGGTGAGGCTGTAAAGCTCTCAAAAGTTTAAGTCCTTTGTGTTAAGCCACTGGGGCAGGTAAAGAAATACCATCAGGTTGGGGAAGAGTTAGGCGGATATGGCTGGGTGCAGTGGCTCACACCTGTAATCCCAGAACTTTGGGAGGCCAAGGTGGGTGGATCACCTGAGATCAGGAGCCAACATGGCCAAGCTGTGTTTCTACTAAAAATACAAAAATTAGCTGGACGTGGTGGCAGGCACCTGTAATCCCAGCAATTTGGGAATCTGAAGCGAGCAGATCACTTGAGGTCAGGAGTTGGAGACCAGCCTGGCCAACATGGTGAAACCCCGTATTTAGTAAAAATACAAAAAAGTTAGCCAGGCATGGTGGTGGGCACCTGTAATCCCAGCATTTTGGGGGGCCTAAGTGGGTGGATCGCTTGAGCCCAGGATTTTGAGACCAGCCTGGGCAACATGGTGAAACCCTGTCTCTACTAAAAACACAAAAATTAGCCTGGCGTGGTGGTACATACCTGTAACTTCAGCTACTCAGGAGGCTGAGGCAGGAGATCGCTTGAACACAGGAGGCAGAGGTTGTAGTGAGCCAACTGAGATTGTGCTGCTGCACTGCACACTGGGTGAAAGAGCGACGCTCTGTCTGAAAACAAACAAGTAAACAAACAAAAAATAAAACGAAATGAACAAAAGAAAACGAAGAGTTAGGTGGGTCTGAGCTCAGACTCTCCTAGGGTGGGGCCTACCATGGTCACTGTGGGGCACAGGGGGTTGTTCTCAGGCCACTAGGGTAATGTTCCAGAGGGGAATGGAACTGCCTCTGCTATACAGAAGAGTTTGCAAAGGGAGTGGGGAATAGCTGGCAGCGGTAGGCTCCACCCAGCTCCCATGCAGTTGGCAAGGCTGGTCTCACTCCTACAGTGTCCCACTAACGGTGCTTGATTTAGATCCAGACAGCCTGCACACAAAACTCAGATTTGCCTCAGGCCATAAGCTTCCCTGTAGAGACAGCAAGCACTTCTTTCAGGCCACACCCTTCCTCATCTGCCCTCAGGGTGCCCAGCTCCTGCACTTTTGTCTGCGGCACACTTCCCACTCACTTTCTGTCCAAGGGAGTTTCATCCCCACTATAGAAACTGTATCATGAAATTCAGTTGGGAGCTTCTTTCACCCTGTGACCCCTCCCTGAGTTTGTTGGCTCATATCCCAAAGGGCCCCTGTGTGAAATAGTCACAAATGACTTCCCTGGGCTGGCGATGGAGACTGTGAATGCCTACAAGGCACTTCCTGCTGCTGCTTCTACTTTTATATTTCACACTGCTTCCTAACACTGTTCCAGTTCTGAGTAGGTCTAAGGCCATCTCCCATGATTTGGGTTTTCAGATTCCCCAGTGGAAATATGTGGTCAGAAGCAGGCTCTTCCCTTCTCACACTCTGAGAACTTACAGTTTTTCTCCTGTCTCATGGAGTAGGCTACAGTCTACCGCTTTTTTCAAAGGCCCTGTGAATTCTTTTGGTTTTCCTGGTAAGTTCCTATGGTAGTTCTTGGAAAAAAAATAACGGTGTGAATCTCTACCTACTATTCTGTCCTTTCAGTGGGGAGAGGCACGCTAACACTGCCTTATATCTGTCAGAGGCATGTGAACCAGAGCAACTCCATCTTAAATAGGAGCTGGGTAAAATGAGGCTGAAACCTGCTGGGCTACATTCCCAGATGGTTAAGGTATTCTAAGTCACAGGATGAGATAGGAGGTCAGCACAAGATACAGGTCATAAAGACCTTGCTGATAAAACAGGTTGCAGTAAAGAAGCCGGTTAAAACCCACCAAAACCAAGATGACCACAAAAGTGACCTCTGGTCGTCCTCACTGCTACACTCCCACCAGCGCCATGACAGTTTACAAATGCCATGGCAATGTCAGGAATTTACCCTATATGGTCTTAAAAAGGAAGGCAGGAATAATCCACCTCTCGTTTAGCATATCATCAAGAAATAACCATAAAAATGAGCAACCAGCTGCCCTCAGGGCTGCTCTGTCTATGGTGTAGCCATTCTTTTATTCCTTTACTTTCGTAATAAACTTGCTTCTGCTTTGCACTGTGGACTCACCCTGAATTCTTTCTTGCATGAGATCCAGGAACCCTCTCTTGGGGTCTGGATTGGAACCCCTTTCTGGTAACATATCTGTCATCTTGAAAAACAGTAGCTGTTTATTCTTTTTCATTCTTGTTTCTTCTTTCCCTTCTCACCAGATAATCTCAAAGGACTTATTTTCAAGTCCACTGGTTCTTTATTCTGCTTTCTCTTGTCTTCTGTTGAGCCCTTCTATTGAATTTTCATTTTAGTGATAATGTTCTTTAATTCCAAGATTTCTATTTGGTTCTTTTACAAGGTATTTTGTATCTCTTTGTTGAAATTCTCGCTTTGCTCATGCTTTGTTCTCTTGAGCTCACTAAATATTTCTATGGTAGTAACTTTGAATTCTCTCTCAGGTAATTTATATTTTCTATTTCTTTAAGGTCTGTGTCTGGAATTTTACCTTGATCCTTGTTTGGATTTTGTTTTATTATGTCTTCATTTTCCTTGACTCTTTTTGTTGTTATCTATATGTTAGAAAAAACGTTCCCTTTTTCTGATCTTCACAGATTGGCCCTTGTATAGGAAAGGATCTTCAACAATCAATCTGGCTAGAATTGTCTTGAGTCTCTCAAACCTTCTTTCTAGTTCAAATCACGATCTTTGTTTTTAGTGGCCACCAAGCATCCTCATATGTGTTATTGTTCTGTCCTATATGTCCTGTGTCATTTTCCTCTTTCTGCTTTTAAAATTCTCTTTGTATTTGGTTTTCATCAGTTTGACTATGATGTGCTTAGGTGGGGTTTAATTAGTTAATTTTAAAATTACAGTTGTAGAGATTAATTAGAATGTTTACATACAGATTCTAACATTTTAATTTAAGACAAAGTAATATACATTGTTCATCAGTATTTAACATAGAGTTAATTTTTTTCATTGCAATAATGATACCTGCTCTAACAGTGTTACCGGGGGTCCTTGTTCTTAGAGCTCCCAAGATGGTGGTGGGCTGCTTCCAAAATGGTGGCAAACCTCTTGTTCTCTGACCTGGGGTTCTTGGCCTCAGGGATTCCAAGGAATGGAATCTTGGGCCATGCGGTGAGTGTTATAGCTCTGTTAGAAGCCATGGGTCATGGAAGAGAACTGTGGAATACAGCGACTAGTGTTCAGCTTGATTAGAATGAACCAGGGCACTTAGCTGTGCAGGAACAATGGCAAGCATTTAGGCCAACTGGGAGCGGCAATGGGCGCCTGGCTGGATCAGGAGTTCAGCTGACACGCTGCCAGATCCGGAGGGGTGGAAGTCAGCCCAGGGTCTGCAACGGAAGCAAACAGCAGTAGTGGACAGTGAGCGAAAGCTCAGCTCGAGCTGTAACAAACACAGACCAGAAGACTGTGCAGTTGCAAGATTTAATAGAGTGAAAACAGCTCCCATGCAATGGGAGGGAACCCAAACGGGGTTGCTGTTGCCAGCTCCAATGCCTGGGTTTATATCCTGATCATTGTCCCTCCCCCTGTGCTCTCAGGCGATAGATGATTGGCTACTTCTTTACCTCCTGTTTTTGCCTAATTAGCATTTTGATGAGCTCTCTTTACTACCTGATTGGTCCAGTGTGAACTAAGTTGCAAGCCCGGTGTTTAAAGGTGGATGCGGTCACCTTCCCAGCTAGGCTTGGGGATTCTTAGTCGGCCTAGGAAATCCAGCTAGTCCTGCCTCTCAACAGTTATAGTTTCTATTTCTTTAAACTAGGTAATGAGCTTAATTATGACACTACAATGAAATCTGAGTGCAGAATCCTTCTAGGGTTTTACCGTTCTCCTCATCATTTCAAAAATGGCTTGCTCATATCTAATTTAATACTGACTTTCTTTTATAAAGTCTTTCTGAACTATTCAACTTAACAGTTAAACAAAAATAGCCCACCTTTTCCCCCAAATTTCTGTTTAGTTGGTTTAATTAATATTTTAATTAAATCTGGCAATTCTGGTAACAAGTAAAATTTAAATATACAGATTAGTGGATAAATTTAACTTATATTCAGTATGCATGTAGCCTAATGGTGGAAGCAGAGTGGAGTGGGTATATTAGAGCCTAGTTTATTATGCTTGAGGATTTAGCACACCATGGCCATTGGGCAGGACATTTACAGATGGAATGACGAATTTGGTTAATTTTTAAAAGTAATTTAAATGGAGCTTGTTTAAGAGATATTCTGTTTTACTTGGAAAATTCATGAAAGCAGAAACATGCATGACTAAAACAGAGTCACAACAAGTGGATTTGTAAAATTCTAACATACATTTTTAAAAAAATTAAAAGAGTTTTAGTCTGAGCCAAGTATGAGTGACCAAGGCCTGGGACACAGCCTCAGGAGGTCCTGAGAACATGTGTTCAATCTGGTTGGGTTTCAGCTTGATTTTATGTATTTTAGGGGGACAGAAGTTAAAGGCAGACATCAATCAATACATGTGAGGTATACATTGGTTCAGTCTGGACAGGCAGGACAATTTGAAGTGGGGGCTTCCAGATCATAAGTGGATTCAAAGATTTTTATGATTGGCAATTTGTTGAAAGATTTAAATTATTATCTAAAGACCTGGAATCAGCAGAAAAGAATGTCCAGGTTAAGACAAGGGGTTGTGGAGAACAAGGTTCTTATATAGATGAAGATTCCAGGTAGCAGGATCCAAAAATATAGATGATAAGTACCTCTTATCAGACACAAAAATGTGCCAGACTCAGTTAATCTCTCTTGGAGCAAGAGAAAACCTGGAAAGGCAAAGGGGTTCTCTGTAGAAAGTTGATTTTCTCCACATGAGACAGCTTTGCAGGGCCATTTTAAAATTGTCAAAGAAGTATATTTTGGGGTAAAATACTTCTATTTCTTTCAAGACCTCCTGTCTGTCATGTGATGCTATACTGGAGTCACTTTGGGATGTGGTATCTCATTGCTATGAAGAGTCTGTTTTATCAGTCTTAAGATTTCTGTTTTAATGTTAATGCTGGTCAGTTGTGCCTGAATTTGAAAGGAAGGAGGGTATAATGAGGCATGTCTGACCTTCTCTTCCCAACATGGCCTGAACTAATTTTTCGGTTTTACTTTGGAATGCCCTTGGCTGACATGGGGGTCCGCTCAGTCAGCTGGGGGGCTTAGAGTCATTTTTGGTTTACATTCTCTCCCTTTTTGCCAAGATTTCCACAACAGTTTGAGAGCTTTATCAAATTTGCTGTCACAGCTTTTCCTCATGGATCTTACACATGCTAACAAAACATTAGGATAACTAACAAAAACAAACAAACAAAAAAAATGGGAAGGGCAAAAGGGAGTCAAAAGACTCATCCCAGGAGAGTGGAAATCTTTATGTGGTTATTAAAAAATAAAATAAATGAAAATTGATAGGGTTAAAACAAAGGAATTAATATGACACTATTCAAGGTTGGGTGAATCACAAAGAGCCCCTGCTGATCCCTCATCCCTCAACACTAAAGGGCCCCAAAAAAGTTTTCTGCATTTACCCAAGATTGGAGAAATGCTTTGACAAAGTCTGTGAACCTTCCTCATTTGGAATTTCACCGGGCCTAATCTGTTTTTCACTCCCATTGCCTTGCTCCTCAAACTATGTAAGAATTCTTATTACGGCCGGGTGCGGTGGCTCAAGCTTGTAATCCCAGCACTTTGGGAGGCCGAGACGGGTGGATCACGAGGTCAGGAGATCGAGACCATCCTGGCTAACACGGTGAAACCCCGTCTCTACTAAAAAATACAAAAAAACTAGCCGGGCGAGGTGGCGGGCGCCTGTAGTCCCAGCTACTCGGGAGGCTGAGGCAGGAGAATGGCGTGAACCCGGGAGGCGGAGCTTGCAGTGAGCTGAGATCCGGCCACTACACTCCAGCCTGGGCAACAGAGCGAGACTTCGTCTCAAAAAAAAAAAAAAAAGAATTCTTATTCTAGGCCCAGGGACTATTCTGGAAGAAATAGGCACATGAAATTGTAAGGGCCAGTTTTGAGTGGTTAAATTAGTTTGGACCCCCAAATCAAGAATGGGCACACAGGTGACTACACAGCTGGCAAAATAAGGGACTTTCCCTTATGAGTCATTATGTGGCCCCTTTTCATCCATTTCAACAATAAAGAATATCCTGCTTCCCATAGAATTAAAAGAAAATTAAAGAATATCAAGATACCTAATGACAAAGCCTTCTGGGTATGCTCCCCGTGATGAGATTTATGCAGATAGATATGTATAAAGTTTTAAAAATCAGTCACCTTAAGGACAAATTACTAAAAGGATCAGATAAACATTGCAACACTGAAGTGTATTTTCTTTTTCTTTCTTTCTTTTTTTTTTTTTTGTGGAATGGAGTTTTGATCTTGTCACCCACGCTGGAGTGCAGTGGCAGGATCTCAGCTCACTGCCACCTCTGCCTCCCACATTCAAGCGATTCTCCTGTCTCAACCTCCTGAGTAGCTGGGATTACAGGTGCCCGCCACCACCTGGGTAATTTTTGTATTTTTAGTAGAGATGGGGTTTCCCCATGTTGGCCAGGCTGGTCTCAAACTCCTGACCTCAGGTGATCTGCCTGCCTCGGCCTCCCAAAGTGCTGGGATTACAGGTGTGAGCCACTGAGCCCAGTCTAAAGTGTATTTTCAACCAGATGTTGTAATCAGATAAATTATCTCTTTACATTGTAGGGGTGGTTACACCTGCTATGCCATGTGGATACTTTAGTCACTAAGATGTTGGATTCGAGGGTTTGGACTGAAATTGAAGACAAGGGAAAGAAACACCATGAATAACTAGAAGTTGTGGAGGTAAAAAAGATAAAGTCAAATTGTGTCATGTGGAACTTTATGAGTTTAAGGAAATATCTCTGAGATTATCACAGACAGTGGAGAAGGAGTGGAAGGGGAATGGCATAGGTGAGGCTTCAGATACTCTGCACCTGCTAAACCAGACCAGCTTGATTTTATCTATCTGTCTTTTGGGCTTCTACTTAAGAGTTCATTGAAGAAGAATTGTGGTTTTAAAAAATTTTAAAAATCTTGAGTAGGAGAATAGAAATGGAAGAAGATGGTAGTAATCTACAAGGTAAATAAATGTTTGAGGAAATTTTCTCATGGCTTCAGCTGTCAGTTTCGAACATATGGAGAATGGGTCATGGCCAAAGTGACCTAAAAGATTTTGTACGTGGAGTTTAAATTATTTCCTAGGTTTTGCTGAAGTATGTAGAGTGAGATTCACGACTGGAATACTGCAGTAGGTGTGTGTGCTATATTTTTTTTAAAAACTCATCTGATACAAGTTAAGAGTTGCAAGGTACTGTACTCCATAAGCTAAATCCATAGAGTCAAGGGGAAACATGATGAAAAGCAGGTAGGAGGTATTGTTATTGAGAGAATACTATGGTTGTTTTGGATGATGCTTTTCTAATCTAAAAAAAGAAAAGAAAGATAAAACAGTAACTGCACATTTCAACTATACCAATAATGACTAGAGATATCCCCTACAGCATAGCATTCAAAAGATTGTTGATTTACTTTGCAGGAAGTTTCAGCTCTCAAACAGAGGACTTTATGTGCTTTAGAATGAGAAAGTGATGGCCATGAGACAGAACTTGTACTTCCAAATAGGCAAGTACTGGACAAAGCAGCTATATGAATTTATTTCTAGAACTTACCTCATGACTTCCAGCAACATCATTTTTTTCAGATGGTGGAACTCTCTCTCATAATGGTGTGTCCATTTTAGAATCTCTTCTTCCTCAAGCTTTCCCATCAGTAACATGGGCTTGGGCCATCTTCCTTCTTATAGAAAGACCACTTTATTAGAATTCATTTTCTGTGCATATTTGAACTATTCCCCACACACCAGTCACCTTAGAATGGTCTACGCAGGACCATGATAGAGTTAGGGAGAAGTACTCTAATTCTCTGGACTGTTTTTCTTTACCACTTCTGGAACATTAAGTCAGAAGGCCAGGATTTGGCGCATGGGAAACTGGGTTGTTCCAGAGACAGGCATAAAGGCAGAAGATGCATGGTCTTTCCATATTTCAGCAGAGGGAATTCTTAAAGCTTTAGCCCTATCAGTCAGGATAGGAGACTCCACAGAAAGATTTGCAACCAAAGCTGTATCTAAGTATAACAGTGGACATTTGCCTTTAGTGTTCTGTTGTGTAGTACAGTAAGGACAGGTACAAATTCAGTGAGTCAGCTTGGGTACATTTTACTAAAATTAAGAGAAGCAATAGTAACTGAGTAAGACAGACTACCACAGCATTCATGAAAGCAAATAAAGGGGAAACTATGCTCAGAAGCCTATCATAGACTGTGATTTCAAAATGTCCAATAAAAAGTCAAGTATGAATCCATGGTCCGAGACTCTAGAAAAGAAGATAGCTCCAGAAAGATGTGAAACTCAGAAGTGAAGCTCATCATTCCTGAACGACTCTAATAAGCAAGTTAAAGAAGAAGCATAAAAAAATTGTTGAATGGCTATATTCAACAACTGGTGTTGGGAAAACTGGATATACCCCTGTAAAAGAATGGAGTTGGACCCTTACCTTATACCATATATAAAAATTAACTCTGAATAGATTTTAAAAAGCTAAATATAAGACCTAAAACTCTACAAATTTTAGAAGAAAACATAGGGGAAAAAGCTTCATGACAATAGATTTGACAATGATTTCTTGAATATGACACCAAAAGCATAAGTAATTTATCTAAATTGGACTACATCCAAATTAAAATGTACATCGGAAGACACAATTGACAGAGTAAAAGGGAAATCTATTGAATGGGAGACCATATTTGCAAATCTGATAAGGGGTGAATATCCAAAATATAACAACACTTCTACAACTCAACAACAACAACAAAAAACCTAAATAAAAGATTAGCAAAGGACTTAAATATACATTTTCCCAAAGACATACAAGTGGCCAGTAAGCATATGAAGAGATGCTCTACATCACTAATCATTAGGGATATGCAAATCAAAACTACAATGAGATATTACTTTGCATACATTAGGATGGCTACTGTCAAAAAAGCAGAAAATGTCAAGTGCTGGTGAGGATGTAGAGAAACTGAAAGCCTTGTTCACTGTTTGTGGAAATGTAAAATGGTATAGCTACTATGGAAAACAGTATGGGAGTTCCTCAAAAAACTAAAAATAGAACTACCATAAGATCTGTTAATTCCGCTTCTAGGTATATATCCTCCAAATTTGAAAGCAGGCTGTTGAATGCTTCTTCGAATATTGGTGCTATGATCACCCACGTTTACAGCAGCATTATTTATAATAGCCAAAAGATGGTAGTAACCAAATGTCCGTAGACAGGTGAATAGATAAACAAAACGTGGCATATATTAACAGTGGAATATCATTCAGCCTTTAAAAGGAAGGAAATGCTGACCCATGCTACAACATGGATGAACCTTGAGGACACTATGCTAAATGAAATAATCTAGTCACAAAAAGAAATATGTTGTATGGTTTCATGTATCTGAAGTATCTAGTCAAACTCATAGAAAGTATAACGGTGGTTTCCAGGAGACAGAAGGATGAAGACATAGATAGTCATGTAATGGTTATGGAGTTTCATTTTGTTGAATGAAAAAGCTCTGAAGATCTGTTGCACAACAATATGAATATACTCTACATTACTAACTGTATACTTAAAAATAGTAAAGATAGTAGATGTTTTTATGTTATGTGTGTTGTAGCATGGTTAAAAATTAAAAACATTTAAATGTGACCATGAAATACACTTTCTAATCATCTCAGTTTTAAGAAAGCCTTA
>NW_012107230.1:837353-838273 GCF_000951045.1 Mandrillus leucophaeus
AAAAAAAAAAAAAAAAAAAAAAAAAAAAAAAAAAAAAAAAAAAAAAAAAGAAAATTAAAGCTCTGGTGGAGCTGAGAGTGTGGAAAGAAGAAAGAACATACCTAAAGAGCTTTCCTCAAATATGTAACGAGAGAGTGCAACAGACTGGCTTAATTTTTAAGGCAAGTGGCATATGATAAGAGATGATCCCTAGAAGGCCAATGTAGTCCATTCATATTTTACTCCTCTCCTTTCTCTCAAGAGAAATGGCCTTCAGAAATTCAACACTGATGGACAGTAGACTCATTGTTTTCCTCAGGTCATTGTAGATATGAGTACAACCAGAAGCATGGGTTGTGATTGCTTTCTGCTTTGCTGCATCCATGTTTTGCCTGTTACCAACACTATGCTAGTGGTAGACTCTAGAACAGTGTCTGATTCGTAGTAGGAGCTTAGTAAATATAGATTTGGTTGTCCAAAGTGTCTCTGGATACTGAGTCCTTAAGGTATTATGTTTACACAGCTACTGTTTGCTTTAATTTCAGGTCCAATGCCTAATAGGCAATTATGTCTCATGAGTCCTAGCCTGGATACCCAAAGCTTAAAAGTTGCCTCTCAAGCAGTTTTTGTATCATTCATTTTTTTGCCATCTAAACTCAGATACATCAGCTTAGTTTAACTACAGAGCAAAGAATGCCAAATGCACAAAATCTTTCCTTTGGAAATACGTTTTTTTGAGAATTCAATTTAATTTAAAAATTGTTAATGGCCCTCTTTCTATCTGTCTACATTCTTTGGCATGCCAGAGGGTTTGGCTAGCTGTGTATGCCACAGATGATAGGCTACACTTTAAGATGACATGATTGTATATTTAGAAAACCCCATTGTCTCAGCCCAAAATCTCCTTAAGCTGATAAGCAACTTCAGCAAAGTCTCAGGAT
>NW_012107230.1:838323-838630 GCF_000951045.1 Mandrillus leucophaeus
AAAAAAAAAAAAAAAATGAAAGTACCTAACCATGATGTATACTAAGTGTCAGTGAGGAGTTAAGGAAAGATTGTTAGAAAATTAAAGCACTGTGTATTCAGGAGACCCATCTCACATGCAGAGACACACATAGGCTCAAAATAAAGGGATGGAGGAAGATCCAACAAGCAAATGGAAAACAAAAAAAGGCAGGGACTGCAATCCTAGTATCCGATAAAACAGACTTTAAACCAACAAAGATCAAAAGAGACAAAGAAGGCCATTACATAATGGTAAAGGGATCAATTCAAGAAGAAGAGCTAACTAT
>NW_012107230.1:848020-906981 GCF_000951045.1 Mandrillus leucophaeus
TATACCTGATGTAAATGACGAGTTCATGGGTGCAGCACACCAACATGGCACAAGTATACATGTGTAACAAACCTGCACGTTATGCACATGTACCCTACAACTTAAAGTATAATAATAATAAATAAATTAAAAAAAATAAATAAAAAAAAAAAAAGAAAATCTAATAAAGAAAAAATCAGAACATATAAAACATAATCAGTGTACTTTGCTCCAGAGGTTTTCAGCGTGTGTGCAGGGGGCTTTGTAAAGCTTCACACATTCCTATATTCCTCATCTCGCCTTTTACTAGCTCTTTAAATATTCAGGCACTAAGCCATATATAGAGCCTTAGGGAGAGGCGTGAACAGGTTATATACTTTAAAAAAAAAACCTCACAGATGATTCTGAAACATGTATGGTATTTGTTTTAACAAAGGTTAGATTAACAAAGTTACTTGTCAATGATGCCACAAGGAAGGTGTATATTTTAACTCTATTGGAAAACATAGCTAAATTTACAGTAATTCAATTCACACTTCAGAAACACATCTACTGCTTAATGTAAGGATTGTATGGAAGTGTGATTGTCGATTCAAGCCTTCCAAGCATTCTCTCTTTCGTTCAGCACTGTTTGCTTACTTCTATCAGAGAAGAATCAGATCCTGGATAATGAGGAAGTGTGAAGAAAGGAGATTCATAGGAAAAGGCTTATGGGTACAGATGTTAGGTCTCCCCACACCCTACCTGTTTTCCATCTATAAAGGATAGAAAAGTCAAACTTTTCTTAGGCTGGTACCGCATCATATCTGTGGTGGAAATAGAGCCAAGGGATGGATGGAGCTCCCTCTATAGAAAGAAGGAAGAAAAGGGAGTGAAGGAAAGAATAAAGAAATGCTTTGAGCACTTGCCACTATATGGTCTGATGATAAGACAGCAGCAACATTGCCTTTGGTTTCTCAAAAAGCAGCATAACTAACGCGGCCTGTTTGAATCTTTTTGGGTGCCTTCTGGCAAACAATAGTATGAACTTTAATCAATATGTAAGAGTTCAGTATAGGTCCAGCTAAATTTAACAAAGCAACAAGGAATGAGTTCATTTACTTAAATGATAGTGGGATAATTTGAGATTACTATGGAGAAAAATTAACTTAAACCTATACCTCGTGTGACATATCCCAATCAAGAACACAAAAATTAAAGTGTGAAATATTCAGAAAAATGTAATTATATGGCTAAAAAAGCAAGAGAAAATAGAACACTTATTCAGCCTAGGGAGGGAGATAATATTTGATTAAAGTAGGAAAATAAATTACAAAGGAAAAGATAGGCAGTGTGATTGCACAAAAATTAATACTACTAAATGCAACAAAACCATGACAAAAGTTAAGTGACAAAAGAGAAAACTATATTTAATATACATAAATGGCAGATGCATTTCTAAAATGTACTAAGAGTTTTTATAAGTTTACATTAAGTTCCCTGTGGACAGTGGTCAAAAGATGTGAAGAATGATTATATAAGATGAAGCATCATTAGTATATTAACATAGGAAACTGCATTCTGGCCAAGAAGAAAAGAAGTGCAAATTAGAACAGCAATGACATGTCACTTTATACCTCCAAAATTAGCAACAATAAAGGAACATTATTAAAACCAGCGATGGGACTATTGGGGAAATTAACACATTTATACATTTCTAGTGGCATTGTAAATGATTTTGGTCAATTTAATGAGCAATCTGGTACTTTTTAGCAAGAGCCATAAAATGTTCATACCTTTTTAGTAAATAATCTCACTCTTGGATATGTGTTAAAGATATTATTCAAAAGAAAGAAAGTATTATGTATTACATATTATTATGGAAAACTGGACATATCCCAAACAGCCATTAACAGAGAAATGGTTATAAAATTATGGCATTTTAAACTTAATGAAAATGTTTGCAACCGATGAAAATGATAAATATGAAAAGTACTGGGATACATTGAAGGATATAAACAAAAATTAAATTAAATTATTAAAAATAAAATAAAATATAGGATCCTAGCTTAAGAAGGTCTAAAGGGGCTTGGAGCTGTGTACTCTCTATGACCTATTAAGATTGACCCACTAGGACTCCTTTTGTAGGATGGAGCCCCATATTGAGGAGGACCTCCTGGCGGTTGAGTACAATGAGAACATGTTAGAAACAACGGAGAGGAGGGAAAAGGAAGGTCCAAATCAAAGACAAGGAGGGAAAAAGATAAAGGAAATCTCAGAAAACAAGTGGCCATATTGTTTAACATTACACAAAAATAGCGACAGGGTGTCTTTTGAAGTGAGAAAATCCATCTGAATCATGCCTCTTTCTAAAAGATGAGTCAAAGCCAATTCACATTAAAATGAGCAACAAAAACGTGTTAAGGTAAAATCTCGTAAGAAGTAACTACAAGAAAAGAGAATAAGGAGCAAAGTAATATCCCTAAATACCATGAAAATGTATCAGAAAGGCATGCTTAAAAACAGATCAAATTTATATTATTTTGAAACAACCTAAAACATATTAAGAACATGATACAAGATATGGACAAACAATACAGACAGTCCCCAACTTATAATGGTTTGACTTACAGTTTTTCAACTTTATGATGGGTTTATTCGGACATAACCCTATTGTAAGTCAAGGAGTAGCTGAACAAATAATAATTAGAAAAACTCAAAAATTGGGTAACCAAACTCAAGAATTAGAAACTTAAAAAAAAAAAAGAAATGAAGAGTAAACTAGAAGAAATACAAAAGATAATAAGTACAACAAATAATGTCTTACCAGAAACAGAAGATTAAAGGGTAAAACTTCAAAAAAATAAATGTAAGTGAAAATATGAAATAACTTGAAAGAAAATTACAAGAATGGAAGGTAAGCAAAAATGATCCAACATACAGATATTAGAAATCTGTGAAAGGAAACTGAAGCAAGTGAACAGAACAGATACACACAAAAAATACATGTACACACACATACTTACTTAACTACACATTGAAAAAGCACACTCACTGTGTGCCTGAGAATACTGACTGAGAGTGACAAACAAGGAATATATTCTACTAAAGTTACTGGGCATTAAAGAAATTGATAAAAACTTCAAGCATCCTAAATAAAGCAAGGCTTATGGAAAAATAAAATTGGACTGTCATTAGACTTTTCAACAGCAATTATTTATGCCACAAGATAATTGAATAATATTTTAAGGTATGTAAGGAAAGAACATATGAACCAGGAATTTTATATCCATGAAAACAGATCTTCCTGTATACAATGAATAAATTGTCAGCAATATATAGGAGCTAAAATACTTGTTTGCATAAGTCCTTTCTGAGGAAAATAATGAAAAATGAATGTTAATTAAAACTTATTAGACATCTCTAGATAGATATCAACATAAGTATTGGTGATATGCATTAAATATGCAATTACTTCTAGAATTAAGTCTAAATGAGAGTTAGGAGAGAGTATAGTATGGCTATATGATGAGGCATTTTAGGTACAGTACAACAGAAAAAAATTGGAGAAGAAACGGGTTAACACATGAAAATCCTAAATTATTTTCAATAATCATTTTGGCAGAGACCATAATAGTATTGTTATACAGATATTATTGTGTGTATACATGGAAAAGAGCAAATGAGTAATTACAGAATGTCCTAAGTCATGTATTCTCAGTGGGACTAATATTACTCTCAAGAGGGCAAAGAATGATTCTTGGGGAGTGAAAAAAGTCATCCACTTTTATATATAAACAAGTAAGTGGATAAAGTGCAACTATATATAAAGTGCAGATATACATACAGTATGGTAACAAATATACAGTATATCTATGGTATTAAAATTTAATGGTGGAGGGCTATTGGAAAAACATATCAAAGGCTATTTGGGGGCGTCATTAATGAATAAAATATTGAGAAGCAGTGTTTTAAGTCTATCATCTCTGTGTCAGTGAGAAAATTGACTCTTAATGTGGAAGGAAGGAAATACAAATGGAATATAAAAGACATTAAAAACCATGTCATCCTGAATTTAAAATAGAAATATCAGTATGAAAACATGAGATATTTTGTCTTTAAATATGTATTCCCTTGCTTGGTACACTAAAAAGGTTTAGAAACAATGATGAGTCTATTAGCAGTGAGCACCCCTGGTGCCCAAAAGAAGCCAGGGCTCTTGGGAAAAAATAGTTGATTCCAGGTCTGAAGCAGGAAATGAACAAGATAAACCCCAAACATCCTAATATCCTTGATAAGAAACTATTAAGTAATACTAATGTCATGCCAAAATGACTTGGGAACCCATTAAAATAAATTCTCACTGACCAAAGTTACAGATTGGTTACATAATTCTTGTTATATTACAGTTACATAATTATTGCTACAATAATTATAAGAATTTCAATGAGTTGAAAACCATCAAATAGGATTATTTAATAAGTTCATAATTGTTTTAAAAATAATTGATGTTTTTTTAAGGATGATAGGATATGGGCAAAAAATAAAAATAAAAAAGAATCCAGCATTTATTATTTTCCTATATAGAATGAGAGAAAGTTTTTTTTTTATATAGAATCATTTCTATCATCAGATATCAGCCAAAATGGTAAAGACCGCTGAAAATTCTCTTTCCTTCTTGATAGAAGAAAATTGGCAAAAGAAATGTCAGAATCAATGCTTTTAGAACTCTGGAAATTAACAAGCGGCTAGAAAAAAGGAAGCTTTGTTCAAGAAAATGGCTTAATCTCAGTAAGGACAGTAAGCTTTGTGGCATTTTCCCATTCTTATGTCTATCCCCCATCTTCATTTTCATGGTGGCCTTGAAAGCGAGCAGACTCCAATCACAGTGGAAACCAGCATCTTGGCAGCCACTAGATGGGGCAGAACAGAGTTGGAGCTCCATCAGAGTTCCTTTCCTAGAGAATTGTGGTTATTTGAAGTGTCTGGTGGTTTCCTGGAAGACTTCACTTGCAAGGGTGTCTTTAGTAGACCTGGAATAGAGATCACCTATAGTGCGAAAAGCCCGTTCCCTGGAGAAGTGTGTTGAAAATATTGGAAGACAATTGTTGAAGCTTGAATCTTCCTGAAGTAGTGGATGACAAATGGGGTAAACAATTGGCTAACCAAAAAGCTTAAAAGGAAAAGCGGGGGAATGAGATGTCAATAGGAACCTTGAAAAGCTACAACATGTTCCTGAGAATCTAGAAGGATGCACAGATTTGGAGAACTGTGCACATGCGCAGTAAGAAAGCCTCACACTCTCCGTGCTAGCTAACATACGTTTATTGCACAAGGAGGAAGGGGAGGCTGAGGCATAGCTGAAAACTGCCTGACTGGGAATTGAAAGCATGTCCCAGCACACACACACAGAGCCTCTGGGAAAAGACTGGAAGGTTTATTATTCCCAGGCATTTAAGGAAATCTCTGTCTAATCATTCACTGATCACCAAACTAACGCAGCAGAGACTTTAGTGACCACTTGACCGCTCGCAGCAAAGAATGCAATCTTTACAAAATTAGTTCAGAAAAGTTATTAAACAAAGAGCAGTAACAACAATAAACAGGGTGATGATGGCACAACTTTGTAAATATACTAAAAATCGTGGAATTGTGTATTTTAAAATGGTTACTTTTATGGTATATAAATTATATCTCAATAAAAATATTCCAACCAATAAATGAAAATAAAATTATAGAATGTGTTCCTTTTGCAATTGAACGTCAACGTCTGCAAACAACAAAAAAAGTGAAAACCTGAGACTGAACAAGACCAGGATCCACCAGTAAATACAGAGGAGCATATTGAAGTGCACCATGAGTATGTAATCAGCGACATGCAGACTGTGGGAACCTCTACAGGTAAAACAGCCTGGGTTCTTTAGCATATAAATGTTAGGGAAAAGAAATGGACAGAGGAAGAACCTATAGATTAATATAAGTTTACATGACATATCGGTTTTTTTTTTTTTTTTAATGGGTAAGATTATATTATAGTGTCTAGCAATTCACCTTTGGGTGATGAAACCATAAAGAGTGCAGTGAAATGATTAGTATAAAGTTCAGGATACTATTTACATCTGGAGGGAGAGAAGAGGCCGTATTCATGACTGGGCATTTGAAGAAACTGGTGGGCTGACTGGTCATGTTTTAAGCTGGTAGTGTTTATAAGGGTATTATTCATATAATAATTTACTAAGCTCTGCCTTTTTGTGTGTGGCTGTGTCTTTGTCTTAAAAATAAGAGGGTAAAAATGACCTACATAAAGCCAAAGGTTGGAAGAGATCAGAACAATAATATGAGTTAGCATATTTCAGCAAGTAAAATTAATGATACAGAAGGTTAATGTTTCGAAATTGACTTTCTATCCCATCCTAAAACTCAAATGGAGGAATTGCAAAAGAAAATCATCTTATAATGTATCTAGTATAGCTGTGTCCTAACTTAACTTTAAATGGGACCTGTTTAAATGGGCCACTCTACACAAGCAACATCCATCTTATACCCACGAATTGTCTAAGAAGAATACTTAATTTAGTCAGTTCCTACAGTCATTTTTCAAAAACTACAAACAATGGGACCTTTATTTGAGGATGTCATGTTGATTCAGGATCCTTGATGCAGAATTTCAATCTTGTCAATACTCAAGGGAGTTCCTGACGCCAGTTATTCCAGAGTTCCCCTTCTCTCCTCAAGCCTCCACCCACCCCCAACCTTAGCAGATTACCTCTCCTGCTTTGCTGAGATTCAGTCCTTTGTATATCCTCTTATCTCTACTTCAACTCATCTCTACCTCAAGTCATCTCTATACATGTTATCTCATTCTTCTCTCCAGTCTCAGAGGAAGAGCAGGACTCTTTCACCTCTGCCTCAGTTTTCAAATGTCTGTTAAATAGTTCAGTTTTGATGTATTGCCATTCACATCTTATTTTCATCAAAGACACCCCCGAAGTACCCAGCTTGGGATACTGGAAGATTCTTTGTGCTATTGATGCCAAGGACAAATATAAAGGAGATTGCAGTGAGATTGGATTTGGTAAATGAAGAACTCCATTTAGGATATGGTCCATTTGGAAAAAAAGCAAACCAGCACAAGTGAAGATCCATGGCCTGTGGCATATTTGCTATTAACCTGTCACTGTTATTATGTTTTATTTAAAAAATATTTATTGTTCGCCTAGTGTGTGCAAATGCACTGGGTTCTATGGGGAAGAGTGAACACGGATTAATGACACGTAGTCCCCAAGGAGCTAACAATCCTGAAGCAACTAACTTATTTTAATATAAGTAATATACAAGGGAACAGGTCAAGGCAAGGATGAGGTGACTGTTGGGGTGAGTGGGAACAAACAGAATGCTGAGTGTGGGATAAACATAGGAATAGGCACTCGGAAGTTTTCCAATTGGGATGTTCTGGACAGCACTGCCATGTTCTGTACTCAATAATTCTTCAGGACAGCTGGAAAAAAAGGTAGCTCTTCTGTACATCACTTAACCCCTCCCTCTCCAGTATTTTAGAACTTTTTCTCCGTAGTCATTCTGGGAGGTGGGTACAAAGACATATAAACCATAGCATCTGGCCTCAAAGAGCTTACTTTCTAGTTTAAGAGATAAGGCATATCTGTAGAACTACAGACAAATCACAATTTAAGGGGAGCTACAGAAGTAAATATTACTGGAATGCACAGGCTTGGCCCATAGCAAGGGCTCAATAAATATCTGAGAGATGCATGACTACTGAGTTAACACAGACCCATTAGTCCTGATGATCCTATCTTGGGGACGTTTGTTCTGCTTCTTCCCACAGCCATTGCCCAAGTTCCTGCTGACATTTCTTGTGTGGACTCTGCAGAGTGAAACAGGCCTAAAGTTCTGGTCTTTCATCAGTCACTTAGAGCTTCTGACTTGATGGAATAATTTGTTTTTTCTCCTTCCTCCTGAAACCTACTAAGCATTTTTCAACTAATAAAAATTTGACCTCGAAGGCACTGTGAATTTGGTAAAATCCATGTTTGGCACAGATGCCCCTGGCAGAATGAATGCTAGTTTTATTTTAGTGTTCCCATAATGCAGTTTATAAAGAGACTGTATTTTTTGAAATTTCTCAGCAAAGAAGAATGTAAATGTCTCCTAGTCCTTTGTACATTGCTGAGTGGATGGAACAAATAAAGAGACAACTGGAAGTCACTCAGTCACCAATACAAGGTCCTATAGACTCTTGATAGTAAGAAAATACTGATATTTTTGGTCCTGGTGCAAATGGTCCTCAAATGTGAGTTCAGAGCTCAGCCAAGTAGTGTTTTAGTAATTCAGGAAGCAGCCATCCCAGAAAGCATCCAGAAAGACGGATCTGCCCTGTTCACATGTGTCTCCCCAGTATCTATCACTGTGCCAGGCACACAGTAAGTAACCAATCAGTATGGGTGGCATGGATGAAATAGGGGCAGGGAAGCTCCTCAGCATTTGCTACTGAACTGAGAGTCGAGTAGTTGGCTTCGAGTCCTGGTCTGCCCCTTTACCATCTCTGAGACCTTGGAAAAATCTTTTCTGCCTCCAGGACCTCAGTTAACCCATCTGAAAAATAATTTTCAATGTTCTTTGTGTTCTCAAGTTCTACATCTTGTAGGAATAAGTGTGACTCTTCACAATGAATCTGTAGAAAGTCTCCCCGATTCAATGAACTCTCTATTGGACCCAAGAAAAAGGCAGAAAAATAGATTCCTTCAGACTACAGCATAAGGTGCAAATCTGATGTTGTGTTTATGCCTAAAACCAGCCTTGTCTCTGACCGGGATGTTGGATGCTCGTGATGTGTTATTTGAAGAATGACTATCTCCTTATTAGGATAAAGACATGCCCTTCTGAAAACCCTTATTACCACACAAAATCTCCAACAACCAGCCAGGCAGTCATTTATTCATGAGGCCATAGCACCCAGATATTCCACTGATGAAATGTTCTGTCCTTGGCATAAAACTTGTTCAGAATGGTAATTAGAATAGAGACTCCAAAATATTAGAACCATTCAATGTCAGCCTCAGGGGTCTACTAACTCTTGTTGGAAATGATCTTGCTGCTTTTAATCAAGAACTAAGCTACACAGACATCCTTTTTTGGTTGCGACTTCAGTACAGAAAGAACAATGCAAACGTTGGCACTTTGATATGACCTTCAGCTTCTAAAAGAATCATGGGAACTTTTCTCCCCAAGGCCCAGAGCAGGCATCACAAAACAATTTATTAGGGTGTGCTTGTATATCTTGAAGTCTTATCTAATTGGTGTTCAAACCTGTTGCTGCCTCTTCTTTTCCCTTATCTTTAAGGGCTCCCAGCAGAGAGGAGGGAACATCCATTAATCACTCCTCCCCTCTTCCTACACACACACTTGCATGCGTAGACTCATGTGAAGACACACACCTCTCTCACCCCATCCCACTTAATCCCTACACACACTTGGGGCCTTGGAATACAATTGTTTTAGATCAGAAACATCAGCTGGGTTAACTCCCTCATTTTATAGATAGAGAAACTGAAGCTCAAAAAGAGAAGAATTAGGATTAAAAACAGTTCTGGTACTGTCAGCACCATGTCTCTGTATTTTCCCATCAGAAGCTCAAGGTTTCAAAGAAGAGCAAAAGCTCTTCAACTTAATACATACGTCCTTCACTGTCTTTGTATATAAAACATTGCGCTAAGTCCCAAAAGTGGTTCACAAGGGAATGAAATATAATCCTGATCCAGTGGGGATAAATGGAGATGTATATAAATATATTTAGTACAAGCAGATTACTAAATGTTCTCATAGAGGCACCAAGTGATTTGGAGATTTAAGTCAGAAGAGATTTGTTTGAATTGAATTATAAGAGGTTGTTTGGTTTAGGGTACCTCTTCCAGATTTCATGGAGAGGTTTCCCCATGATGCTTTGAGAGACTAAAGATGATATTAGTGTTAGCATTGATATTGTTCTTTCTGCACATGATTAGAGAAACCTCAAAAATACTTCTAATTAAAACAAATACTATGTTTTTGCCTCTGAAAACATCAAAAAATAAAAAGAATAAAAATATGTAGTTTTGATGAGCATGTGAAGAAATGGGAATGTGCATACATTACTGTGGGTAATTATGTTGTTGTATTTGCTCTGGAGAGCAATGTCAAAATAATATATTGAGAGCATTAAAATTGTGTATATCTTCTATCCCAACCTATTTGACTTCTAGAAATATTTCCTAAAGGAATATGTGTTTGTTGTATATATAATTATATATGTATTTAATTGATTGTATGTATATATAAAAGATGAACATGAGAAATGTTTCTGACATTGCTAAGTGAATAAGAGCAAGAAACAAGACAATACATTCTGTTAAAATCTCGTGTCTCATTTGTTTTATATACCCATGTATATCTTACATAACCCAAATGTAGGCCAAACTTGCTTTTTCTAGATGTCCACTTTGAGGTCAGTAACATATATCACATGTAAACACACACACCCACAGATCCAAATCTAAATATAAATAAATGACATAGGTTTTCTCAAAGATTTTATAAGAAAATGTTATAGGGATGATGTTATTTCATATGTCAAACAGCCTCCTAAATCACTTTCCCTTTAAACATTTCTATTTTCCACCGATGTCCTTCTGCAGCTGCCGTTCTCCCTTCTCTTTCTCTCAAACGCATTCAGTGACTCCCTTTCTATTGGCAGAATCATCTCCTCTTTTTCCTCCTCTATCATCATCACCACCACCATCACCACCATGCAGCCTTCTGTGCTTCTCTAGTCTAGCATATACAATAGAATTTTCTGCAGTGATCAAAATGTACTATAAACTGCTCTGTCCAATGTGGCAGCCACTAGCCACATGTGGCTGCACTTGAAGTGTGGCTGGTCCAACTGAGAAAATATATTTTTAATTTTATTTATTTTTAACTGATTTAAATTAACCACACAAGGCAATTGAGTACTTGAAATGTGGCTAGTGTAACTGAAGAAATGTATTTTTAACATTTTATTTAATAATAGAGATCCTAAGTTACCCCTATGTGATTCGTGGCCATTGTATTGGACAACACAGCTCTAGCCCATTCTTAGGCAGAACAAGCTAAGTCTCCTCTTCATCTTCAACTTTGCTTTGTTGTGTACAGGAAATGGAGGAAATGATTCAATGACTTTTTCTTGGCATCCACCTTGCTTAGAAATTACTGAAAAGCATGGGAAGATTATGAATAACTAGTAATTTTCTTTATTTTCATAGGTATGCAGAGAAAAATCCTAGAAAGACATAAACAAAAACAATCATTATGGTTAATTTATGGTAGTGGCATTATGGATTACTTTTATTTTACTTTGTTTTAATGTGTTTTTGCAGTACTGTGATCTGGAGTGGACATTTATTACTTTTGTATTTAGAAGAAAGACACAATACATATTATTAAAATGCTTCCATGTATGATTAAAAAAAAAAAAAAAAGCAAAAGAGAGAAGGCATCTTTTCTAAGGGTTCTGTAACTGACTTCCAGAACAGTCTCTCGCTTGGCAAATGGGGAAAAGCCCAATGGCAGGCCCCTCCTGGAATGTGGCCCAGGAATGGCATGTGTATATGTTCTCCCAGCTGCTTCCTCATATCAAATAGCTAACAAACCAGAGCTCAAAAGCAAAGCCGATTCCCGCTGTCATCATTGATGAAGCCTGTACACAGATGGAGAAGTAAATAAAAGGGAGAGGTGGTGAGTTTTCTATATTTGACCCAGTTACTATTTTTGCTAAATAAAGAGAGAAAAGCTTGGGATTTCAGGCATGAAGAAATAGATCCTGATTTTGTGAGCAAAATCTTGCTGCTCTTCTTAGCCCTTTCCGGATGTGCATTTCCTTCTTGGAATCAGGGCAGAATTTGGCAGAATCCATGTAGACTCAGAGTTGCAGTCTTACAACTGAGCTTAGAAAAAAGGAGCTATTTGAAATAGGCACAAAGGAACCACACAGAGGGTCTGAAAAATCCCAACAGATCTGAGGAGCCACAAGTTAGGCATGGGGCCAAAACTTTGGAGCTGTCATTACCCGGCCTTCAAATTTGGACTTCAAGACAACTTAAAAAAAGTCCTCCCCTGGAAATGGCAAACACAAGTAGGCTCAATGAAATCTTTTATGCAGTCTTATTCTGGCTCAGCTGTGCCCAGATTAGCTCAACAGTCATATCTTCTGCAGTACCTCCTTGCTTCTCCTCTCAGTACCTCCTCACTAGAATACAGTGCCAGAAGATCCTTTGTGGTCCTCATTTACCCTCTTCCTGGTACATGATAACTGGAAAGGTTTGTGCTTTGATGCCTTCCCAGGATTCTCATGTTTAATTCATAGAGGACTCTGGAAGGCTGAAAAGCTTTATGGAACTCAGAAGAATGAAGTTAGAATGGAAGATTCTCAGGCATGGTAAAAGGGAATTTACTTATGGGCAGAGGGCAAATGGGATCCTTCAAGGGCCTTCTTGCCACCACACAGCAGTTATTTTCCATTCCATTTGCCTGCTGAGTGAGCTTCCAGGGACTAATGCCTACTTCAGCAAGGCAGAAGGGAGGTAAGCTGCTATATTCTTGGCCTAGTTGTGTAGCAACAGAAGGTAAACCACGGTTTGACTTTCAATTTTGTATTTATTTGCATTGGCTATTTTTAGTTGGTTCAAGTCTAGGAATATTTAAAAATCACTTCTTGAAATACCTTTAGTTCCCCACAATTGGAAAACTAAGATGCTTTCAAGTTGCAAATCATTGCACTGAGGATTATAAGACATTGCTTTTGTTAAACAACCAGAGACTAAGTGAGCAGGAAATATATCCTCTGGCGTCCTGAGGTGTTCAGTGCCTCCACTCAGCTTGATCGTGTTGGTCTTAAACACTGCCTGTGAAGCAGTTTCTAAAAAGTTTCCTTCTGACAGATTTCAAGTGACTCTAAAGAGGTGAATAGACATGCTCCTTGTTTATTGTACACAACATGGCTACCAATGAGTATCTGACACTATCTATTTTTCCAAAGGACAGTTTTACCCCTAATACAGAAGCACCTTGAAAATATTAGTTGTGGCAAACCTGCACTGGGTAATCAGCTCTCTGTTAGCTAGGGCCCAGTGCTGATGAGGCCAAGGTCATAGATTGAATCCCAAATGGGCCATGTAGCTTTAAACAGGAGATGAAAGCTCTTTTTTTGTGCCTCCATATTGCAACTCTGCCTCTGCCTTCTATGTTGCAAATGCAATGTTCTTATAAAGGGGACAGTGTCATGGTGTCCAGCCTTTCTGGGTCCTGTAAGAACTTTATTCAGTAGCAAAACAGGGACGTGAGTATTAAGAACTCTAGGCCATAGTAGAAGAGCCACATTAGGAAGACAGTGGAACTACCTACCAGAAATGAACGCCAGAGCAGTTCAGGTGATTGGAGGGGCAGACCCAGGTCCTCAAGTAGGAGATGGCTTATGAGGCAGGTTGAGTATGGTGTCCAGTGAGTAATGGGTCAAGGAGTGGCAAGAATGGTGAGCTTAGATGAGGGAACCAACTCTGTTTAAGGAAGGTGTGGGAAACCTTGGTGTGCCTTTCAAGATTTCTTACTGTCCTTCAGGACTCTGTTGGTGTCACCACCTCTCTGAGACTTCCAGAACAATACTCTGCCTGCATCCAGGCAGAGTTAGGGATGCCTCAACTCGGCTTCCATAGGACTCTGCTATTGCCTCTATTGTATCACTCACCACATTATATTTTAACCTTTCATTTTTGTTTTAATCTCTCCCACTAGACTGTAAACTTCTTTATCTTTGTATCCCCATAGCCTAGCAACTATGAGCTTACTGCGTGTTTGCTGACTGAATGAATAAATAATTGAATGAATAGAAGAATGAAGAAACAGGGAAGAAAATTCCACATAAGAAATATTTGTGTAGGTTATTAAAAATGAGTTAAATTTTCATAGAAAGAATATGCTGTGCTCTGGAGAGAGAGTATTTGGTGCACTGACTGCCTGTAGAAGATGAGGAGATGAGGCTAGGAAGGGAAACTGGGATTAGAGGGTAAAGGGTTTTGTATCACCTCCTAAGGAGTTGAAATCTCTTCTATAAATCAGTGGTTCTCAAACTTTAGAGTGCTTACTGATTGCTTGGAGAGCTTGATAAAACACACATGTGTGAGTCCCGTTTCCGAAGTGTGTATTCTGAGGTGGGGATTGCAAATTTACATTTTTATTGAAGCATAATAAATTTGCATATTTTCAGGGTACATGTGATATTTTAATACATTTGTGTAATGTGTCATAATCAAATCATGGTATTTGGGATATCTATCACCTTAAACATTTATCTTTTCTTTATGCTGGGAATATTCAAATTATTTCCTGCCAGTTATTTTGAAATGTACAATAGATGATTGTTTAGTATGTCACTCTACTGATTTATCAAATACTAGGTCTCATTTCTTCTACCTAACTGTATTATTGTACCCATTAATCAACCTCTCTTCATCCACTCCCCACCCCCACCGCCACTGCCACAGGTCCTGGTTTCTGGTAACCACGAAACTACTCTCTGTTTTCATGAGAGCCACTTTTTTAGCTTCCACATATAAGTAAGAAAATGCAAAGCTTGTCTTTCTGTGCCTGGCTTATTAGTAGAGGATGGCAGCACCTGTACTACTTTTTATATGAATCCTGTTTTCCCAAGGTTATCCAGAAGCCAATAGCATTGATTTATCCTCAGGGTGATTTCCGTGTTTGAGAGCCTTGATATTGCTTTAAACCAGAGGTTCTCAATGTGGCTGTACATTAAACGAATTGGAGGAGACTTTTTAATAAAATCCCAGTGTCCACGCCCTCTCCTAGTCCAATTAATTTGGAACTGGTGAGGTGAGGTCTGGCCTAGGTAATTTGCAGATGTTCACCAGATGATTTTAAAGTGTAGTCAGAGTTGAAATCTTCTGCTGTAGAATAATCTGAATTTCCAAAAGCTGAGCTTAAGCACTTCTGACAAGCAGAAATCTCCAGATTTCTGGAATTGGATCTCCGAGGGTCAGGGTGACTGCTGCATGAAATGGATCCCCGAGGGACAGGGTGGCAGAAATTCCTGGTGGCTTCCTAGAACCTGATAAGTCACTGGAATGTGATACATCTTTTGATTTTCAGTAAGTTGTGTATGGCCATTGATAATTTGAAAAGTTTCAGGATCATTGATCCTTCACTAAGAAATAATTGTCATAGTAACGTTTGCCTATGTCTACCCCCATCTCCATTTCATCTGCAGCAGTTATGTATAAGAGTCCAGAGTTAGAATCAGACAGAGCTGAGTCTGTTTTTACTCCCGGCTTTATTGCACGTCCTAACCATGCACCATTCTCTAAGCCTCAGTTTTATCATCTGTAAAACAGGGATGCTAGTACCTACTTTACAGGATTGTTGAAGATTGGGGTCAAATAATAAATGTAAAGTACAGCACAGTGCCTGAAACATAGTAGGTAATCAGATGAATGTCTGCAGGGTTGCATGTAAAATACTCTGAGTGGTCACTTCTGAGCAGTGAGTGAGTTGGGATGGTGGAGGAAATGGAAGACTTTCACATTTTACTTTATACCCTTCTATATTGTTTTAAATTTATAGATGGCATAGGTTACCTTTGTAACTTGTGTGTGCCCAAAAAAAAAGACAAAAGAAATTGACTGCCACGTCATGTTCCCAGAGAGTCTCCAAGTTGGCCACAAGTTCAGAGGTCATCCAGGCTGTTCCCCCTACAAGTGCCGGAAACTCTGCTACCATTGCCCTGCCAAGGCGCATTCAGTTTCCTCTGCATATTCTCCAGGATAGTATTTGATGTCAAGGAAGTTTTAATTTATTTTTTATGCAATCTGAAATGCTAGGAAATTCTCTTTCTATATTGAGCCCAGATCTGCCTGCCTGTGATACCCTTCCTTTGGGCCTACCTACTTTTGCTTTGTGGAGTCACCTAGAGTAAGCTTAATAGATTCTATTATACCTGATACCTTATGACATGCCTTGATACGTTTACAAAGAACTCTCCTGACATTTTGAAATTAGGTCTATTCAGAAAATCCCCCAAAGCTTCAGCTGTGCCTCAGAGGATATAGCTCCCTCACTCTGTCACAGATTGGTTCTGTGGAAGTAGACATTGAGATGGACTTTTGGGTGCAAGGCGTCTATTATGGATCAATGCTTAGGAAAGGAATGGAGGGCAAAGCAGCACAATGGAGAGGAAGAAGTTGAACTACACGTGAGGCTAACAGAGTTGCGACTAATTAGGCAGGGAGCTCTGGAGAGAGTCTTGCCTGTTCGAGTTGCCCAGCAACCAGCTGGAATGGCCAGCTATTATGCCCAACCTCTCTCAGTCCCCAGATGGGGAAGAGTGTCCCATCGCATGAGGCAGCTCTCTGTAGCTGAGTCTGTCTGCTGACTGTACTTCATAAATCCAGGCATATCCTTCCTTGGAGAGGTATCTGGGTTAGCACACTCCTCTGTCTATCAGCCTATCCACTGTGCCATGTGGATTCACTTCACACAAATACAAGACACAGGTCTTCCAGGAACCAGTGGAGTCAGTGGGCCTCTCTTCCTGAGGAGAACCTTCGAAAAGGCAGGTGAAGGAAGTTAATTGGACAAATTAAAGCTTCTGCTATGACAGTTCATTTCAGGACCACAATTGATGCCATTTCCCTCCTCCACTATCCAGTCTAGAGTCTTCCCCACTCTCAGTCACCATCTCTGTGACCCTCATCCCTGAGGGGTTTGACACCTTCTCAAGCAGGGGTTGCCCTACCTGTTCGTTTATAGTCACAAATGGGCAAGGGACCACCAAGAGGTGTCTCAGTAGATTACTTGGGTTTCTATGCTGTTGTTTGACAGTAGCCCTATTTCTTCCTGATAACCAGGGTCAAGTGCCTCTGTCAGCAGGGTTGGTTCCTTCTGAGGACAGTTAGGGAAGGATCTGCTCCAGGCCGCTCTCCTTGGTAGATGGCCATCTTCTCTCTGTGTCCTTACATCATTATTCCTCTGTGTGTATCTGTATCCAAATTTCCTCTTCTTACAAAAATACCAGTCATATTAAATTATGGCCAATTGCTTTTGTAAAGATTGTATCTCCAAATATGGTCACATCCAATGTACTGGGGATTAGGAATTCCACATATGAATTGTGGAGGGACACTATTTATTCCATAATAAGTGGGGTCACATTTGCTTCTACTTCTTGCTTCCCAGACTTGTATATTCTTTCTACTGGGGTCACAGCACCAAATAGAAGTCTCTGATTCAATTCAATCTATGGCATCCTGAAGGAAGTTTCCAACTTCTCACTAAATGTTTCCCTGAGCTGGTGCTTTAGCTGTGCCTTCTGCGGGTTATTCCAATGCTGTTAGGTCAGCAGGTTGTGGATGTTATACAACTAGTGGATCCTATGGTCATTGTCCCACTCCCACACATATTGTGCTGCTAAGTGGGTCTCCTGGTCTAATATGATGTGTGAAACCTCATGTTGATGAATCAAATACTCCAAAGCCTTTAGAGAGTAGTGCTAACTGTGGTCCTGTGGACAGGGAAGGTGAACTCATACTGTTCTTGTAAGAATAAACCACTGATTTTCCCAGGTAATGAGGGCTTACTGTGGTTAACTTGCCACCAGTTGGCCAATGGAACTCTTTAAGGAATAGTGCCATAGTAGGGGCTCAGTGTTTGTCTCTGTTGCTGATAAGTTGAATATTAGGAGGCAGCAAGAGTTAGATCAACCTTCTTAAGTGGGAGTCTATGCTGTTGGACCCATGTGTAACTGTATTAGTCTGTTCTCATGCTGCTAATAAAGACATACCCAAAACTGGGTAATTTATAAAGGAAAGAGGTTTAATGGGATCATAGTTCCACATGTCTGGGGAGGCCTCACAATCATGGCAGAAGGCAAAGGAGAAGCAAAGGGACATCTTACATGATGGCAGGCAAGAGAGTATGTGCAGGGGAACTCCCTTTTATAAACCATCAGATCTCATGAGACTTATTCACTATCACAAGAACAGCATGGGAAAGACCCACCCCATGATTCAATTACCTCCCACCAGGTCCCTCTCACGACACATAGGAATTATGGGAGCTACAATTCAAGATGAGATTTCGGTAGAGACACGGCCAAACCATATCAGCAACCTTCATCTCTGTCACCATGTCTACTCCATTCATGTGCTCATTGTGCCAGTTTGGGGAATGTCTGATACTGAAGGCTGACTAAGGTCAATTGGCTCAGTCATTTTGTCAACTTGGTTCTTCAGTGCCTCTTCCATGGTAGATGCTTTCTGGTGGTCTGGTGGATATTAATGTGTGATACAAATATCTTCACACTTTGTCCTCACTCCCATATGCCCATTCATATGCTTCTATCTCCTTGTCCCCTATATTCCAGTCTTTCTCCTTCTAGGCCTCTAACCAAGTAGACAGCCTGACCATCTACTATTTCTTCTTCCATAGAAAGTGGACAGCCAGGTACATGGTCCAAAACTCTGCCCATTGAAAGGATTTTTCCTAGCCAATGTCTTTCAAGGCCATCATTGAGTGAGGCCGTATCACAGGTGTTGCCCATTTTCGGCTAGCACCCACATACACTCACATATGGATACGCTCAGGTTTTTTCCTCCTCTCTCAGGTGGTGATACAGTCATAAATGGCAGCTAAGAGAGAGGTCTGGGGCAATGGTGGCAGATGCCATTGGGATCAGTGCTACCTGCTCATGCATCACACTGGTACACCAGCCCTACTCATGCTTAATCTAAAGCATACCTCTTCCTTCTTAGGATGAATTGTTGGTAGGCCCACCTAATCTTGTGACTTGGTATATCTGATAGAAGCCAGCCCATAGGGGAAATTCTAGGCTCTTGGTCTCTTGGCATTTAATATTCAGACGTTCTGTCTCTACCAGGGCCCAGTAGCACATCATGAGGTTTTTGTTTGTTTGTTTTAAAGTTTAAAGATCTACACTACTGTGGTGAATGGGCTTGCTCCAGAATCTCAGTGGCTTGTTTTGTATTTTTCCCACTGGGGTTTGCTAGAACCTGTCCATGGCATTGTTTGTCACCGTTGATACCTCCAACACCATAGATCTGCTGAATCTTATGACCCCAGAGGCAGTACTGCTTGCACTAATAGTTGCAAAATGCTTTCCTTACTCTAAGCCTCCCTCTCAAAGGTGATAGATTTTCATATCACCTAACATAGGAACTGGAGATATATTCCTAGGTGTGGAATGTGGTGCCCTAAAACCTGAAGAGTTCTGTTATATGTTTTATTTTCTTCGTGGCTGCAGGTGCAAGATAGAACAATTTGTCTTTTACTTTGGAGGGGGTGTCCAAACATGCTCCTTAACACTGGACCACTAAACATTTTTTACAGACGTAGCAGGCCTTGAATCTTCATTGAGTTTATCTCTCACCCTCTGAAGCATATGTGTTTTACCAAGGCCTCCAACACACTTGGTACCTCTTCCTCATCCATCCCAATTAAGGTAATATTACTGACATAATAAATCAGTGCAGTGTTCTATGGGATGCCCAAATGATCTAGACTTTTTTTGTGCTATATTATGACAAATAGCAAGAGAGTTAACTAGCCCTGCCCTGCATCAAAACTATATGTATATATATTCAAATATATTCAAATATATGTGTATATGCATATTTTTGACATTTCCGTATGAATTCAAGATTATTGTGATCCTCTTTTCTGATTGGGAAATAATGTATTTGTCAAATCAACAGCTACAACCTGTGTACAGAGGCCATGTAAATTTGTTCCAAAAAGGATCCACATCAGGTTGGGAGGAGCAAGATGGCAGAATATAAGGTTTCACTGATCATAGCCCCCCCCAACCTAGGACACCAATTTGACAGCCATCTACACACACAAAAAGCACCTTTATAAGAACCAAACATCAGGTGAACACTCACAGTACCTGGTTTTAACCTCATATTACTGAAAGAGGCACTAAAGTGGTAGGAAAAATAGTTTTGAATTGCCAGTGCCACCCATCCCCCATCCTTTGGCAGTGGCAACATTGTGTGGAGAGTTTTGTTGTGGTGGGGAGGGGGAGATCACAGCATTTGTGAGACATTGAAATCAGTGCTGCCTTATAACAGAAAACAAAACCAGACCAAACTCAGCTGATGACTACCCATGAAGGGAGCATTTAAACCAGCCCTAGCCAGAGGGGACTCGCCAATCCCAGCCATCCAAACTTGAGTTCCTGCAGCCCTTGTCACTACAGGCTAAAGTGTTCTGGGGTCCCAAATAAAGTTGAAAGGCAGTCTAGGCCACAAGGACTGCGACTCCTAGGTGAGTTCTAGTGTTTTGGACTGAGGGGCATACAACATACTAAGACACCAACCAGTGCAGCAAAGGAAGTGCTATCATTACTTTTCCCCTAACCCCAGGCTACACAGCTTGCAGCTCCAAAAGACACTCTTTCCATCTGCTTGAAGGTAAGAGAGGGAAGAGTGGGTAAGATTTTGTCTTGCATCTTGGATACTAGGTCAGCCACAGCAAAATAGGGCACTGGTTAGAGTTGTGAGACCCCCTTTCCAGGCCCTAGCTCCAGGACAACATTTCTAGACACACTCTGGTTCAGAAGGGAACCTGTTATCTTGAAGGGAAGGACTCAGTCCTGGCAGGATTTATCAGCTGCTAACTGAAGAACCCTTGAATCCAGAATAACAAGCAGTAATACCCAGGTATTATGTTGAGGGCCTTGGGTGAGCCTCTGAGACTTGCTGGCTTCAGGTGAGACTCAGCGCTTTCCCAGCTATGGTGGCAATGGAGCAAGACTCCTTCTGCCTGAGCAAAGCAGAGGGAAAAGCAAAGGGGACTTTGTCTTGCACCTTAGGTACCAGCTCGGCCACAGGGCTGTAAGAGCACCAAGCAGGCTTTTGGGGCTCCCAATTCTAGGACTTGGTTCTTGGACAGAATTTCTGGGGCTCCTCTGTGCCGGAGGGGAGACTTCAGCTTTGAAGGTTGAGTCCCAGGCCAGGCAACTTTCACCAGAATCTGACTTAGGAGATCTTGGGCCTTAAGGGAACATTGGGATTAGTCCGGCAGTACTCCCGATAGGCCTGTGGTAGTGGTGGCCATGGGGTGGGGCTTCTCTGCCCTTGGAAAATTAAGAGAAGAGTGGGAAGGACTGTGTGTTGTGGTTTCAGTGTCAGATCAGCAGCAGTACAATAGAACACCAGGTAGACTTGGAAGGTTTTTGACTAGTCCCTGGTTTCTGGACAGCAACCCTGGGCAAGTTCAGGGCCTGGAGGAAATCATCACTCTGAAGGGGAGGACACAGGCCTGGCTGGCTTTGCCACCTGTTGATTGTAGAGCCTCAGGGCTTCGAGTGAACATAAGCCATAGCCAGGGATTTGTTACAGTAGGCCTTGGGCAAGACCCAGTGCTGTGCTGGTTTCAGGTCTGGCCCAGTGCTGTCCTAGTGGTGGTGGCCACAGGGGTTCTTGTGTCACACCACCTCCAGCTCCAGGTAGCTCAGAACACACACACACACACACACACACACACACACACACACACACACACAGAAAGAGAGAGAGAGAAAGAGAGAGACTCTGTTCCTTTGGAAGAAAGTACTGGAAGAGAACAAGAGTCTCTGTCTAGTAATCTAGGTAATTATTCTGGAACTTGTCCAAGACCATCAAGGCGGTCCCTCAACAAGCCTCTAAGAACCACAGCATTACTGGGCTGGAGTTACCCCTAAAGCAGATACAGCTTAGATCACAACACCCAAGTCCTTTTGAATATCTGGAAAGCCTTCCCAAGAAGGACAACTACAAATAAGACCGAGAATACTACAATGAATACCTAACTCATCAATACTCAGACACCAAAGAACATCTACAAGGATCAGTACAATCCAGTAAAATTTGACTTCACCAAATAAACTAAATAAGAAGCCAGGGACAAATTCTGGAGAAACAGAAGTATGACCCTTCAGACTGAGAATTCAAAATAGTTGTGTTTAGCAAACTCAAAGAAATTCAAGAGAACACAGAGAAGGAATTAAAAATGCTATCAGATAAATTTAACAAAGAGATTGATATACTTAAAGAGATTCAAGCAGAAATTCTGAAGCTGAAAAATGTAATTTCTATAATGAAGAATGCATCAGAGTCTTTTAGTAGCAGAATTGATTAAGCAGAAGAATTAGCTTGAAGTTATGCTATTTGAAAATACAGAGGAGACAAAAGAAAAAATAATAAAAAACAATGAGGCACTCCTACAGGATTTAGAAAGCCTCAAAAGGGTACATCTAAGAGTCATTGGCCTTAAAGAGGAGGTGGAGAAAGAGATAGGAGTAGAAAGTAGAACTTTCGGAGTAGAACTCCCAAAGGTTAAGGATAAAGAAGGAATCCTAAAAGCAGTAAGAGAAAATAAACAAATAACATACAATGGAGCTCCATTACATCTGGAAGCAGACTTTTCAGTGGAAACCTTACAGGCCAGGAGAGAGTAGCATGATATAAAGTGCTGAAGGAAAAAAAAACTTTTACCCTAGACATATCTGGTGAAAATGTCCTTCAAACATGAAGAAGAAATAAAAACTTTCCCAGACAAACAAAAACTGGGGTATTTCATTAATACGAGACCTGTCCTAAAAGAAATGCTAAAGGGAATATTTCAATTAGAAAGAAAAAGATGTTAATGAGCAATAAGAAATCACCTGAAGGTATGAAACTCACTGCTAATAGTAAATACACAGAAAAACACAGATTACTATACCACTGTAACTGTGTTGCGTAAACTATTAAGTAGAAACATTAAATTATGAGCCAGTCAAAAATACTAAACACAATAACGTTTGCAGACATAGACAGTATAATAAGATATAAATAGAAACAACAAAAAGTGAAAAAGTAGGGGGTCAAAGTTAAGTGATAGAGTATGAGCTTTCTTTTTGCTTGTTTATGCAAACAGGGTTATCAGCTTAAAATAATGGGTTACAAGATAGTATTTGCAAGTATCATAGTAATCTCAAACCAAAAATCATACAATGAATACACAAAAAATAAAAAGCAAGAAACAAAACCACATCCCCAGAGAAAGTCACCTTCACTAAAAGGGAGACAGGAAGGAAAGAAAGAAAAGAAGACTACAAAACCAGAAAACAAATAACAAAATGACAGAAGTAAGTCCTTACTTATCAACATTGAATGTAAATTGTTGAAACTCTCCAATTGAAAGACAAAGACTTGCTGAATGGATTAAAAAAAAAACAAGACCCATTGATTTGCTACTCCCAAGAAACACACTTCACCTATAAAGACACCAATAGATAGAAAATAAAGGGATGGAAAAAGATATTCCATGCCAACGGAAAGCTAAAAAGAGCAGGAGTAGCTACATTTATATTAGACAAAATAGATTTCAAGACAAAAACTGTAAGAAGAGACAAGGTCACTATAAAATGATAAAGGGGTCAATTCAGCAAGAGGATGTAGAATTATAAGTATATATGCACACAACACTAGAGTACCCAGATATGTGAAGGAACTATTATTACAGCTAAAGAGAGAGAGAGGACGCCCAATACAATAAGAGCTGGAGATTTCAATATCCCGCTTTAAGCACTGAACAGTTCTTCCAGACACAAAATCAACAAAGAAATGTTGGACTTAGTCTGCATTATAGACTAGATGGACCTAATAAATATTTAAAGAACATTTCATCCAACAGCTGCTGAATACACATTCTTCTCCTCAACACATGGATTATTCTCAAGGATAGACCATAGAGTGTCACAAAATAGGTCTTAAAACATCCAAAAAATTGAACTAATGTCAAGCATCTTCTCTTACCACAGTGGACTAAAACTGGAAACCAATAACTAGGAATTTTGGAAAGTATACAAATACATGGAAATTAAACATTATGCTCTGGAGTGACCAGTGGGTCAATGAAGAAATTAAGCAGGAAAATGAAAAATGTCTACATACAAATGATAATGGAAACACAGCATACCAAAACCTATAGGATACAGCAAATGCAGTACTCAGAGGGAGGTTTAAAGCTATAAGTCCCTACATCAAAAAAGAGGAAAAACTTCAAATGAATGATCTAATAATGCATCTTAAAGAACTAGAAAAACTAGAGAAAACCAAACCTAAAATAAGTAGAAGAAAATAAATAATAAAGATGAAAGCATAAATAAATAAATTTGAAATGAAGAAAACAATACCAAAGAGAAATGAAACAAAAAATTGGTTTTTTAAATTGTGAAACAAAATCGACAAACCTTTAGCCAGACTAAGAAAAAAAGAGAGAATATCCAAATTGATAAAATTAGAGATGAAAAAGGAGACATTACAACTGATATGACAAAAATTCAAAGGATCATTAGTTGCTACTATGAACAACTATATGCCAACAAATTGGAAAATCTAGAAGAAATGGATAAATTCCTAGAGACATACAACCTGCCAAGATTAAACTGGGAAGAAATCCAAAATCTGAACCTATGGATAAAAAATAATGAAATTGAAGCCATAATAAAAAGCCTCCCAGCAAAGAAAAGTCCTGGAAAAGATGGCTTCACTACTGAATTTTACCAAACATTTAAAGAAGAACCAACCATATTCTAAATATTCTGAAAAAATGGAGTAGGAGGAAATACTTCCAAATTCATTGTACGAGGACAGTATTATCCTGATACCAAAACTAGAGAAAGATACCTCAAAACCCAAAAACTACAAGGCAGTATCTTGATGAATATTGATGCAAAAATCCTCAACAAAATACTAGCGAACTGAATTCAGCAATACATTACAAAGATCATTCATCACGACCAAGTGGGATTTACCTTAAGTATGCAAGGATGGTTCAACATACACAAATCAATCAACGTGATACTTTATATTAACAGAATGAAGGACAAAACCTATATGATTATTTTGATTGATGCTGAAAGAGCATTTGATAAAATTCAATATCCATTCATGATAAAAACCCTTAAAAACTGAGGGTAGAAGGGACATACCTCAACATAATACAAGACATATACGACAGACACACAGCTAGTAACATACTGAAGGGGAAAAAACTGAAAGCCTTTTCTCTAAGACCTGGCACATGACTAGGATGCCCACCTTTACCTCTGTTATTCAACACACTACTGGAAATCCTAGCTAGAGCAATCAGGCAAGAGAAAGAAATGAATGGAATCAAAATTGGAAAGAAATAAGTCAAATTATCTTTGTTTATAGATGATATGGCTATTTGGAAAAACCTAAAGACTCCACAGGAAAACTATTAGAACTTATAAACAAATTCACTAAAGTAGCAGGATATAAAATCAACATACGAAAGTCAGTAGCATTTCTATATGCCAATAGTGAATAATCTGAAAAAGAAATCAAGAATGTAATCCTATTTACAATAACCACACATAAAATTGCATACCTAGGAATTAACTTAACCAAAGAAATGAAAGACCTCTATGATGAAAATTAGGAAACACTGATAAAAAAGTAAAGAGGACACAAAAAATGGAAATATATTCTATGTTCAAAGTTTGGAAGAATAAATATTGTTAAAATGTTGACACTACCCAAAGCAACCTACAGATTTTATGCAATTCCTATCAAAATACCAAAGACATTCTTCACAGAAATAGAAAAACAATGCTAAAACTCATATGGAACCACAGAAGACCCAGAACAGCCAAAGCTATCCTAAGCAAAAAGAACAAAGGTAGAGGTAACACCTTACCTGACTTCAAATTATAATACAGAGCTATAGTAACTAAACAACATGGTACTGGCATAAACACCGACACAGAGACCAATAGAACAGAATAGAGAACGCAGAAACAAATCTACATACCTTTAATGAACTCATTTTTGACAAAGATGCCAAGAACATACATTGGGGAAAAGAGAATCTCTTCAATAAATGGTGCTGGGAAAACTGGATATCCATATGCAGAAGAATCAAACTAGATCCCTATCTCTTGCCATATGCAAAACTCAAGTAAACATGGATTAAAGACTTAAATCTAAGGCCTCACACTATGAAACTACTACAAGAAAACGTCAGGGAAACTCTCTAGGACATTGGTCTAGACAAAAATTTCTTGGATATTACTCCACAAGCACAGGCAACCAAACCAAAATGGACAAGTAGGATTACATCAAATTAAAAAGCTGCACAGCAAAGAAAACAACAAAGTGAAGATGTAAATTAGTACAACTACTATGGAGAATAGTTTGGAGGTTTTTCAAAAAACTAAAAGTCGAGCTACCATGTGATCCAGCAATCCCAATACTGGGCATATACCCAAAAGAATAGACATCGGTATATGGAAGAGATATCTGCACTTCCACATTTTTTGCAGCACTGTTTACAATAGCTAAGATTTGGAAGCAACCTGTCATCAACAGATGAATGGATAAAGAAAATATGGTACATATACACAATGAAGTACTATTCAGTCATAAAAAAGAGTGAGATTCTGTCATTTGCAAAAACAGGGATGGAATTGGAGGTCATTATGCTAAGTGAAATAAGCCTGGCACAGAATGACAAATATTGCATGTTCTCACTTATTTGTGAGATCTAAAAATCAAAACAACAGAACTCATGAAGGTAGAGAGTGGAAGGATGGTTACCAGTGGCTGGCAAGGGTAGTGGGTGGGTTGGGGGAGGTGGAGATGATTAATGGGTACAAAAAATAGTTTGGAAGAATGAATAAGACCTACTATTTGACAGCACAACAGGGTGACTATAGGCAATTACAATTTAATTGTATATTTAAAAACAACTAAAAGAGTATAATTGAATTGTTTATAACACAGGATAAATACCTGAGGGGACAGATACCCCATTTTACATGATGTGATTATTACACTTTGCATACCTGTATTAAAACATCTCATGAACTCATATACACCTGCTATGTACCCACTAAACTTTAAATACAAAAATTAACAAATGAATAAACAAAATTATTAAAGCAAAATCAAAAATCAACAAAACAAAACAAAAGATCCACATCTGGGAAAGTAGTTATGATTCAGAACTACTACTTGGTTAAATTTAGTGTAATCTATAGTTATCCTTCAGGGACCATTGGGTTTCTGCAGGGCCAGACTGGTAAATTCAATGGAGATTTAATCAGGACCACCACACTTGCATTTGTTAGATTTTTAAGGGTGGCACTAATTTCTATCATCTTCCTTCCTATTCCATGATGCAATATTGTTTTTTAATTACTATCTTGCTTGAGAGGCAGTTTCAGATGCTCCCATCTGCCCCTCCTCACTGTGATGGCTCTTGCTCCGTAGTCCAAGGATCCAACATAGCCATTGCTTGAACTGCTAAATATGTCAATCTTACACATTTGGACAAGGTGGGAATGATTATCAAGTGTGTCCACAAATCTAGTGGATCTACTGTAAGCTAGACTCTGGCCAGGAATCTATATATTACCTAGCCCTTTTATTTTTTCACTGTAGCAGTGGGGATGATAATGATCCTTCTGATCTCTTGATGATAATGTTGATTCAGTCCCATGGTCCAGGAGTCCTTGAAATGTCCAGGCATTCTTTTTCCCCAGCATACCTGTATCTGAGTAAATGACTGTAATGCTCTTTGGGAAAGGACTGAGGGAATTATTATTGTGTATACTTGCCATGATTTTGCAGAGACCTTCCTCTTGTGGATCCAGCCACTTTACCCCATTAATCCAGGTCATAAAATTGGCTTAGGTTTAGAAATTGGGCCAGGAATCATGATTTTTTTTTTATTGGAGTTGCTTTTTTTGTTGTCCCAGTCATCCAGTCTTAATTTCTTGTTCCATGCTCATCTATTTTGCCTGTAAGATCTTATATTCTGTGAGCTATCTCCATAACATTCTTACAGATCAGACTCTATTGACCGCCACTCTAACCTTGTCAGGCATTGTGGCAATTGTGTCCTTGTGGCTTTGGGCATTTAAGCTTCACTACTTGACCTCTATAGTTTTGGCATCTTCTCATACACCTTGCTATCAGCAAGCTAAATTATTTACTGACTTTCCTACTATAAACCCTAGTCTGCAGAGCAGATACGTAACTGAACTTCTTAAGTGAAGCTGGTGCCTCTCTTATCAGAGCGTTCTTTATGGCCTTGGTATATTGTGTGTATCCAGATCCATCCTGTGGAACATAATCATCTGATGAGTCTCTCTCAGCTGTACACAGTAGATCACTCTACCATGCCTATTTCTCTGAGCCTTTGCATCTTCTTTCCATCATGTGCTTTGGCATTTCAACTTCTTTCAGTACGGGCCATCACTTTTTCCCTGCTTTTAGGAGCTGTTCCATTGGAAGTTCACACTATATCTTGGAGTCCTCACCAGGATGTTAAATCCTGCACCTCTGGAGAACACTCACAAGTCCATAGACTCTGTATCCAATTTTCTGATATACATCCCTTTGATCAAACACTCTCAGAATCCAGTCTCATGTGTTCCTCCCTGAGCATGTGCTGGGACATGCTGACTGGTTCTTAGAACTTCTTTGGGGTATAATTCCTTTCCTCCCTCATCAAGCCCAACACCTTTCCAGCTGGGTTATGGTTCACCTTATCCCTAATCATAGGTCTAGTTGCCAGGAGAAGTGTTGTGGGGCAGATATTGTGGTGGGTACCTTGCCTTTTGGGTAGAGAATTCTGTATTGTCTTCCCACAATGGTATGGAGAACTAACTCTTACTAGATGAGCTACGTCTATAGACTCCCGAGGTTTAGTAATGTCTACTATTTCCTCCGTGAAAGTCTGATACATTTTTCCCACCAGAACCTTCCTTCCTGTGAGACCACTCTCCCAATTTTGATGAAAGCTTTAACAATTGCACGAACACTTTGGGCCAGGAGCTGTCTGTGTTCCACCTGTCACTGGTGAGGGGCTTCTCACTGCCAACCTGGCAGTAAGTGATCCATCTCCAAAGTCCAATCTTATTACCTGCTAATGCTGATCATTCTTGGCACTATTTTCCACATGCTGCATGTTCTGGAAGGAGACACTGAGATGGAGTTTAGAGTACAGGATATTGTTTAGGGACCAACACCTTTGAAAGGAAGCATGATTGATTTGATGGAGGAGTCAATGTGTAAGGTAGTCCTGAAAAACCTTGGCCAACCTAATGAGGAACTCTGGAACAAATGTTGCCCTTCACAGTTGCTCCCAGACAGGCTGAAATGGCCATCCAGGCCTTTTAACTTATCACCCCTCACCAACCTTGCTCAGTCATCAGATAATGAAAGCCTTGAGAAAGTCATTATATTGCATCACATTTTTTTTTGTGGGCATTACCTGAGACCAACTGGCTCTGCAATTGAGGTAGACCATGAAGGAGGTGACAGCTGGAGCCTGTGTGCTGATCACACTCCCTGCAGGGGTGCAGCAAGTCCATGTCTATCACATCCCCCAGCATTCTGGTCACCTGTGTCAGTACCGGTTACAGTTTGTGAACAATCTCACTAATGGAAAGGTCCAGAGAAGAACACAGTATTGCCCCAAGGGACTCTGTCATTAGCACACAGTGCCCTGCAACCAGCGCCTCCTTTGAGCAGGATCTGATACATAGTCCACACCCTCAACATGGCATTTGTTTGCTTTTGCAATCATATTATCCAAATATGCAAAGCTACTGTGGAAAAGGGAAGGAAAAGTAGCAGTTACTGAAGTGGTATACAGTGGGAAGAATATGGTATTGGAGTCAGGATGAGATCGGTGGGAATCTCTGTCCTGCCATTACTTGCTCTGTGACCAGCACATATTTGGTTGTCCGTAAACACTGGTGAAAACTGTTTTGAAGTGATTTAAAGTTATTTAAGATCTTTAAGCCTCTTTCCTTCTCTGTAGAATGGGAATAATAAATGCCTACCACACAGGATTATTCTGATAATTAAATCAAATAATGTAACTATGAAAAGTTGTCCACTGCTACATCTCCAGCAGCAATAAGAGTATCTGGCCCTTAGGTAGCACTCAAATATTTGAATGAATGAATGCATAGATGAATCAATACATTCGGTATGTAATAAATACTAACTTTTATGATTATTACACACTACACATATTACATGTATATCTCCTGTAATCTTTGCAACAATCCTATAACTGTTGTGTCTTTACCATTTTACAGATGAGAAAACAGGCTCAGAAAGGGTAAAGTTACATTGGTAATAATTATCAAATCAGCCAGAATCAGAGCCCAGATCTCTGTGCCTTAAAAACCTGTGCTCTTTTTCCCATGCAACTTACTGCTTTCTATCATCTCTACCATCATATTGACATCAACCAGGTGGTGGTAGATTTTCTGATAGAAGGTCAACCTTTTCGGAGGAAGGTGTTCTCATTTTCAATGGCCGAGGCTGCTGACAATTTGATAATTCTTTAGGTTCTGTTAAGAATACATGCTTAACAGACATTTCTCAAAAGAAGACATTCATACAGCCAACAGACACATGAAAAAATGCTCATCATCACTGGCCATCAGAGAAATGCAAATCAAAACCATAATGAGATACCATCTCACACCAGTTAGAATGGCGATCATTCAAAAGTCAGGAAACAACAGGTGCTGGAGAGGATGTGGAGAAATAGGAACACTTTTACACTGTTGGTGGGATTGTAAACTAGTTCAACCATTATGGAAAACAGTATGGCGATTCCCCAAGGATCTAGAACTAGATGTACCATATGACCCAGCCATCCCATTACTGGGTATATACCCAAAGGATTATAAATCATGCTGCTATAAAGACACATGCACACGTATGTTTATTGCGGCACTATTCACAATAGCAAAGACTTGGAATCAACCCAAATGTCCATCAGTGACAGACTGGATTAAGAAAATGTGGCACATATACACCATGGAATACTATGCAGCCATAAAAAAGGATGAGTTTGTGTCCTTTGTAGGGACATGGATGCAGCTGGAAACCATCATTCTTAGCAAACTATCACAAGAACAGAAAACCAAACACTGCATGTTCTCACTCATAGGTGGGAACTGAACAATGAGATCACTTGGACTCAGGAAGGGGAACATCACACACTGGGGCCTATCATGGGGAGGGGGGAGGGGGGAGGGATTGCATTGGGAGTTATACCTGATGTAAATGACGAGTTGATGGGTGCAGCACACCAACATGGCACAAGTATACATATGTAACAAACCTGCACGTTATGCACATGTACCCTACAACTTAAAGTATAATAATAATAAATAAATTTAAAAAAAAAAATTAAAAAAAAAAAAAAAAGAATACATACTTTACTTTCAAGTACCAACCCACTTTTCCATATTTTCAAAGAGTAGTCTCCCAACATACAGACTGTTGACAATGGGGCAAGTATCTGTAGAAAGTTAAGAAAGAAGATTCATTCATTAGTCAAGGTTTTAGCTGTGAGCCAATGCTAAAATGAATATTATACAACATATATTACACACTTTTAAAAGCAATTTTTTTTTTTTTTTTTTTTTTTGCTGCTTTTCTTCCACTCTTCCTTATTCTTCTACTGATGTTTGCTAGTGGCTTGGTAAATTAAGTGTGTTATTGGGCTTGGGCATGACCCCTCTGAAGGGAATTGCCCCAATTCCATCAGTACGTCCCATTCACCAAGCTCAAGTCCACTAAATAGTTTTTGTTAAAATAATGATTTCAAGATATTCAAAGAGCCAGTGTGGAGCTCTTTGGTTTTTTTGTGTGGTTTTTTTTGTTTGTTTTTTGTTTTTTGTTTTTTGTTTTGTCCTGTGTCCTTAGAACCCTGAATCCAGTAAAATGTTTCTCTTTCTAACCAGGTGAAAATAGGTCATAATTAGCCTTGCCTGGGGCTCTTGAATGCACAGCTAGCCCTGCATCTTCATCTTTAATCTTGGGACCAGGATCTCATGTGCTTGTTTAAGCATGTAAAGCATATTATACAATACTCAATTTAGTGTTGGCTCACAGCTGAGATTAAACCTTGATTGATGAATGGACCTTTCAAATCTAAAGGCAATTGTTAAGTATCAAAATCTTTGAACTGGCAACAGTACAATACCACACATGCTAGGCAAGTGTAAGAAGCTTAAAAACAAGCATTTTTGTTGTTGTTGTTAATTTTAGCTTTGCTACGCTGTAAGAAGGCTCACCAGCTGTATGGCCCCATACTTAAAAAGTAATAAGAATGGGTATGATCTTACTCTTAGTAATTGAGGTTTGGGCAGGGTTGAGAGTATTCACCATATTCTTCATGTTCTTCATTTTCTCATATGAGGGATAGCTTTTTCCAGCAAGCCACTGCCAGATCATTACCTCACTATTTGCAAACTCTATCCGTTATCGTCATTATCACCATCAGCCTCAGTGTCATCAAATATCATTGTAGAACATGATCATACCTCTACCTTAATATCCCCTCTTCAAGCCTGTTTGCTTAAGGACTTTCTTTCTAAACCACTTCAGAATTGTTCAGTCTGATGGTTAATTGTCGTGATTCACTCAAAGTTGAGTGATATTATGTTCTTTTGGGATAGCATATGTCTCTTTTCTTCAATTCTTACTCTCACAAAGAAAACCAAATTGTCTCCATCTTGAAAACATATACAGAATGTGATTACATGTATGTATGTTATATATACTCATACAATTTTTGTACATATAACCTCCAACCTGGACCACAGCCAATAGCCTCCTAACTGGTCTCTCTGGTCACTCTACATGGTCACTCTTGTGCCTACAATCCATTATTTTTTCTACAATAGCAGCCTGAATGATCCTTTATAAATGTAAATCAGGTCATGTCACCCTCCTTCTTAGAAGTTTCCAAACACTTTTTTTTTTTTTGAGATGGAGTTTTGCTCTGTTGCCCAGAGTGCAAGGGCACAATCTCGGCTTACTGCAACCTTTGCCTCCCAGGTTCAAGTGATTCGCCTGCCTCAGGAGTCCACCCTTTGTCAACTCGAACCTATACACATCTCCTGAGATCATACATAATCTTCAAATAAAGAAAATAATAAGGCCATAATTATGCCTAACCTAATACAACTATCCTTCATATAACTGGAAATTACACCAATCCCCAACCCAAATACTATACATAAAGTTAACAATACTTAAATACTGATGTAAAGTCAATAAATCTTATGTCACATGATAAAGGAGAAAGAAAATAAAATGAAGATATTTTCTTAATACATGTGTATGCATGCACAAACATGGCTTTTGCAAAAGATGGAGGAAATACTCATGACAATTACAGTCCTCGTTTCTGCAGCTGGTCACGTGGTCATAGCTGGTATTGATGAGTACCTTCTTCTACTACTCATTCTGTATTCCCTTTGCCTTCAGCAAGCACCTCAGCAGGTTGTGGTTTTTCTTCTCGTGCAGTGACCCAAACCTTCATTCCTGAAGGGTCTGGGTCGTTTGTAGTCCTGTCTGTATTGGGCTGTTGTAGTTTCCCATTGACCTTAATCACAGAGGAAGAGACGCCCTAATGGATCTCCTGTATTCCATGCATACTCTTCCTTACCTCCGTTGTGGAGTAGTAGACTGAATTCTTCTCGATAGTCTGTGTCAGTCACCCCAGCCAACACTGTAACTCCCTTCTTAGCTTGTTGACTTAAATTTAGAGGGAGCCCAAAGTATCCACGTGGCAATCTTAATTTCCAGTTTAATGGAATTGTTGTTGGGTCTCCTGGTGGCAGTGTTACTCCCTCTAAAAGACCTCTAGGTCAGCAGAACGTAATGTCTTGGGAACAAGAAGCAAAAATTTTGCTAGTGTATCACTATGGGTGATGGTGAGTGGTGCCACTTCCACTCACACCCCTTGATTCCTGGGCCTGTGAATTCTGGTTATGGGAGAAACAGTACCATATATTGGATGCTGATTCAGAGCATACATGGTCTTCTGGAGAACTTTGCCCCAGCCCTGCAAAGTATTGTCACCTAGTTGACATTGTAATTGTGACTTCAAAAGGTCATTCCACTGCTCTGTCACTCCAGCTGCTTTAGGATGATGGCAAACATGGTAAGACCAGTGAATTCCATGAGCATGGGCCCACTTTCACACTTCTTTGGCCGTAAAGTGAGTGCCTTGGTCAGAGGCAGTGCTGTGTGGAATACCATGGTGGTGGATAAGGCATTCCATGAATCCACGGATGGTAGTCTTGGCAGAAGCATTGCGTGCAGGATAGGCAAACCCATATCTGCAGTAAGTGTCTATTCCAGTGAGGACAAATGTCTGCCCTTTCCGTGATGAAAGAGGTCTGATATAGTCAACCTGCTACCAGGTAGCTGGCTGATCACCCTGAGGAAGGGTGCCATATTGAGGGCTCAGTGTTGGTCTCTGCTGCTGGCAAATTGGGCACTCTACAATGCCTGTAGACAGGTCAGCCTTGGTAAATGAAAGTTCATGTTGCTGAGCCCATGCGTAACCTCCATCCCTGCCACCATGGCCACTTGGTTCATGGGCCTATTGGGCGATGATAGGGGTGGCTGTGGAAAGAGGCCGAGTGGTGTCCACAGAACGGGTCATCCTGTCCACTTGATTATTAAAATCCTCCTCTGCCGACATCACCCGTTGGTGAGCACTCACATGGGATACAAATATCTTCACAGTCTTTGACCTCTCAGAGCAGCCCATCTACATACCTCTTCCCCAGATTTCTTTGTCACCAATTTTCCAATCATACTTCTTCCAAGTTCCTGACCATCCAGCCAAACCATTGGCTACAGCCCATGAATCAGTATATAATCGCACATCTGACCATTTTTCCTTCCATGAAAAGTGCACAACCGGGTGCACTGCTCAAAGTTCTGCCCACTGGGAAGATTTCCCTTCACCGTTATCCTTCAGGGATATCCCAGAAAGAGGCTGTAGTGCTGCAGCTGTCCACTTTCGGGTGGTGCCTGCATATCATGCAGAACCATCTGTGAACCAGGCCCTAGTCTTCTCTTCCTCTGGCAATTGATCATAGAGAACTCCCATGAGGCCATCAGTGCAGGCTGGGGGATAGAAAGCAGGGTGGCAGGAGTGGAGACCATGGGCATTTGAGCCACTTCCCTGTTTAACTTACTTGTGCCTTCGGGACCTGCTCGAGCCTGAGTCACATATATACCACTTCCATTTGATGATGGAATGCTGTTGTGCATTTTTGACTTTATGACTTTATGACTAGGTGGGTCAGAAAGCACCCAGTTCATGATAGGCAGTTCAGGTTGCATGGTGACTTCATGACCCATAGTCAAACCTTCAGTTTCCATCAAAACCCAGTAACAGGCCAAGAGCTGTCTCCCAAAAGGAGAGTAGTTATCTGCAGAAAATGGAAGGGCCTTGCCCCAAAGTCCTAGAGGCCTCCATTGTGATTCACCTATGGGGGCCTGCCAAAGGCTCCAAACAGCAACCCTATCTGCCACTGACACCTCAAGCACTGTTGGATCTGCTGGGTCATATGGCCCAAATGGTAGAGCAGCTTGCACAGCAGCCTGGCCCTGTTGCAGAGCCTTCTCCTGTTCTGGACCCCACTCAAAACTGGCAGCCTTTCAGGTCAATTGATACATGGGCTGGGGTAACACACCCAAATGAGGAATGTGTTCCCTCCAAAATCCAAATAGGCCCACTAGGTGTTGGCCTCTTTCTTGGTTGTAGGGGAGGCCAAATGCAGCAACATATCCTTCACCTCAGAAGGAATATCTTGACAGGCCCCACGCCACTGGACTCCTAGAAATTTTACTGAGGTAGAAGATCTCTGAATTTTAGTCAGATTTATTTCCCATCTTCTGGCATGCAAATGTCTCCTTGATAAGTCCAGTGTGTTTGCCACTTCTTGCTCACTCGATCCAGTCAGCATAATGTCATCAATGTAATGGACCAGTGTGATATCTTGCAGAAGCAAAAAACGATCAAGGTCTGTCTTAATAAGATTATGACACAGAGCCGGAGAGTTGATATACCCCTGAGGTAGGACAGTAAATGTATATTGCTGGCCTTTCTAGCTGAAGGCAAATTGCTTCTGGTGGGCCTTATGGACAGAAATGGAGAAAAAGGCATTTGCCAAATCAGTGGCTGCATACCAGGTACCAGGAGCTGTGTTAATTTGCTTAAGCAAAGAAACCACATCTGGTACAGCAGCTGCAATTGGAGTCATCACTTGGTTAAGCTTACGATAATCCACTGTCATTCTCCAAGATCCATCTGTCTTCTGCACAGGCCAAATGGGAGAGTTGAACGGGGATGTGGTGGGAATCACCAACCCTGTATCTTTCAAGTCCTTGATGATGGCACTAATCTCCACAATCCCTCCAGGGATGCGATGTTGTTTTTGATTTATTATTTTTCTAGGTAGAGGCAGCTGTAATGGCTTCCATTTGACTTTTGGCTTTTCTCACCATAATTAGCCCTCATCCTACCAGTCAAGGAGCCAATATGGGGGTTCTGCCAGCTGCTAAGTATGTCTATGCCAATTATGCATTCTGGCCCTGGGGAAATGACCACAGGATGAGTCTGGGGACACACTGGACCCACTGTAAGTCAGACCTGACCTAAAACTTCATTAATTACCTGATCTCCATCGCCTCTACTTTAACTGGAGGACCACAATGACCTTTTGGGTCCCCTGGAATCAACGTCAGCAAAGAACCAGTGTCCAGTAGTCCCCAAAATGTCTGATCGTTTCCCTTTCCCTATTGCACAGTTACCCTGGTGAAAGGCCAGTAGTCTTGTTGGGGAAGGATGGGAGAAAGATTCACTGCATAAATTGTCAGTAGTGTAGTGAGGTTCTTCCTTAAGGGGACCCAGCCTCCCCTTCATTCAAGGGGTTCTGGATCTGTAAAGTGGGTCAAGTCTGGAAACTGATCGAGGGTCTGTGAGTCTCTGTTTATAATTAAAATCAGTCTTTTATCCATTCAACCTAGAAGTTTTCTGCTTGTATAAATTAAGTAGGAATGCAGTAGGCTTTTTATCAATTTCACTTCTAGGAACACCGTGATCAATTAGCCAATGCCAGACCTCTACATGAATCAAACTATTCTGATTGCTGCTATGTCTGTGCTGACCATTACAGTTGCTGTGGCCACCTTGCCTTTGACAGTTGAGTGCCGCCACTTGGCCCCTGCCACCTCAGGATTCAATTATTCCTACTGTATTTAAATTTTGTAGTTGAGTGACTGTGGTTCACACTGTTAGATTTGACATACAGAGAAGAGCAATTACAGGGCTCTTCAAAGATGCAGGTGCTGCCCTCACAAATCTATTTCACAAGGTATTGGTCAAGGGTGTAACTTCTGGACCCCTCAGCTGGATGAGTAGGTCTAAAGTGACTAATCCACTCCACAATCCCGATCTTTCTAAGCCTTTGAATCCCTTCCTCTACCTTAAACCAAGGGAGATCAGGCACTTCCAGCTCGCTTACAATGGGCCATCTTTTAATCCACATTTCAGCTAACCAAGCAAATGAACCGTTAGAATCTTTTTTAACTCCCCGAGCTGCAACATGAAATGCAAAGTCCCTACTTAGTGGGCCCAAATTAATAAATTCAGCCTGATCCAACTCTGTGTTTCTTACGTCATTATCCCACATGCTTAATATCCATTCTCATACCTGTTCTCCAGATTTCTGCTTATATAAATGAGAAAACTGAAACAGTTCTTTTCAAGTGTAGTGTACCTCCTCATGGGTCACACTCAGAACCTCACCTCTAGGGTCCCACCTGGACTTTAGTCTAGTTATAGGTCTAGAAGTAAACAGGGGTGTTGGGGGTGCCTCCTGAGGAGAATCAACATTATCTTGCCTGGCAGCTGCCTCAGGGGATGCCAGCATTGTTGCCTCAGGCAGAGCAGGGTTTATCTCCTCAGACAAAGGTGGAAAGGATAATGGCAGCATGGGTTGGGAAGAGGGTGTTACTACTACTGGGGATGGGGAAGCTGCTGCTTCTGGCAAAAAAGGGTTCATCAGAGTTTACAAACTCAATGTCCCCAGCTTCATCAGGGTCCTCCCAGACATCCCCATTCCAAGTTGCATGGTCCCATTCTTTTCCAATCAATGCCCTCACTTTAACAGTAGGCACCTGGCAAGGCTGTGCATGCACCTTTCGTTGCAGGTCAGCCACTCGCATGATAAGAGCTTGTGTCTGCTTTTCCACAACTTCAGTGCTTTCTCTACAGGAGATAAGACTCTCACTTAGGACAGTCTTAGCAGATTTGAGGCTCAGTATCTGCTTCTAAAGCTGGGAGATAAAATCCCTGAGTTCATCATTTTCTTTCATCACATTGTCCACTGAACTTAGGAGTAACCAACCAGCTTCATTATGTTCCTTGGTTCTCCACATGTGGTCAAAGGTATTATGTAATGAGTCAATAAACTCCTTGCCTCTCATGAGCAATGAATCAGGAGTGTCAAATTTATTTATCTTGCATAACTCTCTAAACAGTTCACACCAAGGACTATCAGTATTTTCCATACTATTAGAAGTAGAGTCCTTTGCATTTTTGGGTATAATCATATTAAACAGCCAACTCCAGAAATCCTAAAACCATCCTTAATATTCTGTTCTTCTAGAACCACTCCTGGTACCAAAATCTGTATTAGTCAGAGTTCTATAGAGGGACAGAACTAATGGCATACACACACACACACACACATATATATATTCCATTATATATATATATATAAAGTATTAACTGACATGATCACAAGGTCCCACAATAGGCCATCTGCATGTTGAGAAACAAGGAGAACCAGTATGAGCTCCAACACTGAAGAACTTGGAGTCCGACGTTCAAGGGCAGGAAGCAACCAGCATGGGAGAAAGATGTAGGCTGGGAGGCTAGGCCAATTCCCTTTTCACATTTTTCTATTTGCTTATATTCTAGCTGCGCTGGCAGCTGATTAGATTTTGTCCACCCAGATTAAGGGTAGGTCTACCTTTCTCAGCCCACTGACTCAAATGTTAATCTCCTTTGGCAACACTCTCACAGACACACCCAGGATCAATACTTTGTATCCTTCAATCCAATCACGTTGACACTCTGTATTAACAATCACAGCTCCTTAATAGTAGGGGCTATGTGTTTTTGGCTCTCTGTAACCACAGGTTCTAGCACAGTGCCAGGCACAGGATAGGAGCTCAGTACATGAGCAAAGGAGTCACAGCTGCACTGGACCATTTGTATGCAGAGCACTTTCCCTCAGCTGGCTGGGAAACAACCAGGAAGTGAGATGGATGATTTGGGCCTTGAGTTGCTTGTGATCTAGTCAGGGAGATGAAAAACAGAAAGTAATCATACACACACACACACACACACACACACACACACACACACAACACAGACAAGTACAAAAAGAACAGTTGACAGTTGTCAATTATGAAAATTAACAGAAATCAGCAAGGAGGGCTTCATAAAGGCTGCAGTTATGACCTTCATTTAGTAGATGTCAAAACAAAACTCATAAAGGTGATAGATTTATGCCCATAATTCATTCAGACATGCCAGGAAATTTCAGTCAATTTGATTTGCTGGGGCCCATCTTCCAATTCCTGTGATTGACTGGGGCCCAAAGACTCGGGGAGAATTATTACTGGAAAAATCATAGTAATGAAACTTGCTGAAGAATAATGACTACCTCTTACAGCTGCATCTGATTCCACGACATCTGTGCCCATCGACTCAGAAAGCAGTGCCAGATTATCTTGAGTATTTGTAGCCAAAGTTATGGAGGCTGGCAGCTATGGCCCCTGTAGCAGGCACTGGAGGTGGGAAAATAGAGTAGGGAGGTGTGGGGGAGGAATATGCTTTTAACAAGGACCATAGACAAGGGGATTAGAGAGGCCTCTTTACAAATGGATGGCAGAACATTGTAGACTATTGGTTATGAGCTAGGGCATTGGAACCACACTGTTTTGCTTCAAATTCTGGCTCTGCTTAGGAACCACGATGAATTTGTTAATTCTGGCTGTGGCATGTTAATCAACCCTTTTATGACTCTCTTGTTTCATTCATAAAGTGGAACTAATAACAGTGCCTACCTCATCAGATTTTTATGAGTGTTAAATGAAGTAATATATGTAAAATGCTTGGCATATAGCCAGTGCTTAAGAAATATTTGCTGTTACTATATCCTACCAGTATTTTCCACACTGTTGTTGCAACTCATTAATAGATGATAAAAAATATGTAGTCATGACCTGGATATTTTATTAATGAGACAGCAATGAATAAAAAACATGAATGCATTGAATGTTGGAGATGGAAATGTTGTTTTTGAAACTTGTTCCATGTGTTTGTGTGTGCATGTATGTATAATATATATATACACACACATAAATGCTCACATACATATACAGATACACAGATGGGTACACATGAAAACATATGCATACTTATACATGTAAATATATAGATCCATTTATACAAGCAAACACAAACCTATAAATATACACATATTCACAGCATATACACATACATATATATACTTGCACACATATTCACAGGTATACAAACACACATATACACAAGGAAACATGCATACAAACTTACAAATACATTTAAATACATGTATACCTATGCACACACATATACACATATGCATATGTAAATATGCAATGCACTAACATAAAATACACACATATACAAATACACACATATTAACATATACATACATGCCAAAATATGCATACATATATATGTATATACAAACACATGCACAACAAACATGCATACACAGATGCATACGCATACATTAGCATACACACATGCACACACATGTATGCCAACAAAGACACAAATACATGTTCACACATGCTGATGCACATGCTCATATAAACACATATACACATATATACACATACACAGATACAGGCACACACCTATACATATACCTACACAATATACATACATACTCATATATGTATGTACAAACACATAAACATACATACCTACACACATTCATACACACATGCAAACACACACACACATTCACAGCATTATTCTGTTTTACATGAGAACCAGGCTTTACATTTCAGGTGTGCCCATGTCTCTGATCTACGTTCAAACTAGATCAGTCCTCAAATCCACAGCATACCTAATGGCGAAACACATCTTATCATACCAGGAGAATTTTAAAGTCATTATTGGAAGATTTCATTTCTGCTTTTAAACAAGTTATCTTCATATTATCTATCAAAGTGAGGATTTGAAAAGAGCTTTGCTTTGAATTCATTTCCAGCCTTACTTTTGAATCTTGATAAGAAGAAACACAAAGGATCAGAAACTGTTGCTCTTCATCCAAGAAAAGATAATTTTTGGAGTTACTGAGCTTGGCCAGTTGCCACTCAGTAAAGACTGGATGACATCAACAGTTCATGCTTAAATTCTCAGCTTCCAAGAGATGCTGGAATTGGCTCACATCATCAAAGCCTGGCTCCATGGGACTGACAAGTGCTGCCGGGAATTGTTTCATCTGACCTATTTTGGAATGGTTGATCCCTAACTAGAATTCAAGGAGAAAGGGAAGGGGAATTTGTATGAATTAAACCTATCACAAAAACATACCTGTAGAGAAGTCCCAAAGTTTTCCTTTTTACTGACCTGCTGCAGAGGAGCATAGTGACCTGGGAAGCCATGTGTTGAAGATGATGGAACCATAGGTAGAAGGAGCCTGGGTTCCTAATTCTCCATTTAGAAGGGAGCTGTCTGCCTAAGAGGACCATCCATGTGGGCTTCTAAATGAGTGAGAAATAAACTCCTATTGTGTTTGAGCCGGTTGTATATATTGGATCTTTTTGTCCTGGAAGTTATCCTACCCTAACCAACACAAGTGTCTTATGTGAGATGGATCTTTCTGGATTTATAATTTGGATTTCAAAGTAATGTGAAGCTATTTAAAACCCTCTTTACTGATTTTGGCCATTAGTACTTGTGCTCTGTAAGTAGGCTGCAGATTTTTAATAAAGGAGAAAAACAGCTAAATTAATGTTGACTTTGAGACAACTTTAGTGCCAAACATATAAAGATTATTTTGTTTAATAAACAATTATATGGCACTTAGTCTGCTAGGCACTGTCATAACTGCTTAATATATATTAATTCATTTGATTTTCTCAGCAACCCCATGAGGTAGGCTCTACTATTACCTTCCCTTTACATTAGGAGGAAACTGAGGCACAGTGATATGAAATAATTTGCCCAATGTCACACAGTTGATAAGTGGCAGAGTTGGGAAGAAAGCTCAGGCAATTTGTCTCCAGAAACCGTGCTCTCATCCACCATACGATGTTGCCTCCCATTAGTGGATTAACTAGGGTTTCTGCCCTACTCTTAGTGAAGAGCAGATCTGATTCCTTCCATCAACCTTAAAATAGACAGTGGTTTTTCAAGAAATATTCAGGACCATAGTTTTGCTTTCAGCGGAAGACAGCCTCCAATCCCTGAACTCTTTCTGAGTTACAAAGTAGAGGACTGCCACCCGCTGCCTCCATGATACCAGTCTGAGCATTCCGTGGAGGTTGCATGTGTGTGTGCACGTGGAGGGAGGCAGTCAGCCCCACAGAGCTGCATTGCTTGTGATAACTAATAGGATCACAGCACACAGTGGTATGTTTGCAAATAGAAAGACTGTTCTGTTGAAACAAATCTGCTTCTTACTTCATGCCAAGACCTACAGTGGGTAAATTTGCATTCAAATTGGCCCTGGTGCATGGATCACAATTTCTTCTGTAACAAACCCCTGGCCATAGCCAGATTTCATTAGTCCATGCTCCTAGTCTATCCACGTTCAATAGGGCACAAGTGGTCCCAGGGTTATAAGTTGTAGGAGTCTCCCATGTCTGTGGGTAAGAAGAGTGGAGAGAGGTAAATATCCCACTCCATCATCTCTTGTCTTCGCTGAAACTGATTGAGGTTGAGTCATTAACTCTCATACACTCGCTGCCTTACTCCCTGCCTAGAAGAGCCTATGGGAATTCTGTAACTCTTTTCTCTTTCACTTTGAATTCCTAAGGGTTGAACTTGTCACTACTCCCAATAATTCTCCCCCTCATCTTTGTCTCTATCACTTCTTTAAAAATCTCAGTAACACAATGTTTCTACATGTTTATATCTCTAGATATAAAACCATAAGAACCTAGAATACTAGAGCTGAAAGGGCCCCTAGAGATGATCTAACCCCTTCATCATATAAATGAGGAAACTGAGGCTTGGGAAAGGGTAATTTGTTGCAAGGTTGTTACCTGGAGGTGGAAGTGACTAAAACTGCTACTGAGGTTTGACTTGTGTCCCATGATTTGTTAAGTGTTCTCAGCTGGTAAGAAAAGTTTGCAACCCTGTGCTAAAAAGCAGAAAAAATAATAGGTACTTTGAGTTCCCTATTCCAGGTCAGCCATTGTAACATGATATGTGCTTACATGCTCAACTTTTGAGGCGATTAGGAATTCATTGTCGCAGTTATATTATTTTGTTTAATCCTCAATGTAGTCTTCCAAGGTAGGTTTTACTATCTTATTTTAAAGATGAGTAAACTGAAGCACAGGTATATTAAATAACTTCTCCAGGGTCACATGACAAGTAGTTGCAGACTCAGGATTCACACCTAGCTTTGTCTAACTTCACAGTTCATGTGTTAAACACTGGGCTATGTGGAAACTGCTTGGCCACAGTATACGACTCTTAGAAGATCCCAGAAGTTTGCCTACATTTGCTTCTTTACCAGTCTGATTGTTGTTTGTCCATTTTTGTGGGGAGATTCAGTAGGTGGCATCTAAGAACTAACCTTTGACTGGCAACCAGGCCTTACCATGGACCCCATGAAGTAGCAGGAGGAGTTTGACTCTCATCTCCACTGCACTCTGGGTTTCACAATCTATTGCCCCCTAGTAATTTATCAGTCCCCCGGGTGAAAATTGAGCAATTTTCCCCCCAGTCAACTGATTCTACTCTTGCTAATTATGTTGTGGACCAAATCACCCTTTTGTTCAAATTAATGAAGGTGAAACCAACATTCATCTTGCTATGTCATACGCCTGGAGAAAAGTGATCAGTATAGTAAAATAATCTTTGACTTGATTAAATAATCTCTGAACTGATTCCAAGAGAACTTTCAGCTGTACAAGTATATGATTCTGCAGGTGAAGATTGGGAACTCTACTTTGCCAATCGCTACAAAATTTTCAAGCCCAACCTCAAGAATTTCATAGTCGTGAAGTCTTTTCTTGATTCACTGCAAGAAAGAAGTAAGTGGCAAAGAAAATTTAGTATTCATTGCCCTACATTCAGAAAAACACAATTGGTTTTAAATATTATGAATCTTATTTTTAGAAGCCCTCAAAGTCTTGCTCACTCTGAGTTTAGAAGACTGATCTAAATAAATAAATAAATAGCAATGGTTTCTGTTTAAATTAGGTCTTTCTCAGTTTCCATGGCATTCAATCTGTTAGCATCAATATTCTCACTGGGAACTATGCTCACCCTTCAGGATGGCAACGTTTGGTTTAAGGTTTATAGAGCATATCATAGCTCAGTGGATTTATTATACTGGAGGAAAAAGAGGATTTGTGGAAACCTATAGGTTATGCGTCTTCCCAGTGCCAATGTTTAGTTCTAGCCTTCACATGACTCTGTGGATAAATGGAATTTGAGAGAATTACAGATGATATATTTACGGTAACTGCTTGGTCTCAAGCTACATGGTTCTATATCAGTCACAGCAGGAAACACTCCTAGGCTAACTCTAAAAAAAAAAAAAAAAAAAAATGGTACCCAAGGGAAACCATTCCAATGCAGACAACATGGAAATGACCAGGGTTTGATCAATGTGAAAATCTTCATTTGGCATTTCAAGATGCTTAACTGCAAGAGTTAGGAGAATCTTCCTATGTATTAGTGGGTCCACACTAAATTTATTTCCACAAGCAAACAGACGGACGGACAAGAAAAGAAACAGTTCCTTTGTAAGCTTTCCTTAGAATGGGAAAAAATATTATTTAACTGATGTGTGCAGTTTCAAAAAACTAACAGAAAGGCAGGTGTAGATTTATTAAAATATATATGACTGTGTGAAGTAAGAGAACTTATAATAAATTTAGCAGGTAGAAAGGTCTTCGTTCTTCTTTGGATATATCACTTAAAATATTCCACTTATATATGCAAGTCCCACATTTTAGTAATGACTCCTGACTCTCAAAGTTTATTTTACTTATTTATTTTTAACTATTTTGCTCATAATATTATCTGAAGTTTTTATATAATTATTTTTGGGAACTCAATAAATATTTATTGCAGAAATATGGGACTCAAAAACATAAGATCATATATTTTCAGACTAAACAACTGAGTCTACAGCAATAAGGTGGTAATTGTTGCCTACACGTGATTCTAGAAAAGCCAGGAGCCACGTTTGTTGAAATAGAAATCTTCAGATTCTCTTACTAATTTCCATAGAATTATTTTTTGTATGTCAGAGTTTTTATTACTTTGATTTCCTGTGTTGTAGATAAATTTTATTGTGTATATTTGAGGTTTACAGCATGATGTTATGAGATACATAGAGACTGTAAAATGTTTACTATCTCAAAGTTTATTCATAGTATTTTTTTCCTCAGGTGATGTCTTCTCTTAAATCTTACACCTTTAGTGTCTTTTTAAAGTTTTCTGCTTTTTAGATAGGTCGTGATCCTCAGCTTCGTTGTCTTTTAAAGGAAAAAAACTGAATTAGAATACAGGTTCTTAATCTGGGCTCGATGGACAGGCTTTATGGAGGGGCCTGTAAAGCCCAGGAACTATGCAAAATTGCATGTATATGTGTATGTAAATACTTATGTGTAGTGTGCTAAGGATAGAGCCTATGGCTTTCATCAGTTTCTCAGATGTTTATATAACCCCAGAAAATGAAGAATTTCTGAGATAAGTACTTTTTAAGTTCCTGTGTAGTTCTAAATTTCAAAGAGATTTGCTAAGCAGTTTTATTACAGTTCTTCCTTAGCAGAGCAGAGAGTGATAGGAAACTCAACAGGTAGTCCAGTGAAGGCTGTATTATATTTGCCATTGGTAAGTATAATTGAAAATCTAACTATGTAAGGAGTTTATCTACTATATGATTTTAAATTAGAGACAGCAAAAGTAATAAGGACCAGCAACCAGCAAATCCCAATAATTTTAAGTCAAGTTAGTAATAGTAAAATATTTCTTCGAGCTCACTTTGTTTTTATTTTCTGTGTTGTTTATTATCACACTGTCGACTTCTCATTCTTTTTGCATATCCACAGATATCCCATGAGCTTTCAGAGTAAGCTATCCAAATAGAGAATAAACATGTGAGGGAGACAAGATGAGAATGAAACCGACTATGATTGCAACTAGGTCAAATCTATTAATATGTGATATTTATGTCTCTGCATGGTTGAAACTGCAAATCCTTATGCATAACATTTCCTCTTGCTTTGATAGAAAATTCCTCACTCAAATACTTCAAAACCATCATTTTAATTTTTATCACCCTGAAAATTTCATTTTTAAATGGAGCATAATGTTGTCATGCTGAAATAGATGTCTTTGGATTACATCACTTCGCATGGTGTAAAACTCTGGAGCTAATTTCACTGCTGTGTATCAGAAGTGTGCCTGTGAACTTGGGGGATTAGAGGACAGAGCTAATGGGGACAAGGTCATGGGTTCAGTCTCTGTAAGGGTGTTAACTCAGTTATGTTCCCTGGCCACAGGCTGTACCCCAACCCTAGCCAGAAGACTCTTGGGGCCAAGGGAATCCAGGGGACAGAGGAGATGACTCAGCATAACCCATCCTCCACAACTAGAGAGACAACTCAAAGAACACACATCTCAGAATCTTCCAACAGCAGCGGTGGAAAGAACTCCAGTTAAAGGGTTATCCTGTCTCTTCTTGAATAGCTCCAGGTACAGAGAATTCATTGTCTCTCAATGTCACCCGTTTACTCTTGAAACAACTCTGATAACTTTTTCTTACGTGAATTACAAGTGTCCATCATTCTGTAAATTGGACCTAGGCCTACCTTGTGGAATTGACAGAATGACTGTAAGCCAACTCTTCATAAGCTGGAAAACAGCAACAGAGTTGAAATAGGGGCTTCCAGCTTTACCTCCACATTGCCATTCTTACTGGCCTTGTCAGCAGAAAGGGCTCTTGCTTAGAGATCCTGGTAACAATAATGTAAGCAGAATCTTCCATTCTTTTATATAAAGGACTTGGAGTATAGCATTTGGGAAAGGAGTCTAAATTCCCTTCTAGCTCTGGAGACATGTTTCACACATAGCACACAGCTGGAGGATACAACCAGGGATACTAGGAGGGTATCCATCAATCTTCAGCCTGCAAATAACATTGCAATGGGGTTCTGCCGTGGGGCTGGATGTTTGGGGATACTAATGAGGGGGTCTAGACCAACCTGTCATTTCTTATTCAGAGGGCCTAGGGGGAAAACTTTAACATGATTATATTTTAATCACTCCCAAAGACATGTACTCATTCATTCATCCAGTCAAAAAAGAGTAGTTATTGAGGTCCTTCTATGCTCTAGCTGTTAGGAATACAACGATGAGTAAAATTAAAAGGGTCAACTGTGGGATCTACACATTAAACAGATCATCACACAAGGTAATATGTAATTTCAAATGATGATTTGTGATACAAAGGAAAAGTACAGATTATTTTCAGAGCATGTAATAGGTTTGATCTTAAGGAAGACTTGCCTGACATTTGAGTTAACGTATAAAGGATGAATAAGAGTTAACTAAGTAAAAAAAGTGAAGGTGGAGAATGCATTCCAGATAAAGAGAACAGCAAATGCAAAATGCCTTGCCTCCCCATGTAAGGCAGGTATATGAAGAAGCACAGAATATTAACAACAACAACAACAACAAACTGAGAGAGCCACTGTGGATGACATTCAGAGATAAGGAGCTCTGCAGTACAAAATGAAGCTGGAGACATCATTTGGCCAATCCAGAAAGAATATGGCAGTCTGTGGGGAAAACTGTACAATTTTATCTTCTGCACTTCCCCTCACAAAGTCTTTGTTCTTTTCAGCAAATGCCATGACCTGCTCCACTATCCACATTCAGTTCTTTACTTGTATTTTTATTTTCCTCAGGAATGCTTCCTCTTCTCATCGTTCATCTCCTACAGAAAGTCTTACTCATCTTCTCATTCCCTGAATTTTGGCATCAAGGAAGTGTGGATGAAGAGAGACTAGCCCCTAACGTACATTAAGTAACTAGTATGCACCAAGCGCAGTGCTACATTCTTTATATTTACAATATTTAGTCCCCATCATAACACCATGAGGTAATACCCTTTCCTCCCTCTCACGGAGGATGAACTTTGAACTCAGAAATCTTAATTAGTTCAACCAAGGTGACATAGATAAACTAATAAGCCCAGAAAGAAACTCAGTTTTCCATGACTGCAAAGATTCTGCTCTTTCTCATAAAGCTAGTTGCTTCTATCTGCCTTTCAAGTTGTTCACTGACTTCCCAGGAGAAATGTCGTGGCCATACGAATTTTGATATTAAGGTTAGCAACTAAAACATATCAATTGCTGGTATCAATTGGATAACATGGGAGTTCTAAGTTCCTGGACATAGGAGTTCCGTTCACAGTCATAATATAGTTGTATTTCAAAGGAACTAGATGCAGTCATTCCAGAAAAAGAGGTTTGTATACAAAACATCTACTTTGCTATATTCCTTGAAAGTGAGAATTTTATGCAAGCACTTGGTAGCATCTACTATGAACTTCTATGTAACCTCTATAAATTTTATCAACCTCAAGACTCACTCTTGGCACATGGTCATATTTGAAGAAACAGTATTCTAAATATCAAGAAAAATACAAAAAGCAATTATAATTAGCATTATAGATATTGTCTCAGAAAGCACCAAAGGGGATTTCAATAGCACAGTAAGTCAAACTTTCATAAAGTTCTTTCTAAAACTTCCTTTTCCATGTCATTCTCTCTCAGAAGCTTACCCACAGTGCAGATGTCCCCACACCTCTCTCATTTTTCACTCAGTTTCTCTCAAATTTTCTCCAAGTCTAGCTTGTGCTTCTGGCTCTTGTTTGTCTTGCTATTTCCTCGCATCTTTAGGATCTATTTACCTCTTTTGTATCAGTATCTTTCTGCTCTGTCCAGTGCAAATCCTCCAAGTGGTCTCAAGAGGCAGACAGGCAGAAAAATGGTCTTTGTAAATCAGGAATAGCAGGACATGCCCAGAATAGCTAAACTTCAAGTTTATTTTTCCTTTCACATTTACTTTTGGAATATGGTCATTTACAAGTATATTTTTTCCATTCACACTTATTTTTGGCATGTGATCATTTCAAAATTCTTTTGACTAAAAGTAATAACAGTGTTTGATACTTCGTTTTCCATTGGCTGATCTTGGCAGACACTATTAGTGCTTATGGATATCCCTAAACTACTCTGTACTTCCTGGCATCCCTTTGCAGCTGGATTGGCCCTGAGACTAGTTCTAGTCTACAGAATGTGAGTGAAAGTGACATGAATCACTTTTGCACCTAGGTGGTTAACTATCCAGTTTGCCTTTTCTAAACTCTCGTAGTCCATTTGAACTGCTATAACAAAGTACCATAGACCGAGGTGGCTTATAAACAACAGAAATTTATTTTTGTGCAGTTCTGGAAGCAGGAAGTCTGAGGTCAAGGCGTCAGTAGACTCACTCTCTGATGAGGGTGCCTTTCTTGGTTCATAGGTGACACCTTCTTGCTGTGGCATGGAGGAAGGATCTAGCTAGCTCTCTGGGGTCGCTTTTATAATTCTTCCAAAGGCCTTGCCTCCTAATACAATCACCTTGGGGGCTAAGATTTCAACAAGGAAATTTTAGGGGGACACAAACATTCAGACTATCACACTCTTTTCCCTGTTCTCTATCTGAATAATACCAGGGTGACCTTGTAGCCACTAGATAGAAGCAGCCTGAGTTCTTGAGTCACTTCTTAGAAAAGAGTTAATCCACATTTTACTATAATGTGAATGAGAAATAAACCACTGTTGCATGGTTTGTTTCAGTAGCTAGTGCTAATTAAGTTAATATATTATTTTACATGGTATTTTAATTAAAACTCATTAATAAGTTCATAACTGTAGTGAATTCACTTATTAAATTTTTTCATCTAGACTTAGTGCTTTTTATGCCCTGTTTAAGATATTTTTGCCTAACCCAATGTCATGAAGGTATTTTCTGATATTTTTGTCTAGAAGTGTTATTGTTTTACCTTTCACATTTAGGTCGACTATGATCTATCTCAAGTTCCTTTTTTTTCTTTTGAGACACAGTCTCACTATGTCACCCACGCTGGAGTGCAGTGGTGCGATCTCGACTCACTGCAACCTCCGCCTACTGGGTTCAAGCAATTCTCCTGCTTCAGCCTCCTGAGTAGCTGGGATTACAGGCACCTGCCACCATGTCTGGCTAATTTTTGTACTTTTCGTAGAGACGAGGGTTCACCATGTTGACCAGGCTGGTCTCGAACTACTGACCTAAAGTGATCCGCCTAGTGATTTGGGATTACATGCCTGTAATCCCAAAGTGCTGGGATTACAGGCATGAGCCACTGTGCCCGACCATCAAGTTACTTTTTGTGTACTGTTTGAGTGCCATGGTTAATTTTTCACATGAATATGCAATTGATCCAGTGCCATATGTTGAAAAGACCATGCTTCTGTCACTGGAATGCAGCAGCCCCTTCACTGGATAGCAAATGTAGTAGACCGTTTCTAAAAGACTGTGACTTCCATTTACTCTTGCTTTCTCTCTTTATTAAAGAGCTTTATATCCTCCCTCATTGTAATCTGGTGTATGCTTGTGAAATAATGGTGAGGCTGTCGAGAAGGGATGGTTATAAGCCTGCAAATGGCATACATACTGCTCAGAATAAGATGGTACTGGAAAGGCAGTCCTCTGCCAAGTGCTTTATTAGGGGGAGTCTCTGCTAGTTACCTGAAAGAGAAGACCTCACAGAGGAGCCTCCAAGTGCAAGAGAAATTCAAATTGCATCCCCTGGTTGTCAACAATGCCTCTTAAGTCAAAAGTGAAAGCCTATACCACACCTAGGTGGCATAACAGGAAGCCAAATTTACTCAGTTTTTTTTTTTTTTTTTTTTTTGGAGAGTCTCGCTCTGTCACCTAGACTGGAGTGCAATGTCGCCATCTTGGCTCACTGCAACTTCCGCCTCCTGGGTTCAAGCAATTCTCCAACCTCAGCCTCCCAAGTAACTGGGATTACAGGTGCTCACCACCACGCCCAACTAATTTTTTGTATTTTTAGTAGAGACATGGTTTTGCCATGTTGGCCAGGCTGGTCTTGAACTCCTGACCTCAGGTGATCCACCCACCTCAGTCTCCCAAATTACAGGTGTGAGCCACGGTGCCTGTCCTCCTCAGATTTTTAAAATCTGGATGTAATCTTCTATCAATAATATTACTACATATCAAATAGACCATCGTTTTTGGTTTGTATGATTCTAATAAAGAAAAATTTGAGGTTTAAAATTTCATTTTCTGGCAAAGTTCATTTTCTACCAAATAAATGTAAATTTTATAAATATCTCTTTGCCCCATCACTTCCAGCTACCCCCACCCCCATCTACACATACAACAGATATTTTTAGTAGAGATGGGGTTTCACTATGTTGGCCAGGCTGGTCTTGAACTCCTGACCTCAGGTGATCCACCCACCTTGGCCTCCCAAAGTGCTGGGATTACAGGCGTCAGCCACCACACCCAGCTGATACTGAGTTCTTATAGTAATAAGATGTTCAAGGTCATGAATTATAGTACATTTTACAATGAGAAAATACACAGCCAGTACACAGAATGGTGAAAGTGTAGAAATACATCTAATATATACTTTTGTTTATTTATACATGCAAAAATGCCCAATCATCACCTGTTACACGCTGGGCACAGTATAAGGTACCACGGAATACAAAGTCCCTGCCTTCATGGAGCCTGTATAGGGGGGTTTGGCGCAGATAATAAACTAGCGCTATGAACAAAATTAAATGGAATACTGGGACCAGAGAGGATGTTTTAGGTTGGGTGTTCAGGGAAGGCCTCTCTGAGGTGGTGAGATCTAAGTGATGAGAAGAAGACAGTTCTGCATTTCAGGCAGAGGGAACAGCGAGTACAAGAGAACAGGGAAGGAAAGAGCATCTATGTTGCAGAAAGAGAAAGAAGGGGCCTGGGGCTCAGGCATAGTGGATTCACTGGGTAGTGGGTGCAGTTCGAGGTCATGTCAGTGATGGCAGAGGCTGCTGCCATCATTCTGGCTGCAGCAGGGAGGCGCCGCTGGGGCTGCACGCTCCATAGACCCTGTGGGAGCCTCGCCCCTTCTGAGTTGGGACTGGCACTCCCTGGTTGCCGGTTGCCACTGCAGCCACCCACACCACAGCTGCAGATCCAGGCCTCCGGCACCCAAAATGGAGCTGTGGATCGGAGCCTCCCTGTGCTCTTGGGGGAGGGCCAGGAGCAGGCAGGATCTGCCTTCCTGGGTGTGGCTGTGGCCACGCCCCCAGGCACAGGAGCCAGGTGTTTGTGCAGCCTGCACCCTAGGGTGCCCCAGGAAGGACCCCAGTTCCTGCAGGCTCAGGGGTATCTTCTCCCACTGCCTGGCCTCTTTCCACTCCTGGTGCCTGTTCCGATCTCAGAGTTGGGGTTGGGGTCAAGCCCTGGGGCCATGAATAGCAGTGGGAGGCAGATTGGTTCCTGGGTGGAACGGGGCGGGCCTCCAGTAAGGCCCTACCTTTGGGCCAGGGAGGGCCTGAAGAGTGGGGGCTGGGCTGCCAGTCCTGCACACCAGAGTAGGGACTCATGGTCCCTCTTCTGGGCAGCCTATGGCTGCCAGTGGACTAATCAGCAGGCAGTTTCTCCCCTCTGAGGCCCGTGAAAGCCCTGAACTCAGCCAGAGCAGGGCAGAGGATGACCAGAGGACAAAGCGGGCAGAGAGATGCTGGGAGGGGATGACCAGCTGTGGAGAGGAGTACTTACCTTCTCTGCTGATGGCTGGAGATGATGGACTGACCAGCTGCGGGGATGACCAGCTGCGGGGATGACCAGCTGCGGGGATGACCAGCTGCAGAGAGGAGTACCTACCTTCTCTGCTGAGAGCTGCAGAGATGACCTGCCCGCAGAGAGGAGCTGCCCTCTCTGCCGAGTGCTTCAGAGACCTGCAGAGATGCCCGAATGACTTGTCTGCAGAGAGGAACCACCCTCTCCAGGGCCTCTTCTCTGCTGAGAGCTAAATCTCTGGACAGGATGAGCTGCCTGCAGTGAGGAGCTACCTATTCCTCTGAGGGGTTCTAACACTAAATAAAACTCTTCTTCACCCTTCGCTTGTCTGCATACCTCCTTCTTCCTGGACACAGGACAGTAACTCAGGCAAAGGTGCCACAGCCACAGAGGTTTCTGACCAGAAAAGTCGACACCCCAGAGATCTTGTAACATCGGGACCTGTAGGCCACTCTACGAAGTCTGGGATTTTATTTTTAGCGCTACAGAAAACAAGTGGTGTGCTCCTCCGGGCTGAAAGATAGCAGGACAAGAGGAGCAGCAAGGAGAACAGTTACAGACTGTTATGGGTTATGCCAGAATAGAAGATCAGCAAATCTTCTCCCCAAAAATAATCAGCAAGCTGGTCAAAATTGACAAAAGAACCTCTGGACTCTGGAAATCAAGGGCATATAACAATGTGAGCATTGTTTATTTTTTAAAAAACAAAATCACCAAACCTCATGTAAGAATAGCAAGAATCTGATGTGTTTTAGTCTGAAGCTCCTCCTGTTCACCCTACAATTATCAGTGCAGCAGTTCTACTACAATAGGAAAGCTGTAAAACCGATTTTGCTGCTAGAGGTGGCTGAATTGATCTGGAATGCAGCAGGAAAAAAACCCACAACCCTGAGAACTGGGCAAAACAGAATGATCTTGGTGACAAACAAATGAGAGAAAGATATCACAGCTTACCTGATGTGATCCTGGTTAGAAAGCAACAGACTGGGGCCGGGCGCGGTGGCTCAAGCCTGTAATCCCAGCACTTTGGGAGGCCGAGATGGGCGGATCACGAGGTCAGGAGATCGAGACCATCCTGGCTAACACGGTGAAACCCCGTCTCTACTAAAAAATACAAAAAAAAATTAGCCGGGCGAGTTGGCGGGCGCCTGTAGTCCCAGCTACTCGGGAGGCTGAGGCAGGAGAATGGTGTAAACCCGGGAGGCGGAGCTTGCAGTGAGCTGAGATCTGGCCACAGCACTCCAGCCTGGGTGACAGAGCGAGACTCCGTCTCAAAAAGAAAAAAAAAAAAAGCAAGCAACAGACTGGCAGACTGCCTTAAACTAAAGAAAATTCAAGGAATGTGATAGCCATGATGGACTGCATAGGCTCCCACATATCTCTGGAAGTGTAGAAAGGTGTACATGCTCAAGGCTGCATGAATTCTAAAGAGAGACCAGAGAAAGTCCCAGCTATCCATAAGTTCCTGGCCATTCAGATGGCTATTATAAAAAAAAGAAATAAGAAAAATATATGGATACAGGGAGGGGAACATCACACACCAGGGCCTGTCGGGGGGTGGGGGGCAAGGCGAGGGAGAGCATTAAGACAAATACCTAATGCAGGTGGGGCTTAAAACCTAGATGAGAGGTTGATAGGTGCAGCAAACCACCGTGGCACATGTATACTTATGTAACAAACCTGTACGTTCTGCACATGTATCCTATAACCTAAAGTAAAATAAAAAAAGAAAGAGATAACAAATGTTGGTGAGCATGTGTGGAAAAGGGCATCTCAATATACTGTTGGTGTAAGGCAGATTGGTGCACCCATTATGGAAAACAGTATGGAGGTTTCTAAAGAAATTACAAATAGAACCAGCATGTGACCTAGCAATTCCTCTTCTGAATATATACCTAAAGGAGATGAAATCACCATCTGGTAAAATGGTATTTTTACCATGTTCGTTGCAACATTATTTATAATAGCCAAGATATAGAAACAATCTGAGTGTCTGTTGCTGGACAAATAGAGGATGACAACATGATACACACACACACACACACACACACACACACACACACACAATGAAATAGTAGCCTAAAAAAGGAGATCTTTCCCTTTGCCACAACATGGATGGACCTGGAGGACATTATGCAAATGAAACAAGCCAGGCACAAAAAGAAAAAGATTCCATGATTTAACTAATAGGTGGAATTTTTTTTTAAGAGGAAAATCAAAAAGGGCCAATTATACGGAGATAAAAAACAAAACAGTGGTTACCTGGGGTAGGGGTGAGGGAAGGAAATAGGGAGATGTAGGTCAAAAGGTACAAAGTAGCAGATATGTACCATGAACAAGTCTAGAGATCTAATGTATGACATGATGACTATAGTTAATAAAATTCTATTGTATTAGCAATTCTTGTTAAATAAGTAGATCTTAGCTGCTCTTGTCACAAAAAAGTAATTATGTGAGATGACCAATATGTTAATTTGCTTCACTACAGTGACCATTTTACTATTTATATGAATTCCATTACATCATGTTATAAATATCATATATACACAATGAAACTTATTTTTCAAAATAAATAAACATTAACAATTTAAAAAAATTTTAAAGGAAATAGGCACTAAAATGAAAGACCAACTTTCATTTGCCATAGCTGCAAAAATCTTGAAATGTAGTATTCATTCTGAGGGTGAGTGAGGTGCAGTGCAATGAATACTCATACAATGCTGAGGGAAGTATAAAATAAAGCATGTTATAAAGTTGTTTAGAATGGTATCATTATTATCCCAAACTTCAATATAATCATTATTTATTCAGCGAGCAGTTATTGAACTTGTACAACCTACTATGCTAGTTCCTGCCAGCTGCCATTAAACAAGCTTCATTTCTAAAGAAAAAAAAGTTGGTTGATACCAGAAGACTATTATAAGGCACGTATGAAAACCATATGAAGAGAGAGATTCAAAAACACTATAAATGAATCAAGGTGAAATACAAAACATTGTCTAAGCAAGCCACAATAAGACAAGAAAAGAGAAACAGAGGAATAAGAATCACCAGAAGCAAAAAGTAAAACACCAAATTCAAGTGATAAAATGTCAATAATTATATTAAATTCGTATAAATCAATAATCATAAGACAAAGACTAGTAAATAAAAAAAGGACCCAACCATATGCTCCTTACTAAAACATCAATGCTTTTTCTAGATGTATTTTTTATGTAGCACCTTAGGTTATTCTTTTTAGAACTGTCCTCATTTCTAATGTAAGCATTTGGTGCTTTAAATTTCCTTCTCGACACTATTTTTTGATGACATATGTAAATTTAATGACATAAATAAGTTGCAAGTAAAAGGATGGGAAAAGATATACGCAAACATTAATTTAGTAAAGCAGGTGTGGCTATACTAATAGCTGATAAAATAGACTTCTCATTAGAGAAAAATCACTGCAAAGAGAGTCATTATATAGTTATAGAAGGACCAATCACTCAGGAAAAATGTTACAATCTAGAATGTGTACACACCAAAAATCAGAATCTCCAAATATATGAAACAAAAACTGATGGAACTGAAAGTGAAAATAAAGAAATCCACAACTATGGTTGGAGACTTCAAAACCTCTCCTCTCAGCAACTGGTAGAACTACTACACAGAAAATCAACAAAATTATGGAAGAGCTGAGCAATGTCACCACCCAACAGGAACTAATTGAAATATATAGAAAAGTTCACCCCCAAACAGCAGAATGGATATCTTTAAGTGCCCAGAGAATTTCTCACAGGTACAACATTTTGTGGTCCATGAAACAAACCTCAAGAAATTTAAAAGAATTAAAATTATATAGTGTGTGCTCTGACAATGATGGAATCAAACTGGTAATCAGTAACAAAAATACAACACCATATATCTAAAGGTGAAAATTAAACAACACCCTTCTAAGATAATCCCTTAGTCAGAATAAGTCTCAGTGGAAATAAAAAATACATAGAATTGAATAAAAGTAAAAATAAAACATAGCAAAATATGTGGGATATACTAGAGTGAGAAGGATATTTGCAATACAAAATTTTAAAATTAGAAATAAAGACAGGTTTCAAATCAACAACCTAAGTTTCTACCTCAAGAAACTAAAAAATGAAGAACAACATAATCCTAAATCAAGCAGAAGAAAGGAAATAATAAGATACAAAATTAATGAAATTGACAATAGGGAAACAGAGAAAATGAGTGAAACAAAAGGCTAACTCTTTGAACAAATCAATAATATCAATAAACCTCAAAATAATTGCTAAACCTGTAGCAAAACTGGCAAAAATATAAAGAAAAGATACAAATCACCAAGATCAGTAATAAACTAGGAGATATCACTATACATCCTACAGCCATTAAGAAGATAATAAGAAAACATTGGGAACAACTTTAAACAAATACATTTGAAAACTTAGAAGAAATGGACCAATTCCCTGAAAACCAAAAGTTTATAGACACAAAAGGTGAAATATGTAATCTGAATGGGCCTATAACCACTAAGGAAATTGAGTTAATAACATAAAAGCTCCTGAAAAGAAATTTTCTGGTTTTTTTTTTTTTTCTGGAGAATTCTACCAAACATTTAAAGAAAAACATAGAAGAGGAGGGAACAATTGCCAGCACATTTTATGAGGCCAATATTACTATTACCCTGATACCAAAACCAAACAAAGACAGTACAGGAAGGAAAGAAGGCAGGCAGGATGGCTGGCAGGCAGGCAGGCAGGCAAAGAAAATGATAGACCAATATCTCACCTGAGTTTAGATGCCAGAATTCTCAACAAAATATTAGAAAATTGAATCCAGCAATGTATAAAAATGTTTTACACTATAGCCAAATGGCATTAATTCCAGGTTGCAAGGTGTGATCAACATTTGAGAAACAATTAATGTAATCTAACATATGAGGAAGCTAAAGGAAGATAAACAAGATCATATCAACTGATACAGGAAAAGTTATTTGATGGAATCTAGCACCCAATCATGAAAAAACTCTCAGCAAGTTAGGAATGGAAGGGAATTGCCTCAACTTAATACAGTGCATCAACAAAAACCTTGTAGCTAACATCATATTTTTTTCGTACAAACACCATGGAAATATAAATTCTTACTAACATCTTTCAACAAAGGGCATATGCACAGGGCAGACACCAGTAGACAAGCTCAGAAATCTAGCAGAATGATAACAGCCTAATTTCTTTATTTTATTATTATTATTGTTATTATTATTATACTCTAAGTTCTGGGATACATGTGCAGAACGTGCAGGTTTTTTACATAGGTATACACATGCCACAGTGGTTTGCTGCACCCATCAACCCGTCATCTACATTAGGCATTTATCCTAATGTTATTTCTCCCCCAGTCCCCAAACCTTTGACAGGCCTCGGTGTGTGATGTTCCCCTCCCTGTGTCCATGTCTTCTCATTGTTCAACTCCCACTTATGAGTGAGAACATGCAGTGTTTGGTTTTCTGTTCTTGTGTTAGTTTGCTGAGAATGATGGTTTCCAGCTTCATTCATGTCCCTGCAAAGGACCTGAACTCATCCATTTTTATGGCTGCATAGTATTCCATGGTGTATATGTGCCATATTTTCTTTATCCAGTGTATCATTGATATGCATTTGGGTTGGTTCCAAGTCTTTGCTATTGTGAACAGTGCCGCAATAAACATACATGTGCATGTGCCCTTATAATGGAATGATTTATAATCCTTTGGGTATATACCCAGTAGTGTGATTGCTGGGTTAAATGGTATTTCTGGTTCTAGATCCTTGAGGAATCGCCACACTGTCTTCCACAATGGTTGAACTAGTTTACAGTCCCACCAACAGTGTAAAAGTGTT
>NW_012107230.1:910986-912539 GCF_000951045.1 Mandrillus leucophaeus
TGGATAAAGAAAATGTGGCACATATACACCATGGAATACTATGCAGCCATAAAAAAGGATGAGTTTGTGTCCTTTGTAGGGACATGGATGCAGCGGGAAACCATCATTCTCAGCAAACTATCAGAAGAACAGAAAACCAAATACCACATGTTCTCACTCATAGGTGGGAACTGAACAATGAGATCACTTGGACACAGGAAGGGGAACATCACACACTGAGTCCTATTGTGGGGTGGAGGGGAGCGATAGCATTAGGAGATATACCTAATGTAAATGACGAGTTAATGGGTGCAGCACACCAACATGGCACATGTATATATTTGTAACAAACCTGCACGTTGTGCACATGTACCCTGGAGCTTAATGTATAATAAAAAATAAATAAAAAATAAATGGTGTTGGGAAAACTGGCTAGCCATATGTAGAAAACTGAAACTGGACCCCTTCCTTATACCTTATACAAAAATTAACTCAAGATGGATTAAAGACTTAAACATAAGACCTAAAGTCATAAAAGCCCTAAAAGAAAACGAAGGCAATACCATTCAGGACATAAGCATGAGCGAAGACTTCATGACTAAAACACCAAAAGCAATGGCAACAAAAGCCAAAATTGACAAATGGAATCTAATTAAACTAAAGAGCTTCGGCACAGCAAAAGAAACTATCATCAGAGTGAACAGGCAACCTACAGAATGGGAGAAAATTTTTGCAATCTATCCATCTGACAAAGGGCTAATATCGAGAATGTACAAGGAACTTAGATGTACAAGAAAAAAGCTAACATTGTCCTTAATGATGACAGAATGATTTCCTTCTAATATCAGCAAGGATCTCTGCCCTCAGTACACTTATTAAACATAGACTATAAGTTTAATATCTTCATTAAAGCAAAAATATAATTTTATATGTATTAGAAAGGAAGAAATCTCTCTATTTACAAATGTATTATTGCACACATAGAAAATCCAAGGAGCCTACAGAAAATCTCCTGGAATTAATAAGTGAATCCAGTAAGGTTGCAGATATAAGAGCAAGACACAAAAATCAATCACATTTCTATATATTAACAATGAACCTATGGAAATAGCAATTAAAACAGTGCAATATGTAATCATTCCAAATGTAACAAAATCAGGAATACATGTGGCAAAACATGTATTTTATCTGTATGCTGAAAATTACAAAATTCTGATGAAAGAAATCCAAAATGACCCAAATAAATGAAGACATAGACCACATTCATTGATTGAAAGACCCAACATAATAAAGATGTCAGTTCTCTCCAAATCAATCTATGTGTTTAATATAAATCTCAGCAAATGAGTTTTCTTTGCATTTTTGATTTATATGGGAAGGCATAGGCCCTGGAATAAATAAAATAATCTTGACCAAAAAAAGTGGGAGGAATCACTCTACCTAACAAATCTTACTATATAGCTAAAATAATCAAGACAATGTAGTGTCAGTAGATGGATAGACAGATTGGTCAATCAAATAATATAAAGAATCTATTCCAGTCTGGGTGACAGAGTGAGACTCCATCTCAAAAA
>NW_012107230.1:912589-914408 GCF_000951045.1 Mandrillus leucophaeus
TAGACGAAATAAAAAATAGTAAAGGGGCTATTACCACTGATCCCACAGAAATACAAACTACCATCAGAGAATAGTATAAATACCTCTACGCAAATAAGCTACAAAATGTAGAAGAAATGGATACATTCCTGGACACATACACTGTCCCAAGACTAAACGAGGGAGAAGTCGAATCCCTGAATAGGCCAATAACAAGTTCTGAAATTGAGGCAGTAATTAATAGCCTACCAACCAAAAAAAGCCCAGGACCAGACGGATTCACGGCTGAATTCTACTGGAGGTACAAAGAGGAGCTGGTACCATTCCTTCTAAAACGATTACAAACAATAGAAAAATAAGGACTCCTCCCTAATTCATTTTATGAGGCCAGCATCATCCTGATACCAAAACCTGGCAGAGACACAACAAAAAATGAAAATGTCAGGCCAATATCCCTGATGAACATTGATGCAAAAATCCTCAATAAAATACTGGCAAACCGAATCCAGCAGCACATTAAAACGCTTATCCAACACCATCAAGTCAGCTTCATCCCCGGGATGCCAGGCTGGTTCAACCTATGCAGATCAATAAATGTAATCCATCACATAAACAGAATAAATGACAAAAACCACATGATTATCTCAATAGATGCACAAAAGGCCTTCAATAGAATTCAACACCCCTCTATGCCAAAAAACTCAATAAACTATGTATTGATGGAACGTATCTCAAAATAATAAGAGCTATTTATGACAGACCCACAGCCAATATCATACTGAATGGGCAAAAACTGGAAGCATTCCCTTTGAAAACCGGCACAAGACAAGGATGCCCTCTCTCACCACTCCTTTTCAACATAGTATTAGAAGTTCTTACCTGGGCAATCAGGCAAGAGAAATAAATAAAGCGTATTCAAATAGGAAGAGAAGAAGTCAAATTATCTCTGTTCGCAGATGACACGATTGTATATTTAGAAAACCCCATCGTCTCACCCCAAAATCTCTTTAAACTGATAAGCAACATCAGTGAAGTCTCAGGATACAAAATCAATGCACAAAAATCACAAGCATTCGTATACACCAATAATAGACAAACAGAGAATCACATAATGAGTGAACTCCCATTCACAATTGCTACAAAGAGCATAAAATACCTAGGAATACAACTTACAAGGAATGTGAAGGACCTCTTCAAGGAGAACTGCAAACTACTGCTCAAGGAAATAAGAGAGGACACAAACAAATGGAAAAACATTCCATGCTCATGGATAGGAAGAATCAATATTGTGAAAATGGCCATACTGTCCAAAGTAATTTATAGATTTAATGCTATTCCCATCAAGCTACCACTGACTTTCGTCAGAGAATTAGAAAAAAAATACTTTAAATTATATATGGAACCAAAAAAGAGTTCCTATAGCCAAGACAATCCTAACCAAAAAGAACAAAGTGGGAGGCACCACGCTATCTGACTTCAAGCTATAGTACAAGGCTAGAGTAACCAAAACAGCATATTACTGGTACCAAAATAGATATATAGACCAATGGAACGGAACAGAGGTCACAGAAATAACCCCACACATCTACAACCGTCTGATCTTGGACAAAGCTGACAAAGACAAGCAATGGGGAAAGGATTCCTTATTTAATAAATGGTGTTGGGGTGCACCACATCGCACTTATTCCAAAATTGACCACATAGTTGGAAGTAAAGCACTCCTCAGCAAATGTAAGAGAACAGAAATTATAATAAACTGTCTCTCAGACCACAGTGCAATCAAACTAAAACTCAGGATTAAGAAACTCAATCAAAACCGCTCAACTACATGGAAACTGAA
>NW_012107230.1:918300-921329 GCF_000951045.1 Mandrillus leucophaeus
AAAAAAAAAAAAAAAAAAAAAAAAAAAAAAGGAATCTATAAGTAGACCTTCACAAATATGCTCAACTATTGTTTGACAAATGTACTAAAGCAATTCAATAGAGGAAAGATGGCCTTCTCAGCAAATAGTGCTGGAGCAATTGCATATCCACAGGCCAAAAAAAAAGTAAGAATTCTTCTGAACCTCATACTTTATACAAAAATTAACTCAAAAGGATTAGAGGCTTAACTGTAAAACATGAAACCATAAAACTTTCAGAAAAAAACTTGAGGCAATCTTTGGAATCTAGGACTAGGCAAAGAGTTCTTAGATTTGGCACCAAAAGTGTCATCCATAAAAGGAAAAATAGAAAAATGAACCTAAACGAAATTAAAAGCTTTTGTTCTTTGAAATTCCATGTGAAAAGGATGAAAGATAAACAACAGACTTGGAGAAAATATTTGCAAACAATACAGCTGACAAATATTTTTTGGTATAAAAAATATAAAGGTCTCTCAAGACTCAGCAGTAAAAACAAAAACAATCCAATTATAAAATGATCAAGAGACATGATGAGTGACATTTCACCAAAGTGGGTATAGAGATGGGAAATATGTACATGAGATGTTCAACATCATTAGTCATCAGGGAGATGCAAATTGAAACCACAAGGAAATATTACTACACATCTATTGGAATGGCTAAAATACAATACAGTGACCACACCAAATGTTGGTGAGGATTCAGAAAAAATTGGATCATTCATTAATTGCTGTAGGAATGTAAAATGGTACAGCCACTCTGGAAACCAGTTTCACAGTCTTACAAAACTAAGCATACAATTACCAAATGACACAAGTAGCATACTCTTGGGTATTTATCCCAAGGAAATGGAAATGTATGTTCACACAAAAACCTGTAAACAAATGTTCATAGCAGTTTTATTCTTAGTAGCCCCAAACTGGAAAGAGTCCAGATGTCCTTCAACAAATGAATGGTTAAAAAAACAAAAACAAAAAAAACAACGCTGTGGTACATTCATATCATGGAATGCTACTACTCAGAAATAAAAAGAAACAAACTATTGATAGACCAAGAACTTGGACAAATCCCCGGGAAATTTTACTGATTGGAAAACAACAATATCAAAAGGTTGAAGAATATATGATTCAATTTATACAACATTTTTGAAATGACAGAATTTCAGAAATGGAGGACAGATTAGTGGTTGCCAGGGGTCAGGGTTGGGGGAGAGAACACCAAGAGGCAGATGTATGTGGTTATAAAAGGGCAACAGGAGAGATATTTGTGTTGTTGGAACTGTTCAGTGTTTTGAGTTTGTGGTGGATACATAAACCTGCACGAGAGAAAAAAAAACATATAGAACTAAGTGTACACTAATGAGTACCAGTAAAAGTGGGGAAACCTGAATAACATTGGTGGATTGTAGCAACGTTAGTATCCTGGTTCTGATATTATACTATTATATAACTATATACGTTATAGTTTTCCATAATGTTACCAATCAGGTAAAGTGGGAAAAGTGAACAAGTGAACTTTCTGTATTATTTCTGAACTGCACGTGAATCTTTAGTTATCTCAATGAAAATTTCAATTAAACACGTTACTACAGAAGTCTAGAGAACAGATGAGGAAATTTGACTTTGGTAAAACAAGATGCAGGATAATTTGTACAGTATGTTCTCATTTATTATTTGAACAGATGCATATCTACATAATTGTATATTGGCATGGGAAATTGCTGGAAGGAAACATAAGAAATTGTTGAAGTAGTAACCTTTGGAAAGTCGCAAGTGGGAGGAGACTCACTTTAAAAAATATGCCCTTTTGTGGAACTTGATTTTCTTAAACCATGTGCATGTACTACTTGTGTTAATTTATATTTTAAAACACATAGAAATAGAATATCTTAGGTAAAATATAAACTTTAATGCTTTACAATATGAATTTTTATCTTCAATGCTATCATAATTACTACAGAAGTAAAGGACTCTATAAGAAATATCTCACAGGGTGCAAACAGATTTGCTGGTGTCTTTGTGAAACTGCCTTTGCAAAAATTGTAGCAGTGAGAAAATCATGACAGTGAAAGAGATCTGATCTAACCAACCCCCATCTTACCTTTAACCTCCAACCTGCACTTAGTGATGCCTGGGCTTGAGCCAAGCTAACTTTGGGAGAAATTTACTTTATAGTTTAAATCATATTAGCCCTTCTCTAAAACTAAACCGCCTTTGTAAAACTAATGAAAAACCACCAAGTTAGGAGAATGAGAGGAGCCTGAATTCTGTTAATATGCAGACATAAATGATAAACAGACACTATCCTGGAAGTCAGAAGATTTGTGACTTCCTCAATTACTCATGTAGATAACATCACTATTCTGGAGCCTAAGATTGGCCTTTTGTGATGTTTTTTCAGACTTTTGCATTTCTGATGATAGGATGGCTTCACCTGGACCTGCCAACCAGTCCTGTAGCCCCCAACCAGAAGTGAACTGAGAGAAGGACCATTTTCCACACGCTATGATTGCATCCCCAAGCAATCAGCAGCATCTGTTCCCTAGCCACTGCTCTCCCTGCCAAACTACCTTTGAAAAACCCTAGCCTCTAAATTTTCAAGAAGGCTGATTTGAGTAATAATATAACTGTGGTATTCTGTTTAGCCAACTCTATGTGTGTAAACTCTTTATTGCAGTTTTCCTGTCTTGATAAATCAGGTCTATCAGGGCAATGGGCAAGAAGGACCCATTGGGTAGTTACAATTGGAGGAATAAATTTTCCTCAAAAAATAATTCCCATTGCCCTGACACTACAAACCCCCAGACTCCAGGCAACAGTCAATGGTAATTTTTCAAAAATAGAGTTCCTAAAATTAATTCAAGATGGATTAGAGACTTAAATGTTAGACCTAATACCATAAAAACCCTAGAAGAAAACCTAGGTAGTACCATTCAGGACATAGGCATGGGCAAAGACTTCATGTCTAAAACACCAAAAGCAACAGCAGCAAAAGCCAAAATTGACAAA
>NW_012107230.1:921379-922005 GCF_000951045.1 Mandrillus leucophaeus
CTAGATCCTTGAGGAATCGCCACACTGTCTTCCACAATGGTTGAACTAGTTTACAGTCCCACCAACAGTGTAAAAGTGTTCCTATTTCTCCGCATCCTCTCCAGCATCTGTCATTTCCTGGCCTTTTAATGATTGCCATTCTAACTGGCATGAGATGGTATCTCACTGTGGTTTTGATTTGCATTTTTCTAATGACCAGTGATGATGAGCTTTTTAATAAGTGTATTGGCCACATAAATGTCTTCTTTTGAAAAGTGTCTGTTGATATCCTTTGCCAGATCAACGAGACAGAAAATTAACAAGGATATTCAGGACATGAACTCAGCTCTGGACCAAGTGGACCTAATAGATGTCAACAGAACTCTCCATCCCAAATCAACAGAATATATGTTCTTCTCAGCACCATATCGCACTTATTCTAAAATTGACCACATAATTGAAAGTCAAAGACTCTTCAGCAAATGCAAAAGAATGGAAATCATAACAAACCGTTTCTCAGACAACAGTACAATCAAATTAGAACTCAGGACTAAGAAACGCACTCAAAACTGCACAACTACATGGAAATTGAACAACCTGTTCTGGAATGACTACTGAGTAAATGACAAAATTAAGGCAAAAATAAA
>NW_012107230.1:922055-930557 GCF_000951045.1 Mandrillus leucophaeus
CCGGGGCCTATCATGGGGAGGGGGGAGGGGGGAGGGATTGCATTGGGAGTTATACCTGATGTAAATGACGGGTTGATGGGTGCAGCACACCAACATGACACAAGTATACATATGTAACAAACCTGCACGTTATGCACATGTACCCTACAACTTAAAGTATAATAATAATAAATAAATTTAAAAAAAAGATTATCAATAATCTGTAAATGTGAATAAATCACAAATTTAATGAAAAAAAAAAATAGAGTTCCTAGGGCCCTGTATTTTGATGCCAAATATTATGACGGAAACAAATTCTTTGTGCTTGTGTTTTGTCATTTATACTGTCTCATTGATTACATTGTAAATATGTGCATGGAAACAGGCGTATATAATTTTACAGTTAGAAGCCTCCTAATGCTTGGTTGTAAATATCAATAATATTGACAGCAGTAGGTGGTGAATACTTTCTACAGCGTACCCGCAGAAAAGAGAGGAACTGATGTCAGATAATATAAATCAGCTGGGCCTAATTCAGAGCGCATCAGAATTCCTGAAAAGACTTGATACATTTTGACTAAATGAGAAACAGCTAGGGAACAGGTCTTCGGTACAATTAATTAATACATAGATTCTCTGAGACCTTTTGAGCTGAATGTAAGCCTTAGCCACATACAGAGGAAAGACTGCACAAACAAAAGAGTCTGTAAACAGCAAAGGTAGTAGGTCACACGTAGATTACCCAGGGCCAATGTGATTTTGAAAATGTTCATTTTTCTTTTTTTTACACTGATGAGAGATGTCTGATAAATCAATCAATCACCCCCACAGCAACATTTTTATCGTAAAACCTATCTATAGAGTTTGAGGTTTCAGTGAGCCATAATCACACCACCGCATTCTAGCCTGGGCAACAAGAGTGAGATCTTGACTCCATTTAAAAAAATTATCTGTTTATCCCTTCATTTTTATTTTTATATCCTGTTTCACATCCTAGGAGGGAGTTGACAAGCAGTTGTCTTGCTCTAACAGCTTTTGAAACAACTATACAACAAGAAAATGACCCAATTATAAAAAATAGGCAGAAGACCTGAATAGAAATTATTCAAAAGAAGGCATACAAATGGCCAACAGGTATATTAAAAAATGTTCATCATCACTGATCATCAGGAAAATGCAAATTAAAACCACAATGAGCTATCACCTTGCATCTGTTAAAAATGGCTATTATCAAAAAGATAAAAGATATGTGTTGTTGAGGATGCGGAGAAAAGAGAACCCTGGTGCACTCTTGGGAATAAATTATGGAAATTACAGCCATTATGAAAAACAGTATGAAGGTTCCTCAAAAATTGAAAAATAGAACTATTATATCATCCAGCAATACCGCTTCTGGGTATATATCCATAGGAAATGAAATCAGCATGTGAAATTGACATCTGCACTCCCATGTTCATTGCAGCACTATTTACAATAGCCAAGACATGGAATCACCCTAAGCGTCCATCAACAGATAAACAAATAAAGAAAATGTGTTATATATGCACAATGGAATACTATTCAGCCTTAAAAAAGCAGGCATTTGTGACAAGAAGACATTATGTTAAATGAGATAAATAAAGGAATAAAAAGAAAAACATTGCATGACCTCGCTTATATGTGGAATCTTATAAAGGTTAAATTCATAGAAGCAGAGAATAGAATAATTGTTGGCAGGAGTTGGGAGACAAGGATAGGGAGACAGATGTTAGTCAAAGGGTACTAAGTTTCACTTAGATAGGAGGAATTAGTTCTGGAGATCTATGGTATACCCTGGTAAATATAGTCATTAATAATGTATACTTGAAAATTGCTAAGACAGATCTTAAACGTTATCAACCCAAAGAAAATTACAAGAATGTGAGGTGATGGATATGTTAATTAGCTTGATTTGAGCATTTCACAAAGAATGTGTATCTCAAAATATGCTGTTGTACACCATAAATATTTAATTATTTTATTTGTCAATTATACCTTAATAAAGCTGGGAAAACAAACAAACACATACCCTGGGCCCGTGACTCCCTCTTCCACAGACATCAAGGGCTGAACAGCATTAGTTTTCAGTACTCCTCCACCACCTTGGTTTTGTTAAGTGGTCACAGTTATATTTAATCTTGAATGGCTACCATACTCCGCCTAGTAACACTTGAGACTTATTCCAGAGACCTTTGCACATGTAAATAAAAACTCCTGATCTTGGTTTAATTCAACCTCACAACATGTAGTTCTAGAAGAGCATTTCTTATAAGTTGGTTTTTAATTGAAGCTGGTCTCCAGGTAGGCCCCAAGAGTTAAGGTAAGATGCCAACCCCCTACATCCACTCTGATGTCTGACTTGCAGAAGAACTCCTAATGGAGCTGGGTGACTGACTGGTGAGTGACTTGAGAAAACAGATGTGTTTTGACTGAGCAAGTCCTGATAACCATGTGTTTGATATTGTTTTTCACAATATACTCCTCTCCAGGGTATTGCCAATCTATCAGGATAGCTTCACTTAGAAGACTTGCAGGCATCTCAGACTCACCATATTCCAAAACGAATTTAGGATTTTCCTTCCAAAACTTAAGATTCCCCCTCATCCCCTGTAATTTCAACTCCAAATTCTTGATCTCCCCATTCCCATACAATGAAGAAACCTTGTGGATAATCCCTCCACAATGTCCTTTAATACCCTTTTTTTCTATTCCAATTGCCAATGCCTTAAGTCATTTCCTTATCATCACTGACACAAATTGGTGCAAAAGATTCTTTTGTTCCCACTCTCACTCTTTCTAGAAATAATGATAATAATAGTTACAATAGAGTTCTTCCTGTATGCTGGGTATTTTCTAAGAGCTTTATATTCATTACCTTGCTTAATGTTTATAACCATTCCATAAGTGCCATTATTGTTGACGTATTACTGATGAGGAAACTGAGGCAGAGAGAAGTGAAGAAACTTGTCCCGGTTTACACATATACAGTCAGTGCCCAGGTTAATCTGTACTGCAGTGATTCTCATGCTTTATGGAACGTAAGAGTCATGGGGGAGAAGGTATGTTAAAATACAGATTCCTAGACTCTACCCTTTGACACTCACTGATGCAATAGGTCAGGAGTTTGACTGGTGATCTGCATTATCCAAACACCACTGATTCTGATGGAGGTGTACCAAGGAGTACACTATGAGAAACACCGGTCTACAACTTTCAGAGTAAAATTACTAAAACCACAAATCTCATATATTTACTACCTGCTTTAAAACCTGCTGATATCCCTATTGCTTTTAGGATAAAGTCCAAATTCCTTGGTATGGCCTACAAAACCCTCCACAAAGCAGCTTCTGACAATGTCTACAACCTTATTTTCAACCTCTCCTCCCCATACCAGACTTCTTATAATTCCTTAGCTATTCTTTAATATATTCATTTACCTAACCACCATTGACAGAGTTTTTACTCATACTTGGCACTATACTAGATGTGGAGATACAGCCAAAAAGATAGGGCACCTGCCCTTGAGAAACTTAGTCCAGGAGAGAGTAATTTTAAAGGGTCATATACAAAATACAATAAAAACAGAGGATAAGGAGCACTGAAGTCCACCTGGGAGTCAACAAAGGTGTCATTGTGGAAGTAGCATTTAAGCTGACACTTAAAGGATGAAGAGAAGTTTACCAGGTAGACAAATAGAGGAAAGAGTAGTGTAAGTAGAGAGATACAGCATGTATAGAAGTATAGAAATACATACTCCAGTATCTATATATAGTTCCGTAATTCTAGAATGAAATTGTAAAAGAGTGAGAGAGTAGTTCTCACAGTTGAAGCTAGAGACCTATCTACCAAGGGATACAGAAATCTAAGATGGCCCCCAAATTCCCAGTGTTAACTACACTGATTTTGCTCTGAATATAATAAGATATAACTCCAGTGTTTAGGTTACTAATCAACCGACTTTGAGTTCACAAAAAGGGAGATGATACTGTGTGAGCTCTTAAATGAGTATTAAGAAGTCAGAGATGTACTCCTGGCTAGCAAGATAGCAAATAGCAAATAGCAAATAACCATGTTGTGAACTACCTATGGGAAGCACGTGGCAAGGAACTAGCTGTGGTCTCTAGATGCTGAGGATGGTCTCCAGCAAATGGCAATAAAATGGGACCCTCAGTCTTACAAATGCAAAAAAATGAATTCTTCCAGCAACTTGAATGAGTGTGGAAGAGGACCCCGAGCCTTCTATGAGAATTGTAGCCCTGGGCTACACCTTAATTTCAGCCTGTTGAGACCCAGAGAAGAGGACTCAGTTAACCTGAACCTGAGCTGTCCCATGAAAATGCTGAGATTATACATTTGTATTGTTTTAAAGTGTTACATCTGTGGCAATTTGCTATATGACAACAGAAAACTAGCACATATACCATGCAAAAGAATTTAGATTTTGCCCATAGGTGATTGGGAAATAGTGAAGGATACTGAGCAGGATAATGACATTATATACATGTTAGAAATCTGAGCAGTATAGAGAATGAATGGTAGAAACTGAAGAGAAAAGTCCAGGTATTGCTCCTTTTCTTGCTCTACTTTGGGGAGCATGTTCCACAGTGGTTGTGCCCCCTCTGTTGTTACTGATAGCCCCTGCCTATATGATCTCAGCTCCTACCAGTAATCCCCACCATAGTTTTAGCTACCACTGGGCAGCTGCAGTTTCAGAGATCTGATAACACTAAGTACATTTGTTGTCTTTAGTTCCTGGTAGGCAGGTAGTAGCTAATCTCTGGGTTACCTTATGGCTGCTGTTTGGGTTTCCCAGCAATTTAATCACATATTAAGCCAATTACCTTCTTTAAATTCCCTATGTCTGCAATTTCTGGAGTAGTATCTCTTTCTCGACTAGAGTCTCACTGATACAGGTGGCAAATTGACAACTATGGGTGATTGATCACATGTAAGGGAGAATATGAAGGATCTCAGATGACTTCTGAATTTGAGAAACCAATTGGAGGATGATGTCGTTCACCCCAAGAGGGAAACATAGAAAGGGGAAGAAATGTGATGGGAGGAGGCCTGAATTGTTTTCAGCATGTTTAATTTGATGTGTCTGTGGGACATCCAAAATAAAGATGTCCAGTAGGAATTTGGATAGATGAGCCTGTAAGCTCCATGAAACCAGAAATTGATATTGTCTTATTCTAAGCTACTTGTTACTTTTATGTTCTCATCTCATACTGCTACTGCCCTTTTCACTCCGCTACAGTCACACTGGCCTCCTTAATGGTTTTCAAACGCAACAGGCATAGTCTCATTTCAAGACTCTTGCCCTTGTTTATTCCTCTGCCTCTAGCACTCATTCCCTAGATATCTGCCTGAATCACTCCCTCAACTCCTTTAGGCCTATGCTCATATGTTCATCTTCTCTATGAGCCTAGTATCCTCTGACCACTTTATTTTAGATTGGACCCTCCAAAGCACAACTTTATCTCCCCAATTACTGCTTAAGTTTTCTCTGTAGAACTTATCACCATCTGGCACATTGCATATTTGATTGTTTACTGTACATTTTCCCCACTAGAATGTGAGCTCTACGGGGAAGAATTGTTTTGTTTACTGCTGGATCCTCAGTGCCTAAAATAATGTTGTATGAATTTGTCTGAATGAATGAATGAGATGTGTATCCCCAAAGGTGGTATGGGTGGTATGGGCCAATTTCTGAATTGATTTAGAAATCATCAATCTAAAGACATAAGAGTGGGTAAGATTACCTGCAAAATATTGGTAGATTGAGAAGAAAGGAGTGCTGAAGATAGAAACCTGGGAAACATTAATATTTAGGATCCTTTAAAAGATGAGAAACCAGAAAAAGAGCTGAGAAAGAGCCAGAAAGGGAGAGAAAGGAAACACACAAATAGAGAGTGGTATATCAGAAACCAAGTCTAGAAAGGAGAAGTTGGTCAAAAGTGACAAATGATGCAACCGGGTCAAGTATGAGTGACTGAAAATTATCTCTTGAACTTAGAAACTAGAAGGACATTGATGGCTTTGGTGGGAGCAGTTAACTCTAAGTGGTGAGTCAGAAGGCAGATTGCTGTGAATTCAGTGGTGGAAGATAAAGGATTCTGCATGTGGATAATTCTTTCAGGAAGATTAGTTGTGAAGGAAAAAAATGCAATGGTATTTGGGGGTTATGGAAGGAGTTTCTAAAATTAGGAATGATTTAGGCATTTTGATATTTATGAGTAGGAAGAGTCAACATGGAAAGTGGGTCAGAAGATATAAAAGAGGGGAAAAGGGAGGACTCATCAATGGGGAAGGCAACAGGGTGTAAGAGACATATTTGCACACAGGAGCATAAAGTTCAGAGTTATTCCTGATGATCTTTATTTTGTCACTGACCTAGGAACACGACCAAGTATTGAAGTATGCTCAGATGGGATTTGAGTTTCTGAAGCGAATTCCATTTTGTTTTATATTGTGGTCATTTGGTGTCAATCGAATAGGAAAATTTTAAAAAGAAATTATCTTAGATTTTCTGTCTTGACTCTTTGTTACGATTTCTGTGAGAGTTCCTTGATTTACTATTCCTATCCAATTCCACTTAGGATTTTTCTTTGTGGATATTTTGCCTCTGCTTGGGAGAAGAGAGGTAAAAATAGGTCACATGGGCAATGAAGTCCTCTGATAGACCGTTTCACCTGTCCTTATGTTTGGCAACATAAATATTCTTCTAGAAAATGAAATATTTTCTCTGAACAGCATCTCTGTATCCAGAAATGTTTATATTATGTATTTACCTAAAGATACAGCTTCCACAGCAACAAAAATAAAAACATGACGAAGGCCTCAATTCTTTTATTCTTACTTAGGATTTCAAAGTTGCTCATTTCTCTTTTTATTAGGCTATTACTCATTCCTTCCCGAATAAGCAGAAGCAAACAGTAGATGGAGCCTGGTTTTTGCTCGGATTCAGCTTCCTCATTGTTCCAGTACGGTGTTTACCACATCTTGGTGTTTCAGTTATGAAAACCTGTCTCAGTTTGGCCTGGAAATCCACCACAGGCACTTGCTGCTGCTGAGAATGCCTCAGGTACAGTTGACACCCTTGGTTGCTCAGTGCAGCTGTTCTGTATTTGACTTGAACTTCCACCTCTGGCATGTGCTGTTCTGTAGTCCATCTCAGGTGTAAGTGATCCCTTGCTTGCTCCATTGCCTCACTGACTGGTCCTTAGGCCAAAACATCAGGCATCTCTGACAGCCACTCCACTCTTCATCCAACCTTTTAAGTTCTTCTTGGCGATAGGTTTGGTCTGCTGCAAGTCAATCAAAAATGGTCTGAAGCAGTTATCCTACTGTATGGTTTTGTGAGATACCCTTTATTAAATTAATATGCTTTTTTCTACTATTGAAATGAGAAGAGGATTTTTATAATCATAAATGAATACTAAATGTTACCAATTGAAATACTTCTTGAGACAGTATTTTCCTTTTAATCTGATAATATGAAGAACTATAATGATAGAATTTACAGTGTGTCACCATGTTAGTATGTCTAGAATGAAACTTACTTGGTCATGATATGTTATTTTTTTGACATAGTGGTGGATTGATTTCCTAACATTTTATTTAGAACTTTTGCATCTGTTTTCATTTGTGAAATTTGCTTCGCTTTTCTTTCCTGTGATATATTTTTCTGGTAAAATAAATGGTTAGTTTTACAACTTTTTTATACTTTCAAACAGTTCAAGTTAGGCAATACTTATGCCTTGGAGATTATTAGAACTCACATATAAAGCCATTTGGGCCTTGTACCTATACCTATTAAGGATATAGGTCTTTGACTAAATTTCAATTTATTTTGTTGCTTATTGTCTATTGGGGTGTTCTATTTTTGACAACTTATGTAGCTTTAATTATCCACCTAATATAGGTTTTAATGTTTTGATTGAAATTGTACATAGCTTTATGCTTTACACTTATACTTAAGACATCTCTTCTGTGCCTGTGGTTATATTCTCTTTTTCATTTAAATGCTGTGATTTCTCTATTTTTTTCTTAGTCAAAATTGCCAAATGTCTGTTCATTTTCCTTTAGTCTTTTTAAAAATCTTTTTTTTTTTTTTTTAATTTACCTTTACCAGCAAGTCCTGCTCCTTCTACCAATAAAATATATTCTATATCTAATCACTTTGTATCATCCTCAACACTAAAGCCTTAGTAAAAAATATCATAATATCTGGTCTAGGTTATTGCTATCATCTCTGAATTGGTCTTGCTGTTTTTCTCACCCACACCCAATTCGTTTTCTATATTGCATTTGATTGATCATATTAAAATACAAATTATACTTTCAGTAGTTTCCCATTGCAATGGGAAAAAAATTCAAGCACCTTCCCTTGGTTTTTATTAAGACTGCATGAGCTCATCCCCACTTACTTCTCTGATGCCATCTCTGGCTATTCTTCCCTCGGTTCCTGGCTCTCCAGCTACACTGGCTCTTGTTCACTTTTTT
>NW_012107230.1:931037-935226 GCF_000951045.1 Mandrillus leucophaeus
ATATTAATTAAATATAATTACATTATATAATTTAGTATTATATTATATTAATTTAATAGTACAATATATTATAGCAATTAAACATATTTAAATTTGTTTATTTATTTTTATTTAATTAAATATAAATAAAATGTAAAATTCAGTTCCACAGTTGCATTTCAAGTGCTCAGTAGGCTCAAGTGTAAATGGTGGTTACCAACTTAGACGGTGCAGATTATAGTGCAGATTTTCCATCACTACAGAAAGTTCTATTGAACAGTGCTGCTCTAGAGCACTGAAAGCACTTATTTAAGGCTTCATTAAAATATATTGAATGACTTTTGAGTTCCACAGGGATTGTTTTGTTACATTTCAAGGATTCCTTGTTACATCTTTAATTCCTTTCTTATACTTTATTTGGCTTTATTTATGTTGACTGTTTTCATTGTTTCCTGAATTATAAATGAAATTTATTTGTTGCTGGCCTTTATTTTTTCTAGTTAATGCACCCTATGATGTAAATTCTATACTGAATAAATGTTGGCCAGAGGTAGATATGTAGTTTTTAATTCTTTCTTTGCTTTAAAACTATCTGTAATTCCCATCATAAAGTTGTCTTTCACTCAGAAATAATCTAGGAGAAGCACTTCCAGAATGGTGCAGTAAAAACCTCCAAAATTCTACTTCTTTATAAAGTATATAAAAACTCTAGCTAAAATTGTCCAAATTAAATTTTCAGAATTATAGAAACTAACCAAAAAAGACTTGCAATAATTTGAGGAGTGTTTATTTTTAAAACATGTTTAAATCACGGTAAGAACCATAAGCTTTGTGATATTTTAACTAGCCTGTTCCCATCCCCCTTCCAGCTCTTCATAACAATAATCTTCCTTATCTGTGAGGGATATGTTCTAAGGCCCCCAGTGGATGCCTGAAACCTCAGATAGTGTTAAACCCTATATACATTTTTTCCTATGCATGCATACCTATGATAGAGTATAATTTATGAATTATGCACACCAAGAGATTAACAACAATAACTAATAATTAAATAGAACACTTATAACAGTATACTGTAATAGAAGTTATATAAATGTGGTCTCTCTCAAAATATCTTATTGTACTCTACTCACCTTTCTTCTTGTGATGATATGAGATGATGCAATGCTTATGTGATGAGAATCATATGAGGTGAATGATGTAGGCATTGTGACATATCACTAGGCTAATACAGACCTTCTGATAATATATCAGAAGGAGGATCTTCTAGCTTAGGTGATCCTAGATCATCAAGCCATGATAATGTCCATGGTTGGATGCCAGGAATAGATGATGTGGATGGTTAGGGATTGATATGGTTTGGCTGTGTCCCCAGTCAAATTTCATCTTGAATTGTAGCTCTCATAATTTCTATGTATTATGGGAGGGACCTAGCGGAGTTAATTGAATCATGGGGACTGTTTCCCCCATATTGTTCCCATGGGTAGTGAATAAGTCTCACAAGATCTGATGGTTTTATAAGGGGAAAATCTTTTGCTTGGTTCTCATTTTCTCCCTTGTCTGCCGCCATGTAAAACATGCCCCTCACCTTCCACCATGATGGTGAGGCTACCCCAGCCATGTGGAACTGTGGGTCCATTAAACCTCTTTTTCTTTGTAAATTACCCAGTCTTGGGTATGTCTTTAACAGCAGCATGAAAACGGACTAATACAGGGATCCTTGATAGTTGAAGGTTTTTTTGGATGTGTGTGGAAACATTTTGGAAGAACATCGTAATGGGAAGTTGTCTCTATTTAACTCATCAAAGTGTTGTTGCAGAGGTGGTAATTTTTCTGTTGACATGTGGGTGATTTAAATGTTTTGTTCTAACCGGGGATTGCATTCATAATTTTATTTATTAATGTCTATGCAATTTAAAACACTTTAACAAATTTCAGCAATCCAGTTCTGCTTCAGTTTCTTCATCTTCCTCTTCCTCTGTAGATGACTCAACAAGTTTTTCTAGTTCCTATTTGTTAACACTTCTCATTGGCCTTCAATATGTTCTTCCGTTTCTTCATTAAGCATGTCAACAAATACTTCTCCACCAACTTGTCTTGCTGCATGAATGATTTTTCTAACTTCTCCACTGATCCTTGGGAAGACTAAAATCATTCATGACTTCACAAGTTTTTCCAGCAGGCATTATAGTTTCTGGTTTTAATTCATCAGTTGCAGCTTTGATGAATGTTATTGCACCAGCAATAGTGAATGATTTCCAGCACTGTTTTATGTCCAGATTAAGGTCTGCATCAAATTCTTGTTGAACGTTATCAAATACCAGACATGCATATGTGGCCTTAACAAACCAAATGATGCCTTGGTCAAGGAGCTGAAGCAATGAGGTTGTATTTTGAGGTAAAAATACAACCTGGACATTTTTATTTTCATAGCAAACAGATTCAAGATGGCCATGTGCATTGTCTATTATTAATACAACTTTAAATTCCAACCATTCTTCCAAATATTTTCTCACTTCTAGGAAAAAGCATTGGTAGAACTATTCCATGAACAAGATGACTGTCATCTATATTTTCTGATTATGTTGCCAGAACATAGGCAGATAATTTTCATTTTTGTTGTTGAAAGTGCATGGGTTCATTGCTTTGCACTCTCCTCCTGGCTTTGTCATATACCCTACATCATTGCCACTAGTACCAGAGTTAATCTGTCCTTCTTTATACCCTGGTGCCTTCTTTGCATGTTCATGAACTTTTAAGCTCTATTGGAGATCTCCCAGAAAAGTCCAGTTTTACCACAATTGAAGTCTTGCTTTTCATGGTATCCTTTCTCCTTAATCAACTTCTTCAACTCTTCTGGAAATGTGGCAGTACCTTCTTCATTAGCAGATGTAGATTCTGCAGTAATTTTTACATTTTTAGTCCAAACCTATTCCTGAATCTGTGTAATCATCCCTTACTTGCAGCAAATGACTTCATGTCACTCATTTCAGGGGATCCCTTGCTTAAGTTTTCATATAGGCTTAATGCTTTCTGGTGCAATATGTTGCCATCAATTGCAACATGTTTCTATTCATGTCTTCCACCCACAAATTCAATGCCTTTTTTGTCTTAGCTAAGTACTTATATACTTTGGTTATAGTATCTACAGCTTGAGGTACAATAGCAAAACTAGCATACATTTATTTTTTCTTCACAATTTTATGGATAGAAGATGCATTCTTACTGTACCTCTTAGCAACCTCAGCATATATATTTTTTTTCTTTCCTTTTAAAGTCAAAAGTTTTTTACCATTTAACTTAAAGGAAGCACTTTATGGCTTCTCTTTGACATATCTGAGTTGCTAGTATCACTCCTTGCACTTTGGGGTAATTATGAAGTAAAATAAGGACTACTTGAACATAAGCACTATGATATTATGGCAGTTGAACCAAGAACCAACGTAGTTACTAAGTGACTAATGAGCAGATAGCAGATGGCTCAAGGCATTTATTGAAAACTCTATCCAATTATTAGCTGACAGCTAACCTAACCAATCAGAGACTTCAGTGGCCACACATGACAGAGTACAGAATTTTCAGACTTAGTCCATGAAAGTAACTAAACAAACAGTAGAACCAGCAGCAATAACAAAAACAAGCAACAACAGCAAACCCCAAGAAGAAGGAAATAATTTTAATTCAGAGTTACTACATTATACTATTTCAAATGTCTAATTTAAGAAACTACCTCTAATAGTTTTTTGAATCTCTGTTTGTTTGTTTGTAGTTTTCATTTTGTTTTGTTTTACAGTCACCATTTTCTGGTTGATGCCTAAGTTTATTGCATTATCAATAGATTTTGCCTCAATGACATTTACTTTTATAATTTCCTGAGATGTATGTGTGAAAGCATGTGTGTGTGTGTGTGTGTGTGTGTGTGTGTGTGTGTGTGTATGTATGTGTGTATGAAATAGAGCATAGTTAATTTTTAAGACTGTTTCATAGGTAGATTTTCTTTGAGTAAAAGTTTCTCTAAATCAGTATTAGATCATTTCTGTTAAATGTTCTTCAAATACTCTGTATCCTTTTTCCTTTTTTTTTTTTTTTTTTGGTTTTTTGTTTTTTTTTTTGAGATGTCTTGTTCATTTTGTTTTAGGTTTTTTTTTTTTTTTAAAAATGCATTCAATTTTTAAAAATTTAGTCTGAGAATCTTTTTATAAATTGGAGA
>NW_012107230.1:935276-978766 GCF_000951045.1 Mandrillus leucophaeus
GTGTGTGTATGTATGTGTGTATGAAATAGAGCATAGTTAATTTTTAAGACTGTTTCATAGGTAGATTTTCTTTGAGTAAAAGTTTCTCTAAATCAATGGCCATTTCTCTATGTTAAATGTTCTTCAAATTTTTTGTATCCTTTTTCCTTTTTTTTTTTTTTTTTTGGTTTTTTGTTTTTTATTTTGACCTGTCTTGTTCATTTTGTTTTAGGTTTTTTTTTTTTTTTAAAAATGCATTCAATTTTTAAAAATTTAGTCTGAGAATCTTTTTATAAATTGGAGAACATAACCCTTTAAAATGTATAGTGATTAATGATATGCTTGGAGTCATTCCAACCACTTGATTTTCTATTTACTATGTATTAAATTGTGTAGTTATTTCTCCTGTCATATTTCATGCTATTATTTGAGTCATCTTTTTTCTTGTTACCTCTTTTCTGCTCTATTGCTTTAAAGGTTATACATATAATTTCTAATAGAGTATTGTGACCTTCAAAAATTTGATCTCTGCATTATAGTGGATTTTAAAAATGGTCGTTAATTCTTTGCCACTCCTCCCTTCAAGAAGTAGAGTTTAATTGTCCGTCCCTTGAGTATAGGTTGGACCTAGTGACTTTCTTCTAAAGAATAAAAAAAGTGGAAACGATGATATGTAACTTTGGAGACTGGGTCATGAAAGGTGCTACAAGGGGCAAGGTGGACAAATAGAAGCCTCCAATGATCCCCCATCCAGCAGGAAGAACAAATTTAATAACTATCCACACCAAAAAATCATCTTAATAGAAATCAAAAATAAGGTGAGCAATCATAGTACCTGGATTTAACTTCATATCTTTGAAAGAGGCATTGGAGCAGGTAGGAAAGATAATCTTATATCACTGATGCCACCCATCCGGCATCCCTTGGCAGCAGCTGTGTGGTACTGATAAACAATCTCTGCACTTGCTGGAGAAAAGCACAGTGATTGTGGGATTTGCCTTGAACTCAGTGCTGCCCTGCCACAGTGGAAAGCAAAGCCAAGCTGAACTAAGCTCCCTCATGAGACTCTGACTCTTGAAGGAAACATTGAGAACAGCTCTAGCCAGAGGGGAATCACCCATCCCAGCAGTTGGAAGTTGAGTTTTGGCAAGCCTCACCATGGCAGGCTAAAGCATTCTGGGGTCCTAAATAAACTTGAAAGGCAGTCTAGGCCACAAACACTGCAACTCCTAGGTGAGACCTGGTGCAGTGTTGGATTCACAGTCAGTGGAACTGGGGCACACACAACCTAGTGAAACATCAATTAGGACAGCTAAGGGAGTGATGGCATCACCCCTCCCCTAACCCCACACTGCCCAGCTGTGACTCCAAAAAAGACCTTTTCCTTCTGCGTTAGGTAAGGAGAGGGAAGAGTGGGAAGGATTTGTCTTGCATCTTGGATACCAGCCCAGCCACAGAAGGCTAGGGTACCAGTGAGAGTCACGAGGCCCCCATTCCAGGCCCTAGCTGCTGGATGACATTTCTACACAAACCCTGAGACAAAAGAGAACCCACTGCCTTGAAGGGAAGGACCAAATCCTGATAGGATACATCACCTGCTGACTAAAGAGCCCTTGGGCTCTGAATAATCAGCAATGGTAGTCAGGCAGTACTTGCTATGAGCCTTGGGGTAGATTCCGAGATGTGTTGACATCAAACGAGACCCAGCACATTCCCAGATGTGGTGGCTACAGCGAGAGACTTCTGCTTGAGAAAAGTCAAGGGAAAAGTAAAGGGGACTTTGTTTTGCACCTTAGATACCTGCTCGGCTGCAGTGGGGTAGAACACCAAGCAGGCTTTTGGAGTCCCTGATTCCAGGCCTTGGCACGTGGATGGCATTTCTGACTCACTGGGCAAGAGAGGAGCCCACTTCCATGAAGGGTGAGTCCCAAGGCTGGCAGCATTCAACACAAGCTGACTTAAGAGGCTTTGGGTCTTAAGTGAACATCAGCAGGAGCCTGACACTACTCCCCATGGGCCTATGGTGGTGGTGGCCATGGGGAGAAGCCTGTCTGCCTGTGGAAATTGGAAGGAAGGGTGGGAAGGGCTGTGCCTCTTGGTTTCAGCGCCAGCTTAGCCATAATTAAATGAAACACCAGGTAGATCTGTAAGGTTTTTAACTCTAGTCTCTGGCTCCTGAATGTCATTTCTGGACCTGCCTGGGGCCTGGGGGAACTCACCACCCTGAATGGAAGGACAAAAGCCTGGCTGACTTTGCCATCTGCTTATTGTAGAGTATGAGGGTCTTGAACAAACTTAGAAGGTAACAAGGTAGTGGTTACAGTAGGCCTTGGGTGAGACCCAGTGCTGTGTTGGCCTCAGGTGTGCTCCAGTGCAGTTTTAGTGCTGGTGGCCCAGGGGTGCTGATGTTACCCTACCCCCAGCTCCAGGCATCTCAGCACAGAGGAAGAGACTCCATTTATTTAGGAAAAATAAAGGAAGAGGACAAGAGTTTCTGCCTGCTAATACAGAGAATCCTTCGAAAACTTACCCAAGGCCATTGAGGTGATACCTCCACAACTCTGTAAGGATCACAAGGTTACTGGGCTTGAAGTGCTCCTTAATGCATATATGGCTTAGATGGCAATGCTCAAGTCTCTTCAAATACTGGGAAAACCTTCCCAAGAAGGATGGATACCAACAAACCCAGTCTATTAAGACTACAATGAATACATAACTCTGCAATGTCCAGACACCAACAAACATCCACAAGTATCAAGTATATCCAAGAAGATATTACTTCACTAATGAACTAAATAAGCCACCAATGACCAATCCCAGAGAGACAGAGATATGTAACCTTTCAGACAGGAAATTCAAAATTGTTATTTTGAAGAAACTCAAAGAAATTCAAGATAACACAGAGAACAAATTCAGAATCCTATCAGACAAATTTAACAAAGAGATGGAAATAATTAAAAGGAATCAAGTAGAAATTCTGGAGTTGAAAAATGCAACTGACACACTGAAGAATGCATCAGAGTGCTTTAGTAGCAGAATTGATCAAGCAGAAGAAAGAATTAGTAAGCTTAAGGTAGGTTATTTGAAAATACACAGTCAGAGGAGACAAAGGACAAAAAATTTAAAAAATGAAGCATACCTTCAAGATGTAAAAAATAGCCTCCAAGGGGCAAATCTGAAAGTTATGGACCTTAAAGTGTAGGTATAGAGAGAGATGGGATGGAAAGTTTATTTAAAGGGGTGATAAAAGAGAACTTCCCAAACCTAGAGAAAGTTATCAACATTCAAGTACAAGAGGTTATAGAACACCAAGCAGATTTAACCCAAAGAATACCTCAAGGCATTTAATAATCAAAATCTCAAGGATCAAATATAAAGAAAGTATCTTAAAAGCAGCAAGAGAAAAAAAGTAAGTAGCATAAAATGGAGCTCCAATACATCTGGCAGCAGACTTTTCTGTTTTCAAAAGAGACAAAGAAGGTCCTTTACAGGCTAGGAGAAAGTGGTATGACATATTTAAAGTGCTATGAAAAAACAAACCTTTTACCCTAGAATAGTATATCTGGCAAAAATATCCTTCAAACATGAAAGAGAAATAGACTCCCAGACAAACAAAAGCTGAGGGACTTTATTAACACCAGACCTGTCCTACAAGAAATGCTAAAAGGAGTACTTTGACCAGAAATAAAAGGACATTAATGAGCAATAAGAAATCATCTAAAGGTACTAAACTTACTGGTAATAGTAAGTACACATAAAAACAGAATATTATAACGTCATAACTGTAGTATATAAACTACTCTCATCTTAATAAGAAAGACTAAAAGATGAAACAATCAAATATAATAACTGAAACATTTCTAGATGTAAACAGTATGAGATAGAAATAACAAAAAGTTGAAAGATGGAGGAAAGAATTTGAAGTATAGTTTTTATTGGTTTTCTTTTTGGTTGTTTGCTTGTTTGTTTATGCAATCAGTGTTAAGTTGCAATCAGTTTAAAATAATGGGTTACAATATAGTATTTGCAAGCCTCATGGTAACCTCAAATCAAAAAATCTACAACAGATATACAAAAAATAAAAATAAAAACAAAGAAACTAAATTACAATACCAGGGAAAATTACCTTCTCTTAAAGGAAGACAGGAAGGAAGATAAAACAGAAAGGAAGACCTCAAGAACAACAAGAAAACAAATAACAAAATGGCAGAAGAAATTCCCTGCTTCCTGCTTATCAATAATAGCATTGAATGTAAATGTATAAAACTCTCAAATCAAAAGACAGAGTGGCTGAATGGATTTTTTAAAAAGGACCAATGATTTGTCACTCACAAGAAACACACTTCACCTATAGAAGCACACATAGACTGAAAATAAAGGGATGGAAAAACGTGTTCCATGCCAATGGAAAGAAAAAAAAAAGCAGGAGTAGCTATACTTATTTTAGACAAAAGAGATTTCAAGACAGAAACTATAAGAAGAGACAAGGTCACAGCATAATAATACATGAGTCAGTTCAGTAAGAGGATATGGAAATTATAAACATATGTGTTTCCAACACTGGAACACACAGATTTATAAAGCAAATATTATCAGAATTAAAAAGAGATAGACCCAAATACAATAATAGGTGGAGATATCAACACTCCATTTTCAGCACTGGACAGATAATCTAGATGGAAAATCAACACAGAAATATCAGACTTAATCTGCATTATACACTAAATGTACCTAACAGATATTTGTAGAACATCTCATCCAAGGGCTGCAGAATGGATATTGTTTTCCTCAGCACATGGATATCAAGCATCTTCTCTTACCACTGTGGAATAAAAGTAGAAATCAATAGGAAGAATTTTGGAAACTATAAAAATACATGGAAATTAAATAATATGGTCCTGAATGATCAGTGAGTAAATGATGAGATTAAGAATTAAATTGAAAAACTTCTTGAAACAAATGATAATGGAAACACAATGTACCAAAACCTATGGGATACAGTGAAAGCAGTACTAACAGGGAAGTTTATAGCTATAAGTGCATATGTGAAAAAAGAATAAAAAATTTAAATTAACAATCTATTGATGCATCTTAAAGAACTAGAAAAAGAAGGGTATACTTAACCCAAAATTAGTAGAAGAAAAGAAATAACAAAAATCAGAGCGGAAATACTTGAAATAGAAATAAAGAAAACAATACAAAAGATTAATTAAACACTTAGTCTGTATTTTGAAAAGACAAATAAAATTGAAAACCCTTAAACTGGAATAAGAAAAAAAGAGAGAAGTGTCAAATAGATAAAATCAGACATGAAAAAGGAGGCATTATGACAGATACCACAGAAATTCAAATGATCATTAGTGGCTACTATGAGCAACTATATGTCAGTACACTGGAAAATATAGAAGTGGATAAATTCCTAGACAAACACAACTTAACAATATTGAACTGTGAAGAAATCCAAATTCTGATCAGACCAATAATATGTAAGAAGATCAAAGCCATAATAAAAAGTTGCCCAGCGAAGAAAACCTTGGTACCCAATTGCTTCACTGATGAATTCTACCAAACATTTAAAGAAGAGCTAACACCAATCCTACTCAAGATATTCCAAAAAACAGAGGAGGAAAGAATACTTCTAAACTTATTTTACAAGACCAGTATTATCCCAGTACCAAAACCAGATACAGCCACATCAAAAAAGGAAAGCTCCAAATCAATATCCTTCATAAATATTTATGCAAAAATCCTAAACAAAATACTAGCTAACTGAATTCAACAATACATTGCAAAGATCATTCATCTTGACCAAGTGGGATTTATCCCAGGTATGCAATAATGATTTAACATATACAAATCAATCAATATGATACATAATAGCAACAGAATGAAGGGCAAACACTGTATGATCATTTCAATTGAGGCTGATAAAGCATTTGATAAAATTCAACATCTTTTCATGATAAAAAGCCCTGAGAAACTGAGTATAGAAGGAACATATGTCAATATAATAAAAACTATATATGACAGACCCACAGCTAGTGTCATACAGAATGCAGAAAAACTGAAATCCTTTCCTCTAAGATCAGGAGCATAACAAGGATGCCCACTTTCACTGCTGTTATTCAACATAGTACTGGGAGTCCTAGCTAGAGCAATTACACAAGAGAAAGAAATTAGGGGCATCCAAATTGGAAAGTTAGAAGTCATATTATGCTCGCTTTCAGATATGTTCTTATGTTAGGAAAAACCTAAAGACTCCACCAAAAAGCTTAGAACTGATCAACAGATTCAGTAAAGTTGTAGAATACAAAATCAACATTAAAAAATCAGTAGCATTTCTATATTCCAACAGGAAAAATTTGAAAAGGAAATCAAGAAAGTAATCCCATTTATGATACCTAAAAAGAAAATTGAATACCTAGGCATTAACCAAAGAAGTGAAAGATCTCTACAATGAAAACTATAAAATATTGATGCAAGAAATTGAATTAGACACAAAAATAGAAAGATATTCCATATATATAGATTGGAAGAATCAATATGAAAATGTCCATACTACCCAAAGCACTTTACAGATTCCATGCAATCCCTGTCAAAATAGCAATAACATTCTTCACAGAAATAGAAAAACAATCCTAAAATTTATGTGGAACCACAAAAGTCACAGAATACCCAAAGCTATACTGAGCACAAAAAGCAAAAGTGGAGGAATTGTACTACCAGACTTCAAATTATAATACAAAACTATAGTAACCAAAACAGCATGGTACTGGCATAAACGCAGACACAGAGATCAGTGGAACAGAATAGAGAACCTAGAGACACATCCATGCATCTAAAGTGACCTCATTTTCAACAAAGTCGCCAAGAACAAACATTGGGGAAAGGACAGTCTCTCCAATAAATAGTGTAGGGAAAACTGGATATCCATATGCAGAAGAATGAAATGAGACCCCTGTCTCTTGCTGTATACAAAAACCAAATCAAAATGGATTAAAGACTTAAATATAAGACTCACACTATGAAACTACTACAAGGAAACTTTGGGGAAAATCTCCAGGATGTTGCTCTGGGCAAATATTTTTTGAGCAATACAAGCACAGACAACCAAAGTAAACGTGGACAAATGGGATCACATTAAGTTAAAAAGCTTCTGCACAGTAAAGGCAACAGTCAACGAAGTGGAGAGACAACCTACAGAATGGAAGAGAATATTTGCAAAGGAACCATCTGACAAAGGATTAATAATAAGAATATATAAGGAGATCAAACAACTCTATAGGAAAAAATCTAATAATTGAATTTTAAAATGATCAAAATATCTGAGTAGACATTTCTGAAAAGAAGACATACAAATTGTAAGCAGATATCTGAAAAGATGCTCCCCATCAATGATCATCAGAGAAAAGCAAGTCAAAACTACAATGAGATATCACCTCACCTCCATTAAAATGATTTATATTTAAAAGACAGGCAATAACAAATGCTGGCAAGGATGTGGAGAAAAGGAAACTCATACACTGTTGGTGGGAATGTAAATTAGTACAACCACCATGAAGAACACAGTGGAGGCCCCTCAAAAAACATAAAATAGAGCTACCATATGATCCAGCAATCCCACTGCTAAGTATGTAGGCAAAAGAAAGGAAATGAATATATGGAAGATATATCTGCACTCCCATGTTTATTGCAGCACTGTTACACAATTTCAAGATTTGGAAGCTACCTAGGTAAGTGTCCATCAACAGATACATGAATAAAGAAAATGGGGTACACATACATAATGGAGTATTATTCAGCCATAAAAAAGAATGAGATCCTATCATTTGCAACCACATGAATGGACATGGTGGTCATTATGTTAAGTGAAATAAACCAGGCACAGAAAGACAAACTTCACATGTTCTCACTTATTTTTGGTAGCTAAAAATTACAATAATTGAACTTAATGAACTAGACAGTAAAATGATAATTACCAGAAGCTGGGAAGAGTGGCGGGTTTGGAGGTGTAAAGATAGTTCATGGATCCTAAAAAGTAGTTAGAAAGAATAAATAAGACCTCATATTTGATAGCACAACAGGGTGACTGTAGTGAATAATAAATTGTATATTTAAAAATACCTAAAAGAGTATAATTGGATAGTTTTTAACACAAAGGATAAATACTTGAGATGATCGTTATCCCATTTATCCTGATGTGATTATTAAACATTGCATGCCTGTATTTTAAAGAAAGGGTGCTACAGCTCCATCGTTGCCATTACTCTCCATTTTCTCACTTTGGAGATCTATCTGCCATGTTGTGAGGACATTCAAGCATCCTATGAAGTGATTCATGTGGTGAGAAACAAAGAACTCCTGCATAGAGCTAGTAAGAAATTGAGGCCTTCTGGCAATAGTCACGTGCATGATCTATCTTAAAGAAGGATCTTCAAGCGCGCTCAAGCTTTAAGATGACTTTAGCCTTGACCATGTATTGAACCTGAGCTAGAATCACCTTGAGTTACTTCTGTATTTTTAACCAACAGCAATTTTGGAGCAATAGAAAATAAGTGGTTTTGAAGCCACTAACCTGGAGTAATTTGTTATACATCAATAGATAACAAATACCAGTACTTCAGCTTACACTTTACTAATAGCATCTAGAGTTAATAATTAGACATAGTTTCTTTCTTAGTATGCTTTAATTTTTTCAACTGCACTTTTAACTTTTTGATACAAATTCACAAATTATTATAAAATAATTTTCAAGATGTATATAAGATATTAATCATCTTTTTCTGTGAAGGGTCAGATAAAGTTTTTAAATCTTACGTTTTTGTTGTAACTATTCAACTCTTGTAGTATGAAAGCAGCTATAAACAGCATGTCAATGAATGGATGTATATTTAAGGACACTGAAGTTGGAATTTCATGTAACATTCATGTGTCATGAAATAGTGATCTTTTTATTTTTTCCAACCATTTGAAGACATTAAAACAATTACTAGCTAACAAGGAATACAAAAGCGTTGGTGAGCCAAGTTTGGCCCAAGGTCCACAGTTTGCTAACAACTGATCTATGTATGGAGGATTCTGAAAAGATGATGGCTTGAGAGCAACATGCCTAAATCCTTATCCATATCAAATTTTCCTCAACTCTCTTTTTGAATGAGACGTTAGCAGGCAAGCTGTCAAACCTGGATGGTATGTTTGAGTCTACAGACTCTACCAGTATCTCTGGATAGTAAAGAAGATATGGAACCTTGAGGCACTTTGTGCTGACTGGAAACCCAGGAATCAGTAGCAGAGAGGTCTTGGACAAGAATCAGGGAAGAGCTTCCTCTTCTTGTTTGCTGTGGTTCTGCGATGCTGCATAATCTTGTTCTCTATCAGTGTTTGATGTGAAAACAAACTGGTGGGTTGAGTTGTACAGTCCTTGAGGTGATAAATTTCTCTTGTATTTTGTGAATTCTGGGATCAGTGAAGCTTTTAATCTTCTTCAGAGGAATAATGGCTTTCAAGGTTGTGCACTTAGAGTGGAAAACTGCCACTGTTCAAGAAACCCAAACAGCCTTAACTGAAGACTGAGGATAAACCAAACGTGAAATGATTAAGACAAATAATAATGCACTTAATGAAATTCAGCTACAATGAGAAGTAAACTTTGTTGAACAACTTTTTCAGTGTTCCCTATTTATGTAGAAGTTTTAAATTGTCAGGAAAGGGTTTTAGTAAAAAAAAAAAAAAAAAAGAGTACAAATTATTAAATAAATAATGTAATGGGAACATTGAAATATACTGACTGGAATTGAAATAATATGATTTGGTATTAATTTGATAGATGAACGGAAAAAGAAGATGATCACTGTGGAATGTCATATTCGTGACCTGAAAACTCTAATGGAAGAAATAATTCAGAACCAGAGCAAAATATAAAGAAACAGAAATAGTTGGGGGAAGTGACACTTGAAGAACAAACAGATCCAGGAGTCTGAGTGGGAGAATATTAGGAGTTCCAGAAAGACGGGGAAAATTGTGGAAGAGAGGACATATTTAAACAGGTAGTAAGGAAAAAAGACCCTGATTTTGGCTGGGCAGGGTGGCTCATGCCTGTAATCCCAGCACTTTGGGAGGTTGAGGTGGGTGGATCACCTGAGGTCAGGAATTCAAGACCAGCCTGGCCAACATGGGGAAACCCTGTCTCTACTAAAAATATAATAATTAACTGGGCTGGTGGTGGGTGCCTGTAATCCCAGTTACTAGAGAGGCTGCAGCAGGAGAATCACTTGAACCCAGGAGGCAGAAGTTGCAGTGAGTTGAGATCACACCTTTGCACTCCAGCCTGGGTGACAAGAGCAAAACTCAGTCTGAAAACCAAACCAAACCAAACAAAAAAAACCCTGATTTGAGGAAAAATTTGAATCTCAAGATCCAAAAGAGTCCTCAAATTCATGAGAAAGTTATTTGTAATGGAAGGGGAATCATACCAGTAGTAGACTTTTCATCTGTGATTCAGGAATCCAGAAGACATAGGAGACTGGATCAATAGTTACAACCTAATGAAGGAAAAATACTGTTACAACAAAATTTTTACTCATTAAGATATTCATATTTCAGGGTGAGTAAAAGACAGCATATATACAAGTATTAATCAAATATATTACTATGCATATACTATAAATGAAGAATTTATTTGAGAAGGTAGATTGTATAAGGAAGATTACAGACAAAAGATAATAAATCAGAGGACTCAGAATAATAAAAGATAAAGCAGACAGAAGGCCATAGGGAACAGTAATTTTTATATTTAGTCAAATCTTAATAAATGATCATAGAGTAATTAGTAAATTTCTACTCTAAGTGTAAAATAGCAGTTGTTGAAATGTGAGACATACTATAAGGGAAAGCCTATTAATATTTTGGAATTAGAAAGGGGAGTGATGACATAAAATTGTTCTAAATATATAGAGAAGATGAGAAAAAGGTATAGCAGAAAAGCAGTAGATTTTTTTTCATTTAATCACAGGCTAAGAGAAGTATAATTGGGATGATTAGAAATGAAATAGTAACCATGAGCAGAACTGAAAACACAGTCCAAACCAACAAGAAAATATAAAGGAACAAAGAATAACTTGACCAGCAGAAGTCAAGAAAACAAATAAGAGAACCAGAGAGAATATTATCTTATATTGTTGACACAAAGCGAGATGAAAGAAAAAAAAGCTAAGCATATCAGTTTTGATACAAACAAGATGAATTCCCTCATTGAAAGGGAGAGAAGTCCAGCTATATGTTAGTAAAAAGAACATATCTAAAATAATGTGATAAAATAAGGATAAAAATTAATAGTAAAGAAATAAAAGGTAAACAGGAAGAAAAAAGGAGTAGAAATAGAACAATGTCTGTTAGACTAAATGAAATTTAACTTCAAGAATATTAAACTTGATTTTAAATGAAATGTTAGCTTCAATGAAAAAAGCTAACATTAAAAAAGAAGTTTAGTAATCATAACTTATTAGGTGTTCCGAAAATAGTAGCTAAAGGTACAAAAATATTCCTCAAATTTTAATGCAAACTTGATAAAATAAAATTATCGGAGGGGATTTTATTATACCACTTTCAAATTTTTGTCAAATAGAAAAACAAAACCTAAACAAATCATTGCATATACACATAATCCAATCAACATACTTGATTTAATGGATATCCTCAGAATCTTATATCCTATAAACATGGAGTATACATTCACTTATATCTATGGAATATTTACAAAACTTGATCAGAAGACAAATAAGAAGTAAGACATATGGATTTAACAAATCATATTTTCTGATTATAATGAAATTAAATCTTGAATGAATGAATAAAAAGATGGCCAAAAGTATCTTAGTAATTTGTAAATTAGGAATCATGTTCTTAAATACACCCCAGCACAAAAGTGACCTGAAAATTTTAAATTATAATATATTTACAAAGTAATGAAAATAATAATTCCCTCGCTGTTAGGTTCTTCTAAGGTGAAAATGTATGATATTATATATAATCACGTTGAAGTTTCAGATGGAAAATCTCTGCAGAAAAATGGAAACCATAAAAAAATAAAACTAAATGCAAAGATTAGAACTAAAAATAAATATCTGAAATTTTAAAAATCACTGACTGGACTTAAGAGCAGATTAGAAGTGACAGTGTAATGGATAGGTAAACTTGAAGATTAGATCAATAAAACAAACCCATTATGAAGGAAACAAGAACTGTGAACTATAGCAAAACATCAAAGGTTATAAAAGTTTTTGGAGTCTTAGGCGAGAAGAGATAGCATAGGGTATAAAGGGTATTTGAATAAATAGTGGCTATGAACATTGTTGATACAAATGAAATAAACAGACCACTACAGACAACAATTGCAGAATACACAGAATTAAATCCTGTGAATATAGAACGTTAAACAAAATAGATCTTATACTGGGTTAAAAATAAGTATCAAACATTACAAAACATTGGAACCATACATAATATGTTGAAATCAGTAACATGGATAGCTAGAAAAGCCCCGGATGTTTTTAAACTGCAAAAAAATACAAGTAGACAAAGTTTTGAGTAACCCATGGGTCAAGGAAGAAATCACAAGTGAAATTAGAAAATATTTCAAACAGAAGGACAATTAAATTACAACTTATCATTATATATGGAATGCAGATAAAGCAGTGCAAAGAAGAGATTTAAAATCAATGATCTCATTATTCTCCATAAGAATTCTGAGGAAGAGAAGCAAATGAAACAAAAGTAAACACAAACAAGGAAAGAATTATTTAAAATTGTACAGAAATCAATAGAACGAAAGTAATAAAAAGACAAGCAACAGAGGAAGCTAACAAAACCAAGTTTTCCATTTAACAAGACTTAAAATTTGATAAACACCTAGAGTGTTCAAGAACTAGAAAAAATACAAATTGCCTATATTAGAAATAATATATCACTCCACATGCTACACATATTAAAAAGATAATAAGGGAATATAATTTAAAATTGTAGGCCTGTAAATTCAGCATTACTGCTGTGGACAGAGTACTTCAAAAAATAGATGATCAAGATAACCCAAAGTGAAGTAGAAATTCTCAAAAGCCCTGTATATATTAAAGCAATCAAATACTTTAAATGTTTTCCCACAAAGAAAATTCCAGGCCAATATTTTTATTGGTGAATTGAATAAACTGTTTAAGGAATAAACATCACTAATCAGATACAAACCATTTTTAGAAATGGAAGGGGCAGGTCACTTCACAAATTTTTCCATGAAGCAACAAAAATTTGATGCCAAAATATTTCAAAATATTACAGAAAAGAACTACAAACCAGTATACTTCATGTACATTGATGTAAAAGTATTTAACAGAATATTTAGCTAAAGTCAGTGATCTATAAAAAGGATACTACAACATGGCCTAATGGTGTTTATTCCAGGGATGCAAGGTTGGTTTAACATTTGTAGCTTAATCTGTGTAATTCATCATATTAAAGGAAAGGGGAAAAGGTATGATCATTTCAATAAATGTAAAACAAAATTCAACACCTGTTTATGACTTTTTTTAAAAACCCTCAACAGACTACCAATAGAAGGAAACTTCCTTCGACTGATAACCTACATCTCATGATATTTAATGATAAACTACAAACTTTCCCCTAAGTTGGGAATTAGGCAAGGATGCTCATTCCAACGATTTATATTGAATATTGTTCTAGAAATATTAGCAAGTGCAATAAGGCAAGAAAATAAGTCCAAGGCATAAATATTGGAAAGGAATAGGTAAAAGCATATCTATTCATATACAACATGATTGTTTATGTCAAAGATTCTAAGACAGCTACAAAACAAATATTCAAAGTAATAGGTAAATCTAGCAAAGTGGCATGATTTAATATACAAAAAGTAATTGTACACCTTTATAATGGCACAAAACTATTGGAAAAATTTAAGCAAATAATTCTGTTTATCATAGCATCAAAACATAATATGATTTAGGAAAAATATCCACAACAGATGTACATGATTCTTGTATTGAAAGCACAAAAATTGCTGGATAAAGACTACATATTATTAAGATACCCATTCTCCTCAAAGTAATTACTAGGCTCATGCAATAAAATAAAAGTCTTGGCAGGTTTTTGTTTTTGTTTTTGTTTTTTATTTTTTGTAAAAATTGAAAAACTGTTTCTAAAATTTATGGGGAACTTCAAAGGACCTCTAATAGCCAAACATTAAAAACAAAGAACAAAGTTAGTGGCCTATTTATATGACTCCAAGTCTAACTGTAAGATTTCAGTAATTCAGAGAGTGTGATAGAAGCATAAGGATAGAAAAACAGATCAATGGAGAATAGACATTCTAGAAATAAACTCAGACTTCTAAAGTCAGTTGATTTTTGACAAATGTGCCAAAGTAGTTCAGTTGGGAAAATAAAGTCTTTTCAGTAAGTGGTGCTGGAGTGACTGGATAACCATACAGAAAAAGTAAATAAATCTTTACCCATACCTCACAACATACATAAAATGTAATTCAGGATGGATCATGAAATAAATATAATGCTTAAGCTGCAAAGTTTCTAGAAGAAAATATAAGTGAAACTATTTGCAATCTGGGGGAAGACAACATTTTATAGACAGAACACAGAAAGAAATAAATATTAAAGAAAAAATATCAACCAATTAGACCTAACAAAAATATAGAACTTCTGTTTATCAAAAAGATGCCATTAAGAAAATGAATATGAAAGCCAAGTACTGGGAGAAAGTAGTCACAAAAAACATATTAAGCATAGTGAAAAGGAAAAGGAAGAACATTATGTTTCCCCCAACTCCATTATTCTTTTTTTTTTTTTTTTTTTTTTTTTGAGATGGAGTCTTGCTCTGTCACCCAGGCTGGAGTGCAGTGGCGTGATCTCAGCTCACTGCACCTTCTGCCTCCCGGGTTCAAGCAATTCTTCTGCCTCAGCCTCTTGAGTAGCTTGGACTACAGGTGTGTGCCACCATGCCTGGCTATTAGTAGAGATGGGGTTTCACCATATTGGCCAGGCTGGTCTCAAACCCCTGACCTCGTAATCTGTCTGCCTCATCCTCCCAAAGTGCTGGGATTACAGGCATGAGCCACTGTGCCTGGCCAACTCCATTATTCTTTATTATAGTTCCCTACTTTTTCTGTTTTGCCATTTATTATAATATTTCATCATCCATTTGCTTATTTGTTTAGTGTCTCTCCCATGGAAATGCAATTCTCACGAGGGCAGGGTTTGCTACCAGTTTCTAGCTCATTGTACCCAGTAGGTGTTCAATAAATATTTATTGAAAGAATAAATACTATTCATGCATTTATCTAGGAGGGGCAGGAACTATATTCATTGGATGAGGTTGGCATTATCCAATTAGCCAACTAAAGTGGAGGCTCTAACTGTACCTTTCACAGCTCAGGATGGATTTACTTTAGTATTTTCTGTTGTTGGCAGTTTGAGATGTCTTTTCTCCATTTCCATGCCTTAGAAAGTGGAACTTAACGTTTTTTAGTAACAAAGAAATGGAATCACTTTTTTAGGCTTGTATTGTTCCTTGAGCTATTCTTATGCTTAGCTGGTCACTCAATTGAAATTGTGCCAAATCTCACAGCAAACTGTTTGGTTTGGAGTATGGCAACGCCCAGCACTTTATAATGGGTTCAGAGTTGGTTTTTCCACATTGCCGAGAATATGAAAGTGTTTCAAGCACATCATTTTGGTGCAGGAAGCATTGAAAAGATAAAGTCTTTTTCAGACAAACAAATGCTAAGAGAATTTGCCGCTACCAAGTCAGCACTGCACGAACTGCTAAAAGGAGTTCTAAATATTGAAACAAAACTTTGAAGTACACCAAAATAGAACCTCCTGAAAGCATAAATCTCACAGGGCCTATAAAACAATAACACAATGGAAAAAACACAAGGTATTCCGGCAACAACTAGAACAATGAGCAGAATTGTACCTCACATCTGAATACTATCATTGAATGTAAATTGCCTAAATGTTCCATTTAAAAGATTCAGAATGGCAGAATGGATAAAAATTCACCAACCAAGTATCTGCTGTCTTCAAGAGACTCACCTAATGCATAAGGACTCACATAAACTTAAGGTAAAGGGGTAGAAAAAGATATTCCGTGCAAATTGACACTAAAAGCAAGCAGGAGTCACTATTCTTGGACAAAACAGACGTTAAGGCAACCCAAATACTTATTCAGGTGATATTACAGCAAGTTTGTATTCCTGCTATACTACCACAGCTAATGCTCTCTTGAAACCACCACCTCCTGACTGGAGTCTAAGCAACTGAAGCCACTAAAGCAACCTATAAAAGAACAACCCTGCTCCAAGAAAGGAGAAAACAACAGCTAAGTTCCCCACCTGTAACATCCTAGCTAACCAGAGGTCCTGAGTCTGTCAACATCACAACTTCACTGCTAGCACAACCAGCAATTGAGAAAACCAGCACACTAAACAAAACTACAACCAAGGGCCTTAACATAGTCCACTTCACTTCCCTGTTACTTCCACTAGAGCAGGTGCTGGTATCCACAGCTGGGAGAACTAAAGACAGATCACATCACAGGACTCTTTCCAGATGCTCTCCAGTACCAGCCCAGAAAAAGAGGAACATTACATAATGATAAAAGGACTAGTCCAACAGGAGAATATTACAATCCTAAATATATATGCACCTAACTCTGGAGCCTCCAGTTTATAAAACAATTACTACTAGACCTGAGAAATGAGATAGATGGCAACACAAAAACAGTGGGGGACTTCAGTACTCCACCGACAGCTCTAGACAGGTCATCAAGACAGAAAGTCAACAAAGAAACAATGGGCTTAACTACACCCTAGAATAAATTGACTTAACGAAATTTACACAACTTTCTACCCAACAACTGAAGAATATACATTCTATTCATCAGCACATGGAACATTCGCCTAGATAGACCATATGATAGGCCACAAAACAAGTCTCAATAAATGTAAGAATATCTACATTTTATATTAAGTACTCTCTCAGACCACAGTGGAATAAAATTGGAAATCAATTCCAAAAGGAACCCTCAAAACCATGCAAGTACATGGAAATTAAATAATGAAATCAAGATGGAAATTTTTAAAAAAATCTTTGAACTGAATAATAGTGACACATCCTATCAAAACCTCTGGAATACAGCAAAAGCAGTGCTGAGAGGAAAGTTAATAGCATTAAATGCCTACATCAGAAAGACTGAAAGGGCACAAATAGACAATCTAAGGTCACACCTCAAGGAACTAGAAAAATAAGAACGAACCAAACACAAAGCCAGCAGAAGAAAAGAAATAACAAAGACCAAAGGAAAACTAAATGAAATTGAAACAAACAAACGAACAAACAACAACAAAAAGATAAATGAAACAAAAAGCTGGTTCTTTGAAAAGATAAACCAAATTGATAAACCATTAGCAAGATTAACAAAGAAAAGAAGAGAGAATGTCCAAATAAGCTCAAATTAGAAATGAAATGGTAGATATTACAACCAACACCATAGAAATACAAAAGGAGATTCAAGACTACTATGAATACCCTTATGTGCACAAATTAGAAAGCCTAGAGAAGACAGATACATTTCTGGAAATACACAACCCTCCTAGATTAAACCAGGAAGAAATAGAAACTCTGAACAGACCAATAACAAGCAGCAAGATTGAAGTGGTAATTTTTAAATTGCCAAGAAAAAAAATATCTAGGACCAGATGGATTCACAGCTGAATTCTAGCAGGCATTCAAAGAAGAATTGGTACTAATCCTCTTGAAACTATTCCAAGAGATAGAGAAAGAGGGAATCCCCCCAAAATCATCCTATGAAGCCAGTATCACCCTAATACCCAAACCAGAAAAGGACATAAAAAAGAAAACTACAGACCAATATCCCTGATGAACATAGATGCAAAAATCCTCAACAAAATACTAGCTAACCAAATCCAACAGCATATGAAAAAGATAATCAACCATGATCAAATGGGTTTCATACCAGGGATACAAGGATGGTTTAACATACGCAAGTCAATAAATGTGATACACCACACAAACAGAATTAAAAACGAAAATCACATGATCATCTCAATAGATGCAGAAAAAGCATTTGACAAAATTCAGCATCCCTTTATGATTAAAACCCTCAGCAAAATCAACATAGAAGGGACATAACTTAAGGTAATAAATGTCATCTATGACAAACCCACAGTCAACATTATACTGAACTGGGAAAGGTTGAAAGCATTCCCCTTAAGAACTGAAACAATGCAAGGATGCCCACTTTCACCTCTTCTATTCAACATCATACTGGAAGTTTGAGCCAGAGCAATCAGACAAGAGAAAGAAATGAAGGACATCTAAATTGGCAAAGAAGAAGTTAAACTGTCATTGTTCACTGACGATAAGATCATATACCTAGAAAACCATAAAGACTCATCCATAAAGCTCCAATATCTGATAAATGAATTCAGTAAAGTTCAGGATACAAAATCTATGTACACAATTCAGCAGCACTGCTATACACCAACAGCAACCAAGCTGAGAATCAAATAAAGAACTCAAACCCTTTTACAATAGCTGAAAAAAAAAAATTAGGAATATATTTAACCAAGGACAGGAAAGACCTCTACAAGGAAAACTATAGAACACTGCTGAAAGAAATCATAGATGACACAAACAAATGGAAACACATCCCATGCTCACAAATAGGTAGAATCAATATTGTGAAAATGACCATACTACCAAAAGCAATTCATAAATTTAACACAATTCTCATCAAAATACGACCATCATTCTTCACAGACCTAGAAAAAACAATCCTAAAATTCATATGGAATCAAACAAGAGCTGGCATAGCCAAAGAAGGCTTATCAAAAGGAACAAATCTAGAGGTATCATATCATTTGACTTCAAACTATAAGGCTATAGTCACAAAAACAGCATGGTACTGCTATGAAAATAGGCACAGAGACCAATGGAACACAATAGAGAACCTAGAAATAAAGCCAAGTACTAACAGCCAACTGATCTTTGACAAAGCAAACACAAATATAAAGTGGGAAGGACACCTTATTCAACAAATGGTGCTAGAATAATTGGCAAGCTACATGTAGAAGAATGAGAGTGGATCCTCTTTTCTCGCCTTATACAAAAATTAACTCAAGATGGATCAAAGACTTAAATCTAAGACCTGAAACCATAAGAATTTTAGAAGACAACATTGAAAAAACTCTTCTAGATATTGGCTTAGGCGAAGACATCATGACCAAGAAACCAAAAGCAAGTGCAACAAAAACAGATAAATAGATGGAACTTAAACTGAAAAGTTTCTGCAGAGCAAAATAAATAATTAGCAGAGTAAACAGACAACCCACAGAGTGGGAGAAAATCTCTGCAAACTACATTTCATTTAAAGAACTGATATCCAGAATCTACAGGAAACTCAAATAAACCAGCAAGAATAAAACAAATAATCTCATAAAAAAGTGGGCAAAGGACATTAATAGACAGCTCTCAAAAGGAGATATCCAAATGTCCAACAAACATGCGAAAAAATGCCCAACATCACTAATTATCAGGGAAATACAAATCAAAACTACAGTGTGATACCACTTTATTCCTGCAAGAATGACCGTAATTAAAAAATAATAGATGTTGCCATGGATGTGGTGAAAAGAGAACACTTCTACACTGCTGGTGGGAATGTAAACTAGTACAAACACCATGGAAAACAGTGTGGAGATTCCATAAAGAACTAAAAGTAGAACTATCATTTGATTTAGCAATCCTACTACTGGGTATCTACCCAGAGGAAAAGAAGTCATTATACGAAAAAGATCCTTGCACATGCATGTTTATAGCAGCACAATTTGCAGTTGCAAATATATGGAATCAGCCCAAATGCCCATCAATCAACAAGTGGGTAAAGAAAATACGGGGCCAAGGTGGGTGAATAACCTGAGGTCAGGAGTTCAAGACCATCCTGGCCAACATGGCAAAACCTTGTCTCTACTAAAAATACAAATATTAGCCGGATGTGGTGGTGCACACCTGTACTTCCAGCTACTTGGGAGGCTGAGGTGGGAGGATCGCTTGAACCCAGGAGGCAGAGGTTGCAGTGAACGGAGATCGTGCCACTGCACTTCAGTCTAAGCAACAGTAAGACTCTGTCTCAAAAAAAAAAAAAAAAGGTACATATATATACCATGGAATACTACTCAGCCATTAAAAGGAACAAAATAATGGCATTCACAGCAATGTGGATGGAGTTGGAGATCATTATTATAAGTGAAGTAACTCAGGAATGCAAATCCATACATTGTATGTTTTCATTTATAAGTGGGGGCTAAGCTATGAGGACACAAAGGCATAATAATGATACAATGGACTTTGGGGACTTGGGAGAAGTGTGGGAGGAGGGTGAGGGATAAAAGACTACACAATGAGTACAGTGTACACTGCTCGGGTGATGGGTGCACGATAATCTCATAAATTGCCACTAAATAACTTACTCATTTAACCAAAACCTACCTGTTCCCCAAAAACCTATTGAAATTTTTTAAAATAAGAAAAATTTTAAAAACTAACTATTGGATACTATGCTCCCTACCTGGGTCATGAGGGCAATTGTACTCTAAACCTCAGCATCATGCAATATACTCATGTATTAAACCTGCACATGTACTTCCTGAATCTAAAATAAAAGTTGAAATTATTAAGAAAAGGAAATAAAATGAAATGGTCAGTCACAGACTAGGAAAAAAATATTCTTAATACGTACATCTGACAAATGACTCATAAGAAGAATATATAAATTAATTCTACAAATCAATGACAAAGGACAACCCCCAAAAAGTATAGTGAAAAAAGTATACAGACATTTCAGAAAGTAAGATAGACAATTGACCAATAAAATTTTTCAATATTGTTCGTCCTAAAGTAGACACAAAGTAAATTCACTGAGGTACCATTTTACGCTCACTAGAATTTCTGTAATTGAAAATACTGACAGCATCAATGTTGGTGAGAATATGGAGCAAACTAAAATCTCATATCTTGTTGGTTGCAGTGTAAAATGAAATCACTTTGTGAAGCAGATTTACAGTTTTTATAGAACTACCCCTATGATCCAGTCAGTAATTCCACTTCTAGCTATTGACCCAAGAGAGATGACAACATGTGTGTAAAATCTCTTGCATAAGAATGTCATAGCTGCTTTACATATAAAGCAAAATTTGGAAATAACCAAAATGTTTATCAACAGAAGTATGGATAAACAAAATGTGATATATTCATACAATGCAATTCTACTAAAAAAAAAAGAATAAAGTACTAATACTTGCAAAACAATGGCTGAATCTCAAAAATATTACAAGTGAAAGAAAGTAGACAAAGTATATTCTGTATGATTCATTTTATATTAACATCAAGAACAGATAAAACAGTAACCGTCAAGGGAAGTGGGGCACAGGGGAACTTTCTGGGGTGATGAAAACATTCTTCATTGTGAATTCAGGTGGTGATTACATGGGTATATACGTTAATCAAAACTTGTACGCTTAAGTTCTGGGCATTTAACGATATTCAATATTTTTTTAAAAAATTAATTTTATTTTTTGAGCGAAAAGGAAAAAGGAGAGGCTAAATGGAGTTTCAATATATAGACCAGGATTCTGACTGTGGAAATGGTTTCTGAAGCTCAGCACTCACAGAATCCTTTTTTGTAGCACTGATGAAGTCCCAAGGGCACAGGTCTGGGAGTCTGGAACTCAGGGGTGTCAGGAGCAGGAAGCTTTGCGATAAAGGGAGGGAATACTCCATAGCGAAACGGGCCCTGGCTTGGAATCCAGACAGGCATGGGTTAGATAATCCCAGATCTGCCACCTCCTAGCCATGTGACCTTGAGAGAGCCATCTAACCTCTCTGATTCTCAGTTTTATCATCTCTAAAATGATGAAAATAATTATACATATTTCAAGGGACTATTGTGAGATTAAGGGCATGTAGAGCTGATAGTAAGCATTCAAATAATGATGGTCAATTTTTATTATTGGTGCAACAGGTTAAACAGTTCCTCTCTGAGATCCTTCCTAGCTCTAAAATTCTGCAATTTTAGAATTTAGATTTTGATCTCCAGGTCTACATATAAGTACCACCTTCTGGGTCTACTTCTACCAGAGTGCTTGTGATGCTCTGCTATAATCACTAGTTCCCTTTCCTATGTTCTTCATATCCAGTGAGCTTCATGAGGACAAGGATGAGTCTTAGTCACCCTTTTACCTAGCGCCTAGCAAGTAGCAAGCATTTGACAAATGTTGGAATATTAATTAATATATCAATCAGTGTCTTACCATGAGTCCCTTAGTGCTTTCTGACATTCCCATTCTCAGTGCCTAGTTGGTGACACTTGATTCTCTCTCTCAAACAACCCCGGAAGACTTAGTTAGGAATGACTTAGTTAGTTAGACTTCAGACAAAAAAAATATATTACTTCAATTTACTTAGTCAATAAATATTCATTAAGCACTCTTGGGAAAGTCAGTCTCATGAGTAAGCACAGTCTTTTGAAAACAAAAAGCTTTCGTACAACAGTGGATCTTGGGCCTAGAGGAGTTTCCTTACCAAAAGATAAAGAGCCTGGACAGGCAGGAATATCTTTCCCTGCTTCAGACTCTGTGTATTCCTTTGTTCTGCTTAAGTGTGTGCATCATACAGCATCTGGCCAAACACACTGCTATGTCTGTTCCCGGTGGTGAGGGAACAGGGTCCTTTCTCTTGCAGCTTGAGAATTGTGGGTGCAGACCGTCTCCCTGTATTGGTAGTGGAATGGGACCTTATGCCCATGCGTTACCAATGCTCACAATTGAAGCTAGTGTTGCTCTGTCTCTTCGCCATGTGACTAAGGAGTCATTTTGCCTAGTGCCTGTGTGAGTCATATCTTTCTTGATGATGTCTCCCCAAACCATGGAATAAGTTCACATGCTGGAGCATGTTAACTGCTGCTTCTGGTGGCAGGCATTGTTTTGTTATTTGCTATCCTCCATGCAGTGGGACACCTCACATGGAGGTGGTGACAGGTTTCATTTGCTCAACAGTTCTACAAGCACCTAAAGTTATTCAGGCATCATGTAAATGAAGTACTGGAAAGTGTAAAAGTAATTAAAACCTGGTTTACTCACTTCAAGAGGCTCACAATTAATTAGAGAATACAAGTGCAAAAAATAGTTATTGACATACAAATCTATGAGATAGTGCCTGCAAACTGTCATCCCCTCTTTATAGGAGAAGAAATGTTAAATTACTTTTTCTGGGCCACACAACTGGGAAGTGATAAAGTCAGGATTTGGACAGAGGTCAGGGTGACTCCAGAGCTCACATTCTAAAATCCTTCATTATTTTGCTACCAGAAATTTTCATAATCTGGAATCAGAATCCCACTGTTGCCCATGCAAATTTCACTTTCAATTGATCATAGTAATAGTGGTAAGGCTTGCCATGTATTGAGTATCTACGATGTGCCAGGCAATCTACAGAATTTATTTTAAATCCTCATGACAGTCTTACTAAACAGGTGCTTCCCATTTTATTGGATAAGGAATTTGAAATTTGTAGAGATTAAGTCTCTTCTCCTAATTGTGAACTTCATATTCTTTGAGTGGGGGGGAATAATGGTGAATATAAGAATGCCTTTGAGGGGCAAAAGAGACGTATGTTACTGGATTTCATTAAACATATCCTGAGCAGGTAAGAAGGGTCAAAACTTCTTTTTTCTTTTTAAATTATTTGTATTTTTAATTTGTGTGGGTACATGGCAGGTGAATATATTTATGGGGTACATGAATGTTCTGATACAGGCATGCAATGTGAAATAAGTACATCACAGAGAATGGGGTATCCATCCCCTCTCGCATTTATCCTTTGAGTTACAAACAAATCAATTACACTGTAAGTTGTTTTAAAATGTACAATTATTATTGACAATAGTCACCGTATTGCTCTATCAAATAGTAAATGTTATTCATTCTTTATATTTTGTGTGTATCCATTAACTATCCTCACCTCCTCCACAGCCCCCTTCCCAGACACTGGTAACCATCCTTCTACTCTCTGTGTCCATGAGTTCAATTGTTTTGATTTTTTTATTTCACAAATAAGTGAGAACATTCAATGTTTGTCTTTCTGTGCCTGGCTTTCTTTCTGTGCCTGGCTTACTTCATTTAACATAATGATCTCCAGTTCCATCCATGTTGTTGCAAATGACTGGATCTCATTTGTTTTATGACTGAATAGTGCTCCATTGTGTATAAGTACCACATTTTCTTTATCCATTCATTTGTTGATGGACACTTAGGTTGCTTCCAAATCTTAGCTATTGTAAACAGTGCTGCAACAAACATGGGAGTGCAGCTATCTCTTCCATATACTGATTTCTGTTGTTTTGGGGTATATACCCAACAGTGGGATTGCTGAATCATATGGTAACTCAATTGTTAGTTTTGTGAGGAACATCCAAACTGTTCTCCATAGTAGTTGTACTAATTAAAATTCCTGCCAACAGTGTAAAATGTTTCCCTCTTCTCCACATCTTCACCAGCACTTATTATTAACTGTTTTTGGAGAAAAGCCATTTTAATGGGAGTGAGATGATATCTCATTGTCATTTTCATTTGCATTTCTCTGATGATCAGTGATGGTGAATACATTTTAACATGCCTGCTTGACATTTGTATGTCTTCTTTTGAGAAATGTCTATTAAAATATTTGCCCATTTTTTAACCGGGTTAATAGATTTTTTCCCTATAGATTTGTTTGAGCTCCTTATATATTCTTGTTATTAATCCCTTGTCAGATGGGTAGTTGGCAAACATTTTATCCTATTCTGGGGTTTGTTTCTTCATTTTGTTGATTATTTGCTGTAAAGAAGATTTTTTAGTTTGATGTAATTCCTTTTGTCCATTTTTGCTTTGGTTGCCTGTGCCTATGGGATATTGCTCAAGAAACTTTTGCCTAGATCAATATTCTGGAGATTTTCCCAAATGTTTTCTTGCAGTAGTTTCATAGAGCGTGAGGTCTTAGATTTAAGTCATAAATCCACTTTGAGTTGATTTTTCGATGTGGTGAGAGATAAGGTTCTAGTTTAATTCTTTTGCATATGGATAACCAGTTTTCCCAGCACCATTTTTTGAAGAAACTCTCCTCTCCCCCAATGTATGTTCTTGGCATCTTTGTCAAAACCGAGTTCATGGTAGATGTTTGGATTTGTTTCTGGATTCTCTATTCTGTTCCATTGTTCTATGTGTCTGTATTTACACCAGTACCATGCTGCTTTGTTTACTATAGCTCTGTAGTATGATTTGAAGTCAGATAATGTGCTGCTTTGGTTACTGTAGCTCTGTAGTATGATTTGAATCAGGTAATGTGATTCATCTAGTCTTTTCCTTTTTGCTCAGGATAGCTTTGGCTATTCTTGATCTTTTGTGTTTCCATATAAATTTTAGGATTGTTTTTTGTGTTTTTATGAAGAATGTCATTGGTATTTTGATAGGGATTACATTGAATCTGTAGAATGCTTTGTGTAGTTTGAACATTTTTAACAATATTGATTCTTCCAAAATATGAACATGGAATATCTTTCCATGTTTTGGTTCTCTTCAATTTCTTTTGTCAGTGTTTCATAGTTTTCATTATAAAGATCTCTAACTTCTTTTTAAAGTTAATTGCTAGGTATTTAATTTTATGTGTAACTATTGTAAATGGGATTAAATTTTTTATTTCTTTTTCACCTTGTTCACTGTTGCCATATAAAAATGCTACTGATTTTTATATGTGGCTTTTGTATCTTGCAATTTTACTGAATATTTTTTACCACTTTTAATAGTTTTCTTATGGACTCGTTAGGTTTTTCCAAATAGAAGATTATATTATTTGCAAACAAGCATAATTTAACTTCTAACTTTATACTTTGGATGACTTTTATTTCTTTCTCTTGTCTGATTGCTCTAGCTAGGACTTTTAGTACTATGTTGAATAACAGTGGTGACAGTGGGCATCCGTGTTGAGGTCCAGATCTTAGAGGAAAGGCTTTCAGTTTTTCTGCATTCTGTATGATACTAACTGTGGGTCTGTCATATATGACTTTTATTACATTGAGGTATGTTCCTTCTATATCCAGTTTTTTTAGGGCTTTTATCATAAAGGTTGTTGAGTTTTATCAAATGATTTTATAACCTCAATTGAAATGATTATATGGTTTTTATCCTTTATTCTGTGGATATGGTGTATCAAATTGATTGATTAATGTATGTTGATTGATCCTTGCATCCCAGGGATATACCCCATTTCATCATGATGAATAATCTTTCTAATATATTGTTGAATTTGCTTTGCTAGTATGTTTTAAAGGCTTTTGCATCAATATTCACAGAGATATTGACCTGCAGTTTTCTTCTTTGTGTGTGTGTGTGTGTGTGTGTGTGTGTGTGTGTGTGTGTGTCTTTGTGTTTTCGGTATGTTTTAGGTATCAGGTTAATACTGGTCTTGTAGAATCTTTTGGAAGAATTCCTTCCTCCAGAATAGTTTCAGTATGATTGGTATTATTTCTTCTTTAAGTATTTTGTAGAATTCAGGAGTGACATCACTGGATCTGAGAGACTTTTAATTATGGCTTAAATCTTGTTACTTCTTGTTGGTCTGTTCAGGTTTTCTATTCTTCCTGGTTCAATCTTGGTAGGTTGTATAAAGTGTGTCAATTTTTTTCTAGATTTTCTAATTTATTGTGTCCAATTTTTTCTAGATTTTCTAATTTATTGTCATATAATGACAATAAATGTGTCCATTTTTTTCTAGATTTTCTGATTTATTGTCATATAGTTGCTCATAGTAGCCATTAATTATCCTTGGAATTTCTGCAGTGTCAGTTGTAATATTCCCTTTTTCATTTCTGATTTTATTCATATCTTCTCTCTTTTTTCTTAGGTAGTCTGGCTAAAAGTTTGTCTATTTTATTTGACTTTTCAAAAAACCAACTTTTTGTTTCATTAATCTTTTGTATTGTTTTGTTCTTTTCAATTTTGTTGGTTTCTGCTCTGATCTTTATTGTTTTTTTCTTCTACTTATTTTGGATTTGGTTTGTTCTTACTTTTCTAATTCTTTAAGATGCATCATTTGATTGTTCATGTGAAATTTTTCCTCTTTTTTGATGTAGGCACTTATAGCTATAAACTTCCCTCTGATTACTGCTTTTGCTGTATCACAGAGGTTTTGGTATATTGTGTTTCCATTATTATTTGTTTGAAGAAAGTTTTTATTTTCCTGCTTAATTTCTTCATTGACCCACTGGTCATTCAGGTTTATATTGTTTAATTTCCATGTATTTGTATAGTTTTCAAAATTCCTCTTACTGATTTCTAGTTTTATTCCATTGTGGTCCAAGAAGATGCTTGATTGTTTAAATTTTTTGAATGTTTTAAAACTTTTCTGTGACTGAACATATGGTCTATCCTTGAGAATGATCCATGTGCTGAGGAAAGAATGTGTGGTCTGCAGCTTTTGGTTGAAATGTTCTGTAAATATCTGTTAGAGCCATATAGTTGATAGTACAGATTAAGTCTGATGTTTCTTTGCTGATTTTCTGACTGGAAGATTTGTCCAATGCTGAAAGTGGGGTGTTGAAGTCTCTAGCTCTTATTATTGTATTGGAGCCTATCTCTGTCTTTAGTGCTAATATTTCCTTGATATATCTGGGTGCTCCAGTGTTGGGTGCATATATACTTAAAATTGTTTTATCCTCTTGCTGAACTGACCCCCTTATCATTATATAGTGACCTTCCTTGTTTCTTCTTATAGTTTGTGTCTTGAAATCTATTTTGTCTGATATAAGTATAGAGACTCCTGCTCTTTTTTGATCCCTATTGACATGGTGTATCTTTTTCCATTCCTTTATTTTCAGTCTATGTGTGTCTTTATAGGTGAAATATGTTTTCTGTAGGCAACAGATCACTAGGTATTGTTTTATTATTCATTCAGCCAGTCTATGTCTTTTGATTGGAGAGTTTAGTCAATTTACATTCATTGTTATTATTGATAAATAAGGACTTACTCCTGTCATTTTTAAATTTGTTTACTAGTGGCTTTATGGTCTTCTCTTCCCTCATTCTTTCCTTGCTGTCTTTCTATAGTGAATGTAATTTTTTCTGGTGATATAATTTAGTTTCTTGCTTTTTATTTTTTAGCGTATCCATTGTATGTTTTTTAGTTTGAGGTTACCGTGAGGCTTGCAAATACTATCTTATAACATATTATTTTAAACTGATGACAAGTTAACATTATTTGCATAAATAAACAAGGAAAAAGAAAACTAATAGAAATTCTACACCTTAACTTTGTTCCCCCATGTCTTAAATTTTTGTTGTTTCTATTTATATCTTGTTGTACTGACTATGTCTTGAAAAGTTGTTCTAGTTATTATTTTTGATTGGTTTATTGTTTAGTCTCTTTGCTTAGTATAAGAGTAGTTTACATGCCCAGTTACATCGTTATAATATTCTGTGTTTTTCTGTGTATTTACTATTACCAGTGAGTTTTGTACCTTCAAGTGATTTCTTATTGTTCATTAATGTCCTTTTCTTTCTGATTGAAGTATTTCATTAATCATTCCTTGTAGGACAGGTCTGGTGTTGATGAAATCCCTCAGCTATTCTTTGTCTAGGAAAGACTATTTCTCCTTTATGTTTGAAGGACATTTTCACCAGACATACTATTCTGGGGTAAAACTTTTTTTTTCCTTCAGCAATTTAATTATGTCATGCCACTCTCTCCTGACCTATAAAGTTTCCACTGAAAAGTCTGCTGCCAGATATACTGGAGCTCCACTGTGTGTTATGTGTTTATTTTCTGTTGCTGCTTTTGGGATCCCTTCTTTAATCTTGACCTTTGAGAGTTTGCTTATTAAATCTTTTGATGTAATCTTCTTTTGATTAAATCTGGTTGGTGCTCTATAACTTTCTTGTACTTGGATATTGATATCTTTCTCTAAGTTTGGGAACATCTCTTTTATTATCCTGTTGAATAAACTTTTTCTCCATATCTCATTTTCTACTTCCTCTTTAAAACCAGTAACCTTGGATTTTCCATTTGAGGCTATTTTCTAGATCCTGTAGGCTTGCTTCATTGTTTTTTATTCTTTTTTTTTTTTTTTTCCTCCATTGACTGTATTTTCAAATAGCCTGTCTCGAAGGTTGCTAATTCTTTCTTCTGCTTGATCACTTCTGCTATTAAAGGACTCTCATGCATTTTGAGTGTGCCAGTTGTATTTTTCATCTTCAGAATTTCTCCTTGATTCTTTTGAAGTATTTCAATTTCTTTGTTAAATTTATCTGATAGAATTTTGAATTCCTTCTCTGTGTCTCTTAAATTTCTTTGAGTTTTCTCAACAAACAGAGCCATTTTGAATTATCTGTCTGAAAGGTCACATATCTCTGTTTCTTCAGGATTGGTCCCTGGTGCCTTATTTCGTTTATTTGGTGAGGACATGTTTTCCTGGATGGTGTTGAAGCTAGTAGATGTTCTTTGGTGTCTAGGCACTGAAGAGTTAGGTATTTATTGTAGTCTTCACTGTCTGGGTTTATTTGTAGCTGTCCTTCTTGGGAAGGCTTTCCAAATATTTAAAAGAACTTGGGTATTGTACTCTAAGCTATATCTGCTTTTGGGGGCACCCCAAGCCCTATAATGCCGTGGTTTTTGCAGACTCGTAGAGGTACCACCTTTGTGGTCTTGGACAAGATACAGGAGAATTCTCTGGATTAGCCAGCAGAATTCTCTTACTTTCTCCCACACATAGTTTTTCTTTGTGTGTTCTCTTCCCTTACTTTCTCCCACACATAGTTTTTCTTTGTGTTCAAAGCCACCTGGAGCTGGGGTGGAGTGACATAAGTACCTGTGGTCACCACCACTGTAACTGCACCGAGTCAGGTCTGAAGCCAGTAGAGTTCTGGATCTTACCCAAGACCTGCTATAACCACTCCCTGTCCACTGCCTGTGTTTTCTCATGACCCTGGAGCTCTACAATCAGTAGATGTTAAAGCCAATCAGGCCTGTGTCCTTTCCTTCAGGACAGAGAAGTTCCCCAGGCCCCAGCTGGGTTCAGAAGTGCTGAATAAGAGTCAGGGGCTAGATTCAAAAACCTTAGAAGTATACCTGGTGTTCTACTGTATTTCAGCTGAGCTGGCACTCAGACCACAAGATAACAGTCTGGTAGTCCTTCCCATTCTTCTCTCCCCTTTCCAAAAGCAGAGGAGTTCTCACTCCATAGGCACCCCCACTTCAGGCCATGAGGAGTACTGCCAGACCATTCTTGATGTTCCCTTAAGGCCCAAGGTCTCTTAAGCTTGTTGTGAATGCTGCCTGACTTGGGACTTATTCTTCAGGGCTGTGGGCTCCCCTATGTCCCAGGGAAGGTCCAGAAATGCCATCCAAGAGTCAAGTCCTGGAATTACAGACTCCAAGAGCCCTCTTGGTGCTCTATTCCCCTGTGGTTGTACTAGTACTCAAAGTGCAGGACAGTCCACTTTACTTTTCTCTCTGCTTTTCTCAAGCAGAAGGAGTTTTGCCCCATAGTCACCACAGCTGGTAATGTGCTGAGTCTCATCTGAAGCCAGCAAGTCTTAGAGGCTCACCAAGGCCCTCGATGTAGTACTTGGGTATCGCTGCTGGTTATTCAGGGCCCAAGGACTCTTCAGTTAGCAGATGAAGAATGCTGCCAGGACTGGATTCTTTCCTTCAAGGCAGTGGGTTCCCTTCTTGACCAGGATATGTCTAGAAATGTTGTCTGAGAGCTAGAGCCTGGAATGGGGCCTTACAATTCTGACTGGTGCCCTATCTGTTGTGGTTAGACTGGTATCCTAGATGCCAGACAAACACCTCCTTACTCTCACTTTCCTCTCCTCAAGCAGAAGGAAGGAGTGTCTTTTGGAGACACAAGCTGTGCAGACTGAGGTTAGGGAAGGGATGATGCAAGCACTCCCTCGGCTGGTCCCAGCTGTTGTCACAGTATTTCACATGGCCCCCAAGTCCACTGTCTCTAGGCCTAGTCCAGCCCTAGGTCTTGCCTAAAATTTGCTGTCCTCATGGCCTAGACTGCCCTTCAAGTTTACCTGGAGGCACAGAATGCTGTAGCCCTTGGTGGCAAGGTTAACAAGAACTCAAATTTGTACCACTGGGATGGGTGATTCCCCTCTGGCTAGGGCTGGTTTAAATGCTCCCTCTGAGGGCAGGCATTAACCTTTCAAAGAATGTACATCACAGAGGGTTCCAAAATTTGATCTTTTTCTTACTTTATATATATTTTGCATTTCTCCAGATTATCCTGCTTTTGTTTTTATTTATTATTTTTTTTATATAAGTGTATGAAATACATATGCAATTTTGTTACATGCATAGGTTTCGCAGTGGTCAAGTCAGGGCTTGTAGGGTGTCCATCACCCAAATAATGTACACTGTATCCATTAACTAATTTCTCTACTTTTCTTTAATTGACAAATAACAATTGTATATATTCATGGGGTACCTAGAGATGTTTCAATGTATTTAATGCATGGTGATAAAATCAGGGTAATTAGCATATTTGTCATTTCAAACATGTATCATTTCTTTGTGTTAGGAACATTCAATATCCTTTTTCTAGCTATTTGAAACTATATAATATCTTGTTGCTAACTATAGTCATCCTATGAGGTGTAGAACACTAGAATTTAATAATATGTGCACATGAGGTAAAAAGGAAAAGCTCTCAAAGGTTGTACACTGAAGAATAAATTGCCCCTTCTCACCACCCCAGCCCCCAACTCTTCCTTCTTAGAAGTAACCACTGCAATTATTTTGTGTGTCTTTCAAGCACTGTTCTGTTTGTATAGAGCATATTTGTACGTTTTTATCCTTCTGCCTTTTCTCCCACACATGATCTCATATTCTACACACCGCTTTTAACTTTGGTTTTATTATTTAACAATGTCTCTTGGTGATCTTTCCATTTCAGCATGAATAGCTTTCACTCATTATTTTTAATGGCTGCATGATATTCAAATATATGGATATCTCACAATTTATGGAAATAGTCCCAAAGTTGTTTATCATCTTTTGCTATTACAAGTAGTTGTGAAGGCATTATCTTCATATACACATTATTGCTCATGTACATGTAAAGTCATAGGATAAATGGCTGTTACTAGAATCACTGATCACATGTTTGTACATTTATAATGTTGATAAATATTGCCAAATTTTCCTTCATAGAGAGTGTCTGTCATGGCTTAATTACCACCAAGAATGAATGAGAGCGTCTTTTCACATCCTGAACTAACACAGTATAGTTTTTTATAATCCTTTTCAGTCATAGTTAAATAATGATCATTTGTTTTACTTTAATTTTGTATCTCTGTTTCTATGGATAAATTGATCATCTTTTAATATATTTAGAAGTAATTTGCAGTTTTTTACATAGGTGTTCTTTGACCATTTATCTTATGTGTTATTAGATTTATTTTACTTGTTTGTAAAACCTCTCTATATATTGAATATGTCTATTATTTGCCATATATGTTTGAAAGTATTTTGTCTGCCACTTACGTTTTGGCTTTGTTAGTGGTATTTGGATACATGGACAATTTTAAATTTTAATTTCGTCAATTGTCTCTGTCTCTTGTTTAATGATTCTGTGGGTATGCATCATGCTTATAAAACACTCCTAAGAATATTTTAAAAATCAGTTTTCTCTGTTTTGTTACCTTAGTGATATCATTTTTAAAACAAACATTTATCATTTTTACCCATCCGGTATGTATTTTGGTATAAGAAGTGAAGCAAGTATTTAACTTTATTTTTTTTCAAGTGGTTAGGCAGTTGAATAATTTATTTCCCCTTGTTGATTTGAAATGCTTCCTTCATAATAAACTAAATTACATATTTTATATATATATAGTATATATATATATTTATATTTGTGTGTGTGTGTGTGTGCCTATTCCTAGGCTCTCTGTTCTGTTTCCTTGATTTGTCTATTTATATACTGATATCAAACTTTAATTACACAAGATTTATGATATTTTAATAGGTGTTATTGCTAGCATACTCTCAATACACTTCTTTTTCAGAATTTTCCTTAGGTTTCTGACAAGTTATATTTCAGTTTGAACTTTATAGTGTGGCTGATTGAAAATGAAGCCCTACTGTATTTTATTTGGCTTGTTGAAATTTGTAAATATTCTTACCAGAATTGTTTTAGTAAGAATCATTTCTGTTGCTATTTTTTAGATGGGTTGTTTTCTTTGATTGTATTTCCTAACTGGTTGTTTGTCATAAATGGAAAGGTTAATGTTATTTTTATTAAATAATTTCCTACATAGCTGTAAAATTATGATGGGGAAGTATATGTATTGAATGTACATGATGTGCGCACTGGTTCCAGTTTTGATGTATATACATATATAAGCAATCCTGAAAATATATTGGCAGGACATGAACCAAAATGTCAGCCTTAATTATCTCTGAATGGTAGATGATAATTATGAATGATTTTTGTTGTCTTCTTTGTTTTGCCCAGTGCTTCTCATGTTTCTTGCACTGAGCATGTATTGTTTTATATCAATAAGAAAAATTTAAAAGGAAAAGATAGTCAAAGCATAGTTAAGAGACATAACTTTGGAATATAATTGTGGTGCTCTAATATGGAGGAAGGGAACAAAATGATCTGTTGCATAATCAGGGTAGACTAACTGCTGTAATAAACTACCCTCAAAGATTCAGTTGCTGAACAGAATAAAAGTTAGTTTTTCTCTGATAGTCTAATGAACTTCCACAGGGACTAGGGTGGGAGAGCTGTTGCCTGTAGTAGGTTTTGGGGGCCAGCTTGGAAGTGATGTGTCACTTCCACCCACATTCTAGTTGCCATCAGTCAGCCACATGGCCATATCTAGCTGTAAGAGTAGCTACAAAATGTAATCTAGCTGTGTACCCAAGAAGAAAAGACCGTGGATACTGGTGATTACTCACAGCTATTAGTGAGTCTAGTGAACATTGTGTTTTTGCATCATTTTCTAGGCCAGTTATTTGGGTTTGGGAGTTTTCTTCCCAGGGGGCTTTCTTGAAGTTGTTGAGGATACTCAGCTTGTTCCTGAATAAAACAAGCAGAAATGTGCTCTACTGTGCCCTACAATTTCCACACCAATTTCTTAGTAACTTTTTTTTGTCTAGCCTTTTTTTGTGTGTGCATTGAGCTATCTCTAATCTTAGAGTGAATCCTCAGTCTCTGATTCTTCACCTTACATCTGGTCTGGCTTGTTATCTTCAGTCATTTACTTCACTATGACCTTAGTCTATGTTGGATACTGCTTTCTCTATCTACAACGCTTCGGTGAACTGTGTACATTTCCTCCTGTGTGTAAATTCAATCCATCTTCTTCTTTCTGACCTGACACTGGGTTTTGAAGTTGGCGTCTCCAAAGGACTCCGGATTATCTTACCCACAGTTGATTACTTCCTGGAGAAGAAGGAAATAATTGTCCCTGCCCAGGATTTTGGAGAGTGATTGATGAGCTACTTATAGTCCAGATTGTGCTGTCACCTGTCCGGTGTCTTTTGGTACCCTGAATTTGTATAAGGAAGCTATTAGACATGCATAGTGAAGCCTGGCATGGCTTATCTGAAAAGGATCACTGAGGAGAGGTGTGGAGTCTATCTGGCACAGTGCAGAGACAATTCACACCATCACCATCTCATAAAATATCTGAATGGAGGATATGGTGAAAACCTGCCATGTGTTCATAAAGTGCACATTCTCAATGAACATCCCAGGGAACTTGGATCTGGTTTTCCGTGCTCTATGCTCAAACTGAAAGAAGCTGGTTTTCCTTCCCATAGGAGAATCAGAGTGTAATTTCATTTTCATCCAAGATAACTCTTAAGTGATGTGTTTTAAATGAGACCTTGATTTAAGCATGTTCTTTACTCTGCTCACGTTTTCTTATCCAACAAACTTCCAGGTAAACAACACGCCTAGTGCCTATGGCCAACTGTAGGTATTGAAGTCCAGAGGTATATTTAAAGTAACTTTTTCTTTCTGATTATAATAATAATTGCATACTTTTGAGTCTATACTACCAGCTAGTGCTGGGCTCAGTGTTTTGCATACATTGACTAATCTCCGCAACTTTCTGTGGTAAATATTATAATTTCTATTTAACATAGAAAGAAACGGAGGTACAAAGAAATTCAGCATCCTGTTCAAAGTTACATAGCTAGGAAATGGCAGTACTAGAATTAGAGCCTGGGTCTTCTGACTCTGGAGCCTGTGCACTACTGCCTCCAAATCCTGTTTCCATGCATGACCATTAGAACAAACTTGAGGAAGATAAAGTATAATGAAAAATCCAATAACAATAAAAATGGGCCAGGCGCGGTGGCTCAAGCCTATAATCCCAGCACTTTGGGAGGCCAAGACGGGCGGATCACGAGGTCAGGAGATCGAGACCATCCTGGCTAACACAGTGAAACCCCCGTCTCTACTGAAAAAATACAAAAAACTAGCCGGGCGAGGTGGTGGGTGCCTGTAGTCCCAGCTACTTGGGAGGCTGAGGCAGGAGAATGGCGTAAACCCGGGAGGCGGAGCTTGCAGTGAGCTGAGATCCGGCCACTGCACTCCAGCCTGGGCGACAGAGCGAAACTCCGTCTCAAAAAAAAAAAAAAAGAATAAAAATGATCTATAATTTCTTAACCTAGAGATATCTATTGCATTTGATATCTTCTCCAAATTGTCATCCCTGAGGGATACATATATATTTTTAAATGGACAGGTTTTATTCATGGTTTTTTACTCTGGTTTTTAACATTTAACCTCGTATTATGAGCATATTTTCAAGTCATTCAATTTTGTTAAAAACGTTTTCATGGTGGCATGTCATTCAATTGTACCACAATTTATTTAACCAGTCCTTTATTACTGGACATTTTTCTGATTTCATTTCTTGCTATTACAAAAAAGAATTCTAAGTAATTCTACTATGAATTCATGTGACTATATTTTGATCAACTGTTTCCTCATCATAAATTCCTAGTAAAATCACTGTTTGAAACATATATACATGTTTAAGGCCCTTCACAAATATTGTCAAATTTAATGGATTCTTGATAATATCTATTTTAATGAGCCATAATTGACTTTAATATACTTTATAATTGGTTGAACCAAATACTAGAAGCATTTTTCTTTTTTATTTTTATTTTTTATTTTAGAGACGGTGTCTCTCTGTGTTGCCCAGGCTAGTCTCAAACTCCTGGGCTCAAGCAATCCTTCTGCCTGAGCCTCCCAAAGTGCTGGGTTTACAGGCATGAGCCACTGCACCCAACCGAGGCATCTTTCTTATATGGTCATTGAATACAAAATAGATTAGGACTTTAAAAAATATTTTAAGAGCTGTGTCTTGGGAATAAGGGGAGAAATAAAGGGGTAGGCTTCAACCCTACTAAATCAGAAAGGGTGTGGTCATCTCAGGAAACCTGAGGTGGGGCTAGATGGCATCTACAACAATACATGGCTACCATGAGGGATGACCTGCAGGACAGACATTGAGGGATGTCTGCCTACTATAAGGATTTTACATGGATGCAATATTTGTAGCTATATTCCATTTGTGGGATTGGCCTACTTGAGCAGGGAAGAGAAGTAAAAGTAATTGAGCACTTAGAGTATCTTCTAGCTTGGAAACTGAATTTTAAATACTGTCTATTTGAAGCTGTCATGATATTCTCCATGCAATGCCCTTGTAACAACCTAATAAGGCAAACAGCTTAAGTACTTTTATCCACATTGTACAGAAAATCACAACAGTGACAATGGAAATTTATTCTTTGTTTTGTTTTGTTTTAGAAGACATGCTGGCTCTGTTGCCCATGATAGAATGCAGTGGCAGGATCATAGCTCCCTGTCACCTTGAACTTGTGAACTCAAGTGATCCTCTTGTCTCAGCCTCCTGAGTAGCTCGAACTACAGGAGCATGTCACCACACCTGGCTAATTTTTAAGTTTTTTGTAGAGACCATGTCTTTCTATGTTGCCTAGGCTGGACTCAAACTTCTGGCCTCAAGCGTTCTTCCCACCTTGCCCTCCCAAAGTGCTGAGATTACAGGCATGAGCTGCTGCACCTGGCCAATGGAAACTTATTAAGCACATGCTACAGGACAAGCATTGTTCTAAGTGCTTTACCCGTATTCTCCTTTATCCTCAAAAGAACACTATGAGACAGATACTACATTTCACAAATAAAGACAATAAGATATGAATGAGACACAACAATTTTAAATAGTACATTTAAAGCCACAGGTTTAGCAAATGGCAGAACTTGGATTCAAACCCAGCTAGTGTGTCTCCAGAGTCATCCCTTGTTTCAAGTCTTCTGGAGGCTAAGCAGTTAAACTAAAACCCATGCATGTCAAGGTCTCAGCCGTGATCTTTCCTCTACACTGAGAATCCATTGTAGGAATCTGCATGCAGTTGGCAATTTCAGCCCTCATTTTGCAGTGCCTAACACTGTCAAAAGGCTCTCAGTAATAGATCAAGTTTGCTCACAAGCACAGTGGCAAATAATTGGTTTAATTCTCTGACATCTGTGTATATCCCTGTGTATGTTTGTAACTGTGGGGACAAAAAGTTATCACAAACACCATTTTACCAATGAGTAGGTAGAAGAAGTGAGAGGTAAAATAACTTATCCAAGGTCATGTAGTTGGTAACGAAAGTCGAACTCATATTACCCATCTCCCAGAGTTGCATGTTGAAAAGTGCCTGTCAAGAAAAATCAGCATTCAGTAAATAATAGCAAATAGAACGATGATGACAATTATCTTGTTGCTATGAGAGGGTAGTAAGTTCTTCTGCCTTGTTAATTTTTGCATCATCAAATGAGGACTATTGGGGCAGTAATTTATTGTCTTACTGGACAAAATACTACCTGAGAGATTTGCAAATAATGATTCTACTTTGTATGAAGGATGCCTTTCAGGAAGTAGCTGATATGCTGGGAAGCTGACCTAAACCTGAGATCCTTAGATTTGTACCAAAACTACAGAGGCTTATAAGTAGAGAGGCATTATTTTCAATGTTTCAACCTCACACATATTCTTGATAAGCAGGGGCACGTCTACTTTTACACACTATACTTGGATACAAGCCTGCTTCAACATGATAGGAAGCAACAAGCTACCAAATCTCTGCTATTTTAAGTATTTAATAGCAAAACCCTGTGGCAGTCTGGGAAACTTATCTCCACAGAATGTGCTGACGCAGTGGAATGAGATTAAATAGGACCTCATACCTAGTGAATTTCACTACCAGCATGTTTTATTCATCCTTGCTCAATCATATGAATGGGCAATTTTGCTTTCAGATGAAGGGGCACTCTAGCAACAGAACTATAATTTTCCAAGAAGCATTAGTGAGCCCCTGTTTTGAAACAAGAGGTCATTTTGACTGGGAGAAATTAATAGTTTCCTGGCATGTTTTTCTCTTTACAACTAAAACACATGGTATGTCGATTATAGCTTGATTCTTCCTATGAACAGTGAATGCAAATAGTGAAACTCTCTAGTCCTCTGATATCAAAGCCATATATGCTAACGAGGCTAAAACCACACATGGCTTTGGTTTGGAGTTCTGACTATGATAGTACTGGGGATCAGACAGCTGGTGTGTGCATTAGTTTTCTCCTTGGGAAGTGGGAAAACAGGGAAAGCCATGCTTCTCAAAGAAGCATAATGGCAAAAAATAGTGTTATGTCATTACCTCCCCCCAAATTATTAAGTACTCTGTATTGACATGCTCAGGGCCAACGATTACCCTGAAAAAGACAAGAGAGTATAGCAGACACTGCAAACCCACTCCCACTACCAATACACACACACACACACACACACACACACACACACACACACACACAGACATGCATATGCACACATATACTGATTTTTACTGATCATCAATGATATGACAGGATCAAGCATCTACAATGTGCTGGAATATTATTGTAGATGCTTTGCTGGCAGTAGTGTCAAACCTTAAAACAGTCAAGTGGGAAATAAAGCATTATTATCCTACCTATTTAACAGAAGAGGAAATTGAGGCTCAGAGAAACTAATTTTCTCAAGCACAGACAGTAGGAGGCAATGCTGAGACTGAATCTAAGTAGTTTAATTCCAGAGCCAGTGCTCTTAGCCATTAAACCCAGTAATGGATCAACCTAAAAACTTAGGTGCGTTGTCGTGGATATCAGATTAGTACAGGAATTTTACAGGATATTCATGAAAATATTGTGTCCAGTTCTGTGTGGAGTGCTTCATTTAAAAAAAAAAAACCTCACAGAAGCCTTAAGAGGTAAGTACTGTTATCACCTCTGTCATCAAGATTGAGAAACTGATGTACAGAATAACTTCCCCAAGTTCATCTAACTTGTATGGTGCAGAGTTGAAACTCAAATATCAATTTTTCTGATTCTAAAACACTAGTCTTCAAGGAAGTTACAAAGATGAATAAAACGGGATCCTTGCTCATTATGAATTTGTGTTTCTAATCTGTGGGGAAGGGGCCCTAGATATGAATCACTAAAATACAAAGCCCAGTGCAGTAAGTGCCATGTGAGCAATGAAAAAGAAGCAGGTGGAAAGGGGAGAAAGAGGAGGACTAGAATAAGGACAGAGGAGGAAGAAGAGGAAGGAGAAGAAGTAGTCCTGTGGAAGGAGATACCATTTCTGATTGGGATGTTTATGAATGGCTCCATGGAAGAAGAAGTGATTAAGTGCATCATTGAGGGATAACTACAACTTGAATGCACAGAATCTTCTTTTACTTAGAGGCTGCTGTGTGCCAGGCATTGCGCTAGGTACTTTAAATTAGTTTTGACTGTGTCTTACCAGAGCAATGTCATTTTTCGCAGTTTGTAGATTAGGTAACAAAAACTAAGCAAGATAATATAGCCAGGTGTGGGTGAGTGGCACGAACAAACGTGCAGAGGTAGACAAGCTTAAGGCCTGGCCCAGGGACCATGATGGGCCCAGATTACAAGTATTCTGAGTTTCTAGCCTATTGACAGTGGGGAGTTAGTCAAATGTCATGAGAAGGCAGAATTGAGATAATGAGAGCTGTATTTTGGGAAGATTCTCAGGCATTAGAAAACAAGGACGAATTAAATGGCAGAAATTGGGTGAGTTAAGATGCTATTTCTATAGCCCAAGAACAGAGGAATAGGCACAGGACACAGAGACCTGAGTCTGAAGCCAGTGCCAGGCCCTGTCATTGATTAGCTGTGTGATGTTAGTCAAGATATGCTCTCATTCTTTGCCCTCAATTATTTCAGCTTTAGAATAAAGATGATAATAGAATGTACAGATTGAACATTCCAAATCTGACATCCAAAATGTTCCTAAATCTGAAATGTTTTGAGTGTCAACATGATACTCAAAGGAAATGCTCATTGGAGCATTTCAGATTTCAGATTTTTTTATTTGAAATGCTCAACCCTCAGTGGGTAGGTATAATACATGTATTACAAAATCAGGAAAAAAAATCTGAAACTTGAAATGCTTCTGGTCTCAGGCATTTCAGATAAAGTTTACTCAACCTGTGCTTGCTTCACAGGGCTGCTGTGAGGATAACACAAGACAAAATATGTAAAATGCTCTACCCAGTGCCTGACCCATGGTAATCGTACAGTAAATGGGAACCTGTCTTAGCCAGCTCAAGTTTCTCTACCAAATTACCTTAGGCTGTGTAATTTATAAACAACATAAATTTTTTGCTCATAATTCTGGAAGCAGGTAATTCTGAGATTAAGGCAGCAAAAGATTACACATCTGGTGAGGGCCTGCTGTCTGCTTCAAATATGGTGCCTTCTTGCTGTGTCATCACATGATGGAAAAGATGAAAAAGGATGAACTTGTTCCAAGTCCTTTTATAAGGGCACTAATCTCATTCACAAAGGCGGAGCCCTTGTGACTTTATCACTTCCCAAAGGCCCCACCTTTTAATAATATTGCATTGAGGATAAAGTTTCAACATGAATTTTGGGAGGACACAAACACTCAAACCATAGTAGAACCACTTTTGTAAAAAGGAAAAGTAGTGAGACTAGCTTGGAGGTTATCACAATCCTGGCATCAGATGGTAAGGGCCTACAGAGAGAGTGGCAAAAGAGAATGGGAAGACAGAAAGTAATCATGTTAAGTGGAAGACAGTGACTGCTCCTTGCATGGCTAGATTTTTGAACAAAAGGAATCTCACTTTAGCCAGAATCATTTGCTATCAAATGCAGAACAGATTCGAAAATAAAATGTATCTATCATATGCATTGTAGTATTTGTAGGGCTTTTGTTAGACTGCAAGACATTGACTCCAGTTTTACAACATCTATATTTATCATTTTTAGGCATTCGGTGTGTTGATTTCATATCTCTCAAAGTCTTGCCATTCTATAACTACTGAAGTGAAATTCTTTGAGATAAAAGCAAGGGATGTGAGAATATATAATAAGTCCTAAAATAAAAGATTGAGCTTCATATTTACACTCTTCTAATCTATGATTCTAAAATACTGGCATTTTCCTTATTTCCCTACATCTTCTGAAGTGACATTAATGTTATAGATATTAAGTCTGATATTTAATTAAAGGGAGATTATCTGTCCATGTAATTGCTGTCCAGAGTAATTAGTCACATGTCTTAGGTAGCTAAAGCTGCACATTCCCACTACAAAACTATGTTAGCTATGTGATACATGAATCAGGCCTTGGAAAAAATGACAGCTTAGGAATTTAAAACATTCAACATGCCTTTAATTTCAATATTGAGCCCACAACAAAAAAATTTGAAGATCTAAAATGCCAACTTCCAGTTCTTTCTTAAAATGAGCTTATTAGTTGATTAATAAACATACTGTCCATGCCACATAATTAATTTTATAGTAAAGTTGGCTAGAGCCTAGATAAATGGACAATTAGCCTCCCCTCTGAAAGAGGTCTGTTATCATAATTGCTAATGAAAACAAAATTTGCATGCATACATAAGAACAAAAATAACCTCTTTCTCTTTCTTAGGTATTTATTACAGAAGCTCAAAGCTCAGTCTGTAATATCTAGCAGAACTATTTCACTTAACTCTTTTCTTCTTTTTCACTTTACAATGCTAATCAAACTTTCTTTCCTCTTCTTCTTCTTTTCTTTATACTTTAAGTTCCAGGGTACATGCGCACAATGTGCAGGTTTGTTACATATGTATACCTGTGCCATGTTAGTGCGCTGCACCCATTAACTGGTCATTTACCTTAGGTATATTTCCTAATGCTATCCCTCCCCCTTCCCCCCGCCCCATGACAGGCCCAGTGTGTGATGTTCCCCTTCCTGTGTCTAAGTGTTCTCGTTGTTCAATTCCCACCTATGAGTGAGAAATGTGGTGTTTCGTTTTTTGTCCTTGCAATAGTTTGCTGAGAATGATGGTTTCCGGCTGCATCCATGTCCCTACAAAGGACATGAACTCATTCCTTTTTGTGGCTGCATAGTATTCCATGGTGCATATGTGCCACATTTTCTTAATCCAGTCTATCATTAATGGACATTTGGGTTGGTTCCAAGTCTTTGGTATTGTGAATAGTGCTGCAATAAACATATGTGTGCATGTGTCTTTATAGCAGCATGATTTATAATCCTTTAGGTATAAACCCAGTAATGGGATGGCTGGGTCCAATGGTATTTCTAGTTCTAGATCCTTGAGGAATTACCACACTGTCTTACACAATGGTTGAACTAGTTTACAGTCCCACCAACAGTGTAAAAGTGTTCCTGTTTCTCCACATCCTCTCCAGCACCTGTTGTTTCCTGACTTTTTAATGATCACCATTCTAACTGGTATGAAATGATATCTCATTGTGGTTTTGATTTGCATTTCTCTGATGGCCAGTGATGAGCATTTTTTCATGTGTCTCTTGGCTGTATAAATGTCTTCTTTTGAGAAGTGTCTGTTCATATCCTTCGCCCACGTTTTGATGGGGTTGTTTGTTTCTTTTTTCCTCGTAAATTTTTTTGAGTTCTTTGTAGATTCTGGATATTAGCCCTTTGTCAGATGAGTAGATTGCAAACATTTTCTCCCATTCTGTAGGTTGCCTGTTCACTCTGATGGTAGTTTCTTTTGCTGTGCAGAAGTTCTTTAGTTTAATTAGATCCCATCTGTCAATTTTGGCTTTTGTTGCCATTGCTTTTGGTGTTTTAGACATGAAGTCCTTGCCCATGCCTGTCCTGAATGGTATTGCCTAGGTTTTCTTCTAGGGTTTTTATGGTTTTAGGTCTAACATTTAAGTCGTTAATCCATCTTGAATTAATTTTTGTATAAGGTGTAAGGAAGGGATCCAGTTTCAGCTTTCTACATATGG
>NW_012107230.1:983482-1005357 GCF_000951045.1 Mandrillus leucophaeus
TGAATTTTGTCAAAGGCCTTTTCTGCATCTATTGAGATAATCATGTGGTTTTTGTCTTTGGTTCTGTTTATATGCTGGATTATATTTATTGATTTGCATATGTTGAACCAGCCTTGCATCCCAGGGATGAAGCCCACTTAATCATGGTGGATAAGCTTTCTGATGTGCTGGTGGATGCAGTTTCCCAGTATTTCGTTGAGGATTTTTGCATCAATGTTCATCAGGGATATTGGTCTAAAATTCTCTTTTTTTGTTGTGTCTCTGTCAGGCTTTGGTATCAGGATGATGCTGGTCTTACAAATTGAGTTAGGGAGGATTCCCTCTTTTTCTATTGATTGGAATAGTTTCAGAAGGAATTGTACCAGGTCCTTCTTGTACCTCTGGCAGAATTCAGCTGCGATTCTGTCTGGTACTGGACTTTTCTTGGTTGGTAGGCTATTAATTATTGCCTCAATTTCAGAACCTGCTATTGGTCTATTCAGGGATTCAACTTCCTCCTGGTTTAATCTTGGGAGAGTGTATGTGTCCAGGAATTTATCCGTTTCTTCTAGGTTTTCTAGTTTATTTGCATAGATGTGTTTATAGTATTCTCTGATGGTAGTTTGTATTTCTGTGGGATCGGTGGTGATATCCCCTTTATCATTTTTTATTGTGTCTATTAGATTCTTCTCTCTTTTCTTCTTTATTATTCTTGCTAGCGGTCTCTCAATTTTGTTGATCTTTTCAAAAAAAACCAGCTCCTGGATTCATTTATTTTTTGAAGGGTTTTTTGTGCCTCTATCTCCTTCAGTTCTGCTCTGATTGTTGTTTCTTGCCTTCTGCTAGCTTTTGAATGTGTTTGCTCTTGCTTCTCTAGTTCTTTTAATTGTGATGTTAGGGTGTCAATTTTAGATCTTTCCTGCTTTCTCTTGTGGGCATTTAGTGCTATAAATTTCCCTCTACACACTGCTTTAAATGTGTCCCAGAGATTCTGGTGTGTTGTGTCTTTGTTCACATTGGTTTCAAAGAACATCTTCACTTCTGCCTTCATTTCATTATGTACCCAGTAGTCATTCAGGAGCAGGTTGTTCAGTTTCCATGTAGTTGAGTGGTTTTGAGTGAGTTTCTTAGTCCTGAGTTCTAGCTTGATTGCACTGTGATCTGAGAGACAGTTTGTTATAATTTCTGTTCTTTTACATTTGCTAAGGAGTGCTTTACTTCCAACTATGTGGTCAATTTTGGAATAAGTGCTATATGGTGCAGAGAAGAATGTATATTCTGTTGATATTGGGGGGACAGTTCTGTAGATGTCTATTAGGTCTGCTTGGTGCAGAGCTGAGTTCAATTCCTGGATATCCTTTTAAATTTTCTGTCTTGTTGATCTGTCTAATGTTGACAGTGGGGTGTTAAAGTCTCTCACTATTACTGTGTGGGAGTCTAAGTCTCTTTGTAGGTCTCTAAGGACTTGCTTTATGAATTTGGGTGCTCCTGTATTGGGTGCATATATACTTAGGATAGTTAGCTCTTCTTGTTGAATTGATCTCTTTACCATTATGTAATGGCCTTCTTTGTCTCTTTTGATCTTTGTTGGTTTAAAGTCCGTCTTATCAGGGACTAGGATTGCAACTCCTGCCCTTTTTTTTGTTTTCCATTTGCTTGGTAGATCTTCCTCCATCCCTTTATTTTGAGCCTATGTGTGTCTCTGCAGGCGAGATGGGTCTCCTGAACACAGCACACTGGTGGGTCTTGACTCTTTATCCAGCTTGCCAGTGTCTGCATTTCAATTAGAGCATTTAGCCCATTAACATTTAAGGTTAATATTTTTATGTGTGAATTTGATCCTGTCATTATGATGTTAGCTGGCTATTTTGCTCATCAGTTGATGCAGTTTCTTCCTAGCATTGATGGTCTTTACAATTTGGCATGTTTTTTCAGTGACTGGTACCAGTTGTTCCTTTCCACTTTTAATGCTTCCTTCAGGAGCTCTTGTAGGGCAGGCCTGGTGGTGACAAAATCTCTCATCATTTGCTTGTCTGTAAAGGATTTTATTTCTCCTTCACTGATGAAGCTTAGCTTGGCTGGATATGAAATTCTGGGTTAAAAATTATTTTAAGAATGTTGAATATTGGTCCCCACTCTCTTCTGGCTTGTAGAGTTTCTGCCGAGAGATTCGCTGTTAGTCTGTTGGGCTTCGCTTTGTGGGTAATGCCACCTTTCTCTCTGGCTGCCCTTAACATTTTTTCCTTCATTTCAACTGGTGAATCTGACAATTATGTTTCTTGGAGTTGCTCTTCTCGAGGAGTATCTTTGTGGCATTCTCTGTTTTTCCTGAATTTGAATGTTGGCCTGCCTTGCTGGGTTGGAGAAGTTCTGGATAATATCCTGCAGAGTGCTTCCCAACTTGGTTCCATTATCCCCATCACTTTCAGTTACACCAATCAGACGTCGTTTTGGTGTTTTCACATAGTCCCATATTTCTTGGAGGCTTTGTTTGTTTCTTTTTGCTCTTTTTTCTCTAAACTTCTCTTCTCACTTCCTTTCATTCATTTGATCTTCAATCACTGATACCCTTTCTTCCAGTTGATTGAATTGGCTACTGAAGCTTGTGCATTCATCACATAGTTCTTGTGGCATGGTCTTCAGCTCCATCAGGTCATTTAAGGACTTCTCTACACTGGTTATTCTAGCCATTCATCACATCTTTTTTCAAGGTTTTTAGCTTCTTTGTGATGGGTTCGAACTGCCTCCTTTAGCTCAGAGAAGTTTGATTGTCTGAAGCCTTCTTCTCTCAGCTCATCAAAGTCATTCTCCGTCCAGCTTTGTTCCATTGCTGGCGAGAAGCTGCATTCCTTTGTAGGGGGAGAGGCCCTCTGATTTTTAGAATTTTCAGCTTTTCTGCTCTGTTTTTTCCCCATCTTTGCAGTTTTGTCTACTTTTGGTCTTTGATGATAGTGATGTACAGATGGGATTTCGGTGTGGATGTCCTTTCTGTTTGTTAGTTTTCCTTCTAACAGTCAGGACTCTCAGTTGCAGGTCCGTTGGAGTTTGCTGGAGTTCCACTCCAGACCCTGTTTGCCTGGGTATCAGCAGCGGAGGCTGTAGAAGAGTGAATATTGCTGAACAGCAAATGTTGCCTGATCGTTCCTCTGGAAGCTTCATCTCAGAGGGGTACCTGGCCGTGTGAGGTGTCAGTCTGCCCCTACTGGGGGGTGCCTCCCAGTTAGGCTACTCGGGGGTCAGTGACCCACTTGAGGAGGCAGTCTGTCTGTTCTCAGATCTCAAATTCCATGCTGGGAGAACCACTACTCTCTTCAAAGCTGTCAGACAGGGACAATTAAGTCTGCAGAGGTTTCTACTGCATTTGTTCAGCTATGCCCTGCCCCCAGAAGTGGAGTCTACAGAGTCAGGTAGGCCTCCTTGAGCTGCAGTGGGCTCCACCCAGTTTGCGCTTCCTAGCGGCTTTGTTTATCTACTCAAGCCTCAGCAATGGTCGGCGCCTCTCCCCCAGCCTCGCTGCTGCCTTGCAGTTTGATCTCAGTCTGCTGTGCCAGCAATGGGCAAGGCTCTGTGGGTGTAGGCCCCTCCAAGCCAGGCATATGATATAAACTCCTGGTGTGCAGCTTGCTAAGACTGTTGGAAAAGTGTAATATTAGGGTGGGAGTGACCCGATTTTTCAGGTGCCATCTGTCACAGCTTCCCTTCTCTAGGAAAGGGAATTCCCTGACCCTTTGCACTTCCCGGGTGCTTCGACTCACGCTCAGTGGGCTGCACCCACTGTCCCGCACCCACTGTCTGACAAAACCCCAGTGAGATGAACCCGGTACCTCAGTTGGAAATGCATAAATCACCCATCTTCTGCGTCGCTCACACTGGGATCTGTAGACTGGAGCTGTTCCTATTCGGCTATCTTGGACCTGCCTAATCATCTAATCAGGCTTTCTTATGGAGCTCTTCTACATTGTTTGCACTTGGTTCTCCAGCTTCTCTTATTTAAAATGTAAAGTCTTATTTAACAGTGTAATATATAATTAGCTGGATTTTAAATACCTAAATAAAATAAAGAGAAAGCATATAAATTTCTTTAGGAGGCTTTAAAATTATAATTAACATGATAGATCAATCATTTATAATGTGTCTGTATACTCATAGGTTAAACATCTCTGAATAAAAAATAAGATAAATGACACATACTTTGAGAAGGCACATACTTTAACTCCTCTATTACAGACAACAATGTTGATGGGTGAAATATAGAAAAGATAAACAAAAACATAGCTTGTCTTAGATAGCACACAAGCATCTCCATGGATTAAATACAGAAGAGAAAATTCAAATTTAAACAAGGTTGAGTGTTACTGGGCTCCTAGTCTAGTAACAGCCAATGAAGGCTATGGAATTAGGTCCTCTATGGGTAAGGTGGCTAAAGTATTTGACATTGAACAGGACTGACTGAATGCCTAAAATAAAAAACTGGGAATGGGAGACAGAATACTTCACCTTGTCTCATGCAAGGAAGCTGCAAAATGTTAGCTAAGATCATCCCCCTGCAAGATATGACATAAGGAGGTAGGAGAACACAGTCCCATACTTAAAAATAAGCCAAGTTATCCATTTGTTCAGTGAAAGGATCTGCCACATCGTCAATGTTACCCCTGGGCAGAAATTCCAAATTGACCCTATGAGACCTGGTTCTGGAACAAGGACCTGCAGATCTAGGTGGAGACAACTATAAAACTGCTAGATTGGAATGGCTGGAAATAGAAGCGGAAACAGAAAAAAAATGGGGGCTGTAGGCACATCACTCTTAAGAAGACACTTGAATGACACTGAGAGTGAGGGCCTCCACAAATTTTGCACCCCAGCTGCCCAATTCTTCTCACTAGGCCCTGCTAAGAATCTACAAGTTCACAAAAATATAAATAAATACTAAATAAATGAAGAATGAATGAAATCTTTTAGTTGTTCACAAGAAAATTAACTAATAAATGTAGTAGAAATAATACAGAAAATCACCACTTGGCAAAAATTATCAATTGATGCTAAAATTAGTTGGTTAAAGTTGAATCAGAAATATCATATTTACATATTTTCAAAATATTCCTCTATAAGACACATATGAATATCAAAGAGGAAAGTAGTACTTCACAGTGGAGAAACTTGGAAGACATCACCATAACCAAGTGATCAAAATTAACATCACCAGTTAAGACAAATATACATCATATATCTTCTGATATAATACAAATAGAACACAACATAATTTCTGTGATATCTCTGCCAAAATTACATAACCTACCTAAATATGACCACGAGGAAACATCAAACAAACTCAGATTTGATAGACATTCTACAAAATAATGGTTTGTACTCTTCAAAATTGTCAGGATCATGAAAGATAAAGCAATGCCAAGGGAGTGTTCCTAGTTATAGTAGACTAACGAAACATGAAAAAACATGAAAACTAAACGCAATGCATGATTCTGGATAGAAGCCTTTTGCTAAAAAATATATTAGTGGGACAATTGGTGAAATATAAATAAGATCTGTCGATTATAATATTGTTTCAGGGACGATTTTCTGATATTTGATCATTGTACTTTAATTATATAAATGATTGACCTTGTTTTTAGAAAATACACACTAAATTATAAGGCATAAAGAGGGTTTATGTTAGGAACTTTCTTTCAGCAAAGCAATTTAGGACATACATATGGGCATACACAGCTGTGTGTGTTTGTGTGTGTGTGTGTGTGTGTGTGTGTGTGTGTGTAAGATAGAACATGAGAAAGTTTAAAAGGATAAAATTGTAACATTTGTAGAATTAGTTTGCAATAAATGGGTATTGTTTTACTACTTTTGCATCTTCTCTATCAAATTATTTAAAAATAAAACAAAAATTATATCATAATAAAAATACTATATTACAAAATCTAGTGTTATCTTGCTAAAGTAATAGTTAAAGGTAATTGTATAATCTTAATCACAATTAATTATAAAATTAAGGAAGATTGAATAAAAATGGGTTGTGTTCAACTCAAGAAACCAGACAAAGTAATCTAGAAGGAAGAAAATTGTAAAAATAAGAGCAGAAATGAATGAGTTTGGTAGAAAACAATTAAACCATAGAGAGGATCAACAAAATCAAAAGTTGGTTCTTTGGAAAAAAAAGAATGAATACAATGAGAAAATATCAACAGTAATCAAGAAAAGACACGAAAAAAATTAGTAACAGAAAAAGGGAATGCAATGGTTGTATAGATAAAGATTTCAAGATCATAAAATAGAACTACAATAAACTTTATGCCAATAATCTTGAAAACTTATAAGTCAATACTTCCTTAGAAAATGTGTCAAAAGTGACTGAAGAAATCACAAACCTCCATAAACCATAAATATCAGTGACATTGAACTGTATTCAAAAGTTTTCTACCTTCAGATACACTAGCCTCAGGCAGTTGTATAGAAAAGTTTTACCAAATCTTGAAGGATCAGATAATTCTTATCTTTTCCAAATTGTTTCAGAAAATATAGAAATAGGGAAGAAATAGCTGAGAGATATGGGGAGAACTAAGCATATGATCCTGCTCTACCTGATATCAAAACTACCTATAAAGCTAAGGTAATAATGATGCTATGTTTTGGTGTAGGGAGAGACAAAAATGCCAATGAACTAGTATAGAGAGCTCAGAAATACAGCTATATATGCATGAATGAAACTTCAGTGTTGTATTAGTCCATTCTCACACTGCTATAAAGGTACACCTGATACTGGGTACTTTATAAAGGAAAGAAGTTTAATTGACTCACAGTTCCACATGGCTGGGGAGGCATCAGGAAACTTACAATCATAGCAGAAGGCAAAGGGGAAGCAAGGCACCTACTTCACATGGCGGCAGGAGAGATAATTGCAAGCAGAGAAAATGCCAGACACTCATAAAATCACCAGATCCCATGAGAACTCACTCATTATCACAAGAACAACACCGGGAAAATCACCCCCATGATCCAGTCACCTCCCTTCCTCCACATGTGGAGATTATAGGTCACCCTCCTCAACACATGGGGATTACAATTTGAGATGAGACTTGGGTGGGGATATAGAGTCAAAACATATCATTCTGTCCCTGGCTCCTCCCAAATCTCATGTCCTTGACACATTTCAAAACCAATCATGACTTTCTAACCGTCCCTCAAAGTCTTAACTCATTATAGCATTAACTCAAAAGTCCAAGTCCAAAGTTTCATCCAAGACAAGGCAAGTTTTCAAAACCAATCATGCCTTCCCAACAATACCCCAAAGTCTTAACTCATTCCATCATTAACTCAAAAGTCCAAGTACAAAGTCTCATCTGAGACAGGCAAGTCCCTTCCACCAATGAGTCTGTAAAATCAAAAGCAAATTAGTTCCTTCCAAGATACAATGGGGGTACAGGTACTGGATAAATGCTCCCATTCCAAATGGGAGAAATTGGCCAAAATGAAGGGATTACAGGCCCCATGCAAGTTCAAAACTAGCAGGGCAGTCATTAAATCTTAAATGGAGGACAGTGACCCTCTTCTCACAGCTCCACTAGACAGTCCCCAAGTGGGGACTCCGTGTGGGGGCTCCAACCTCACATTTTCTTTCTGTACTGCTCTAGCAGAGACTCTCCATGAGGGCTCTACCCCTGCCACAAACTTTTGCCTGGACATTCAGGCGTTTCCATATATCCTCTGAAATCTAGGTAGTGGTTCCCAAACCTCAGGTCTTCTGTGCACCGGCAGGCCCAGCACCACATGGAACCCACCAGGGCATGAGGCTTACACCCTCTGAAGCAATGGCCTGAGTTGTACTTTGGCCCCTTTTAGCCATGGCTGGGAAACAGAGTGCCAAGTCCCAAGGCTGCATAGAGCAGCATCAGGGCCCTAGGCCCAACCCAGGAAATGATTTTTCCCTCCTAGGCCTCCAGATCTGTGATGGGAGGGGTACTGTGAAGGTCTCTGACATGCCCTGGAGACATTTTTCCCATTGTCTTCGTGATTAACCTTTGACTCCTCATTACTTACTCAAATTTCTGCAGCCAGCTTGAATTTCTCCCCAGAAACATTTTTTTGTTTTTGTTTTTAATCGCATCATCAGGCTGCAAATTTTTCAAACTTGTATGCTCTGCTTCTGTTTTAAATATAAGTTCCAATTTCGGATCATGTCTCTCAAGTTCAAAGTTCCACAGATCTCTAGGGCAGGGACAAAATGCCACCAGTCTCTTTGCTAAAGCACAGCAAGAGTGACATTTGCTCCAGTTCCCAAAAATTTCCTCATCCCCATCTGAGACCACCTCAGCCTGGTGAGATAGTCCATATCACTATCAGCATGTTGGTCAAAACCATTCAACAAGTCTTTAGGAAGTTCTGAACTTCCCCACATCTTCCTCTCTCTTTTGAGCCCTCCAAACTGTTCCAACCTCTGCTTGTTACCCAGTTCCAAAGTCACTGCCATGTTTTCAATTATCTCTATATCAATACTCCACTCCTGGTACCAATTTAATGTATTAGTCCATTTTGACACTGCTATAAAGATACTACCCAAGACTGGGTAATTTATAAAGGAAAGAGGTTTAATTGACTGGCAGTTCCAGACAGCTGGGGAGGCCTCAGGAAACCTCCAACCATGGTGGAAGGTGAAGGAGAAGTAAGTACCTTCTTCACATGGTGGCAAGAAAGAGACAGGCAAGCAGGGGAAATGCCAGATGCTTATGAAACCATCGGATCTCATGAGAACTCACTCACTATCACAAGAACAGCATGGAGAAAACTGCCCCTATGATCCAATCACCTCCCTCCCTCCACATGTAGGGATTACAATTTGAGATGAGATTTGGGTGGGGACACAGAACCAAACCATGTCAGATGTATGTCAAGGGTAGCATTTCACATGAGTCAGGAAGAGAAAGTATATTCAATGTGTGGTTCTAATAGAATAGTTACACATGCAGAGAAAAGTAAAATTAAGCCCCTGACATACATAATACAAAAACAAACACAAGAGAAAATCTTTATGACCATAGCTGCTATGGTTTGAATGTGTCTCCTTCAAATTTCAGGTGTTGCCTACATGATAGTGTTATCGGTGGAGGCTTTAACAGGTGACTTGGCCTTGAGGGCTCCTCCTCCTTTAGTTGGATCAGGTGTCCTTATAAAAGGGCTTGATGAACGGAGTTCATATCTTTTGTCCTTTCACCTCCTTCCATGTGAGGACATAGTGTTCCTCCCCTCTGGATGATGCAGTATCAAGGCACCATTTTGGAAGCAGAGAGTAGGCTTCCCCAGAAAATCTACTTGCTAGTACCTTGATCTTGGACTTTCCAGACTCTAGAACTGTGAGAAATAAATTTCTGTTCTTTGTAAATTACCCAGTCTCAGATATTCTATCATAGCAGCACAAAATGGACTCAGATATAGGACAGGGAAATTTTTCTTAAACAAAGCAAGACAAAACAAAATAAAATAAAAAAGCATAAATCATAAAATGATCCCTTGATATATTTGATTCTGCATTTTAAAAAAATCAGCACAGAGATACTATGTGGTATCTTGAAAATATAATATTGAGTGAAAAGAACAATTTGCCTCTTGGTACAGTATGACTTCATTTGTTAAACGTTGAAAATCACACAAACAAATAGTGTGTATTGTTTGTAGATGTATACGTATGGTGTAAATTTATTTAAAATATGCATGGGAACTTTCATACTGATTTCCTAACAGAAGAGAAAATTGTAGAATGGAATTGGGAGGGTACAATGGGGTTCACAACTCTAACTGAAATGCCATTTCTTAAAAAAAATAAAGTCTGAAACAAATATGTCCTGAAGTTAAGATTTGATAACACCAAATGTGAGTAAATGGGTATTTATTATATTATTATCTATTCACATCTATATGCTTGAAATATTAACACTCCATATTCAAACAATGTGCTCTAGTGGACGAGCACCAATCTAGATCATGGTTATGTCCAGGCTTTACTACTTTGTGACCTGTCAGGTTACTTAAGTTCTTAGTACCTCAGGTTCTTCATCTGTAAGTTTGGGATAATTGCAGTACTTAAAGTGGTATTGTGAGAATAATATGAAATAGCATATATAAAGTGTTTTGCACAGTGCCTGACACATAATAAGCACTCTACACGTTCTGGCCTTTGTGATCATTTTAAACAAACCTGCCAGATTTGGACTTTTGTTAATCTTTTATTTCTTTTGGTAACATTTCATTTTGAAATAATTTCATACTTACAGAGATAGTTACAAAGAACCCCCAGTTACTCCTCATCCAGATTTTATCACAATGGTTTTATTATTCTCATTCTACTATTTGGAATTTAAGAATACTTCTTGATGGATGGGCAAACAAAGCCATCATATAGCCTATGCTACCATAAAAATGGACTATTTGGAAGACAGCATATCACTGTGGTTAAGAACATAGGCGTTGTTTTTCAACAGTTCTTGTTGGGATCTCAGCTTCTCCGCTGACCGAATTGTGACTTTGGGTAAGCCACCTAAATTTCTGAGTCTATGAAATAAAAAGTCAGCATAGTGCAGCAACACAGGTTAGGAATTCAATCCTGTGAGCCAATAAACAGCCACAACATTTCGGAGCTGGGACTATTTGAGTGCCATGTGCTGAAATGTTTAAAGAGGCCTGACTTTAAAATAGCTGCTCAGCCTTCCCTAATGGGTGGAGTGACGTGGAGCATGGTATTTTTCCACTGTGAACCACAGTCCCACAAATGAGGTCTGGCTTCAGATGCCTGAAGCCAGACTTCAAATTTCCTGGATTCTTCTTTTGAAATATGTGTGTGGGCACACTCACGCATGTTTATTTGATTTGTTTGTTTGATTTCTTCCAGTTCATCAAACCCAGCTTCTTTTGTCACTTTATTCTCTTTCTTGCTCTCTGAGGCTTTTAAACAGAGGGTGGTTTTTTCCCCTTTGGGAGAGGAAAAAACCCAATGTTATCGCCCTGGATGTGGTTCTGACTGGAGCAGTAATGAGCAGACCTGATGGAAGTGATCACTGACCCCACCTAGGGTGACTTAAGGAGAGAAAGGATAAAGTTTTGGTGCTGCAGAACATTGGACTCTAAAGGCGGGTCTGTGGAACTTTACCAGTCTCGAACAATGTTTTTCATATCTGTATCTAAATCAGAAAAAATAAATACAAGGTGGTGAGAGTGTTTCATAAAGTTACAAAGAGGTCAACGTAATGAACTGCCCTCTATTTTGAGATTATGCCCTTCTAACTTTTCTGGTGATAAAATGTCTTTTCTTTCATAAAATTACAGTGGTAGCTTTTTAAAATACTTTCAGTTGAGAGTCAAACTTTGTGAATCCTATATATCTGTGTATATATAAATATGTGTGCATGTACATATATACACACACATATGTAGAAATACTATATATGTATATATGAGCATATATATAAATCCTAAATATAAATATCCTACAGAATAGGATTTACATGTACTTCGCTATAAAATCTCTCTCTCTCTCTACATATATATATATACACACATGTGCATGTGTGTGTGTGTGTGTGTATATATATATATATACAAGATTTATATATTTGTTTATGTATAATGGTTGTTAAAATGCTTGTGGGAAATTATATTGGTCCATGAAATCTAAAAAAATCTGACAGCCCTTGATCCAGATTGCCAAAGATATAAAAGCATTCTTCACCATTAAACTCCTCATCCCAATTTTACAGATAAATAAACTGAGGGACTGAAACTCACAAAGCATGTTGGGAACAGAACCAAGACTAGAACTCCAATCACCTGATACTCAGGCTAACTGAACCCTCCTCTCCCCTGCCCTGCCACCCCAAATGGAAAAAGGCACTGAAGAAAACCTTCCTTAACCTCACTATGTAACAAGTTTTTGCTATACACTCTTTATTTTTTGTTTTGTTCTAAATTCAAGAACTAAAAGAACAGCCAAAATCCCAATGAGAAATGATGATGACTAAGTTCCAGGCCTCATGATCATTAACCCTGTTGGAGTGGAGGCGGTCAATAAAACGGTCACTTAAATATTTTGCTGACTTGCTCCCTCTTGAGTCAGGAGAGTGCCTACTCATAGCATTAATTTCTGATTAGCTGTTAATACAGCCAGGTTAGAAAATAGGATGGAGAAGAATAAGCATTCACATATCCTTTTCCGATTGTTACTAACTAGTGATGATTTGCAGAGTTGGGTCAGTGCTCTTACAGAGGGAAAAACTGGAGGTTTTGAGCTGCACCAAAACAAGAGACAATCAGCTTCTGGCCTGGAGAAACTGGTGGGGGCAGAGTCATCTCAAAATAGCAGCCTTTGGGTAGTTTGCACCTAGAATTCTACCTGCAGTGTCAGGATTAGACGGGCCCTAGAAAGAGTTTTGGAGAGGCACTGCTCTGGGAAAATGCTCTACCTGTAGGTTAAAGGAGGCCTGGTTTTGATTAGAAAGACCTTTAAATATCATATGTGTTATATATATTACTGAATTCCTATTTTTGCTGTAACAAATAACCGCAGTCTTTGTGGTTTAAAACAACAGAAATGTATTATCTTATAGTTCTGAATGTCAGAAGTCCAAATTGGGTCTTATTGGGCTACAATCAAGGTGTCCACAGGGCTGTGTTCCTTCTGGAGGCTCTAGGGTGGAATCTATTCGTTGGTTATTCTGGCTTCTAGAGGCCTACCACATTTCTTGTTGTATCACTCAAACCTCTGCTTCCGTTGTCATATTGCCTTCCCTCTTTCTGACTCTGACCTTCCTGTCTCCTTATGAGAACCTTTGTGATTACTTTGGTCTCACGCATACAATCCAGAATATTCTGCCCATTTCAAAATTCTTAATTTAAACACAACTGGCAAGTCCCTTTTGCCTTATAAGGTAACATTCACAGGTTCCAGAAATTAGGATATTCTATGTCTGTTGGGAGAGGGTACTATTCAGCTTTCCACAACCAGTCAAACTTTTTTCCAAGTGAAATAATGTAAAGAATCAAATATATAAATTGCATAAAAGCAGAGCTGCTATATTAAATGTCTCATCCATCTAGCCCCTACGACTTCTTTCCCATGACAGTGACTGATCCCTGTAGCTCCAAAATCTATGCGAAGGGAGGACACCATTGGAAAACACCTCAGCCACCACATTCCCACTGTTGGTTATATTCTTCAGTGAAATGTGACACCTCTTAATGCTAGTTAACTGTGAGACAAGAAACCCTGCTCGGGTAGCCTTGCATTTCCAGATGCTGAGGTGCTCAGTGTTTGTTGAATAAATGAGTGAATAATCAATTCGAGGTGAATGAGAAATGCTTAGCCAGTGTCTATATTCTGTTTCCCCACTCACAATTATTCATGATTCAGACATAGATGTTAGCATTATTAGAAAAAGATCAAAATAGATACCTGCCGCCTGCCTTCTCTCACAATACGCAGTGCCAAACCATTTTTACACATATAAACATACGCATTTAACTGCTTTTCTTCAGCCTTCATAGAATGTATTCTTTCAAATCCCTATCATGGACATTTTATTTGCATATCAGGAAAGTAGATAATGGTATGATAATATCTTTCTTTGCCTCTTTGCCAGAACCTCGTTCCTGAGGGCAAGATTAGAAATGGAACAAAGAATGTTAAAGAACATCTAGGGCAGGCCGTTTTACAGATGAGGAAACTAAGTTCTGAACTGTCAAACTTGAAATTTGCTAAGAAAGTAGATCGTAAGTGTTCTCACCACACACACACACACACACACACACACACACACAAATGGTAACTAGGCAAGCAGGGGTTGACAATTACCATAATTTTGGGCACATCCTTGGCACTTGGTGAAAGCATGTTGATTGAGACTACTTATATTTAAAAAAGGAGTGGAATGCAGGAACAGAGCTGGCTAATGCAACAAGGCCAGAGCCTGGGAGAATGAAAATCTGGAGAGCACAGTGCCATGGGGGTCGAGGGAGGAGTGCGCCAGGAGAGGGAGGGGCCCGGGCTGAGGGTACATTGAGCTAATGCCCTTACCACAGAGGAGGATGGGCCTAGGGACAGGAGCATTACTTACTGGAAGTAATGCCAATCTATCCAGTAAAATTATAATTGGTCCTAAGTCATGGTTCTGGACTTGCACGCCTAGGAACATTGAAACAATCTCAGAACTTTAAGCACAATGCACCACATATAATATTTTTGGAAACTCTCTGGTTTTATGTGGAAATTTATATCTGATATTTGGTCAAGGCTTAAAGGTTCCAGGACTTTGAAATATTGCTGAGTCCTAAACAGTGAACCTTCAAAAGCTTTGGCTCTGCCACAGGGCGTTGAAGTGATCTATAAACAATATTTGAAAAGGAAAAAAGTGCTAAGTTTCCACATTAGGCCTAATAGGAAGGAGTCCATCTCTATTTCAGCAAGTCTTGTCTCTTATGAACACAACTCCAAGCAAAGCCATTTTAAGAAAAGGCATGAGCAGGAAAGCAGGGCGGATTATCTACCCTGGCTCTGCCACTGATGTCAGATGGCCGGGGGACCTCCCCAACAGTCTGCTCCATGGAGATAACATGTTACACAAGTGATGGGGAGAGAAATGCTATTCACACCAGAAATGTGTCCTGGGAGACTTAGATATACAAGTTGCATGAAGACAAGACCTCTGTTTATGATGCTCACCATTTATCCCTGCAACTTAGTTGCAGGGATAAACTCAATGGATTGCAAAAGATAGGAGGACTTCACCTAAATATAGGCAGCATAGGAGCAGGACAGATTGCCCACTGAAGGAGCAGAGTAGAACACACACAGTCTTATGAATATGATTGCTCCCAAGAGAAAAGAGGATGAACTGACTTGAGAATGTCCAGGTAATATACCCCAATTTACCAATCAAGTAAGTGTTCCTCATTGTGCTCAATACATACTCAATAAAGGCATACATGAATGAATGAACTAAAGAAGGTCAGAAACACCATGTGTGGTCATCTATAGCCTAAGGACAAATGAGACCTAAATTTCACGTTTGCCTAAGGAGCTGGGATAGCCAGAATGGGGCCCTTGTGTAAAGAGTACTTTGGAGCCCACAACACTTTTCTATGGCACTAGGCTGTAGATCCCCTCACACTCAGATAAGGGAAGAGAAAGCCTGCCTTTGACTTCCGGATAGGGAGTCGTGGGAAAACAAATGCATTCACCCCTCAGATAAGGTGAATTCCACCGGGGGGCAGGCTAGAGGGTTGCTGGTACAACTTGAATAAGAGAGAGCAGCTAACATTTTCTCCAATATCAAACTGGATAAAGAAAAACAGATTCATTAAGCCAAAGCAAGTTTCACGCTCTGTTGTGCTTTGCTTTGTGGAACACCTGTTAGTGTCACTCTATTTCTAGCCATGTGTTTCTCATCAAACTAATCCAAGACAACAACAACAAGAGCCAAGGAGCCTGATGCTATAAGAAGGAGAACTTCAGAAGTTCTTACCTCAGTGTTCTTACCTCCTTTTTCCTTCTTACCTCTGTGTTACCTTGTTCTTGCAACCTCCATGATCGGAAGTCACAGGCTTGAAAGGCAAAAACATTTGATCCGTCTTTTCCCTAAAGAACCTAGTTCAGTAACTGACAGTGATTTGAACGGGCTGTTATCACGGGTACCACACTTTTGAGGTAATAAGACTGATAGGTTTTTTTCACTGGCACTATTTTTCCACACAGGTAAGTTATGTGTAAAGAGGTCATACTATTACTATGTGCACTGGTTCTTTGAGACAAAGTACTGATAATATTGACATTTCATCTGACTGTTTTTGCTTATAGGCTTTGATGAGATCATTCTTGTTAACTTACTATAAATATTATCTGAGAATCAAATCCTTCCTGGGTATAAGATTTGCTTTACATGCCTAATGACCTGTCTAGTTTTCATTATGTCACAACCATAGGGGTTCCCTTGACCTTGCCTAAGTTTTAGAATGAATTAAAGGGGCAGCTTTAGTTTCAATATTTGTATGTAGTCATTCATTAATTCAACATTTCTTGGGAGCCTGCTATGTGCCAGGTTCTGTGCCCTTTACACCATTTACATATAACATCTAACACTTACAACAACCCTGAAAGGATGATGGTATTCTCCCATTTTCCCAGATTAGGAATCGTATCATTAGAGAGATACATTCACTTGCCCAAGTTCCACAGAGAATAAATGGTGGAGCTAGGATTCACACCCAGGTCTGCTGAGCTGCCAAGCTCCACAGGCTCTTTCTAATAATATGCTCAACTGCTTCCAGCTGCCTTTCCAGCTCATCTCCAGACAGGAGAAGCATTGCACATTTATGTGATGCTCACTTTGTGTCTTCCTGTTTCCCCCTGAGTTGAAATGGAAGGAGAAGCGGTCCCATCACAGTAGGATATGTCCCTGAATGGGAAAGGTTTCTCACTGATATCTTTTACGGGAGACTACAGAATGGTCCTCTTTTTATGCCATTTCCTTCTTTCTCTGGAACTACAAAGTTTAAAGAGATGTAACATCATTAAAACACGCTTTAGAGCTTCCTTCAATAATTGTTTAAATGGACACATGTCCTTGTTTTGCAAAGCTTCCAGTCTCAAATTGGGGCTTATGCTAGAAAAGAACCGTCATGGATGTTTTAAGCCAATCATTAAGAAAAATTTGTAAGTGGAGACTTAGAGCAGTTTCATCCAAGTTCAACATCAGAGCAGAGAAGAAAGAGCCCTGTCTCTGCAGATAGGTATTAAGGTCAAGCCTCATGGATCTAGGGGAGCACCTGACTACCAAACTTCCCGATTTTTGGTGGTCAGAAAGCTGGAAAGTGGGAAGATAATAGTGGTATAATTCCTCAAGCTTGGGATAGATAACCCAAGATCAGGCCAGATCACCTCTCAGTTGAAATGACTCCAAAGACTGTTTCTTGGGGCACTCTTCCACATAGGTGCACTCAGAAAACGGATAAGGAGAGTGGAGCATTTGGGAAATACAAGCTTAGAATTACTCAGTGGATTTCAGGGTCCTGAAGGAGTCAGCCAGCACATTCCCCAGTGTGGCCTTCAATTCCAGCTGCCCCATGATAAATCATCTAACAGAGGGTGGATCTCATATTACCCATTGGAGAGTTCCTGTAACTCTGGTACAAATTGATGTTTTCATTTTTTGTAAACAAAATCTCATACCAATGCTCTCTCATTAAAGAAGCCTTGTGGTGAATCTTTTCGTAAAGTGAAGAGGCCTTTTGTAATGTAAATAATCTTTCCCTAATTTATCTGTATTGTTTCTAAGTTCTGTGGGTAGGATTTTCTTAAAGAGGGTATATTAGTAATGCCATAAATCACAAGTATATTGCTTATTGCTACTCATTTGAGAGCACAGCTCACCTAGAAATTCATATCCCATTGTTTCTCTTCATTGTTAATGCGTCTTGGGAATTACTGACTTGACTTTAGAGTCACTTAACCTTATGCCATCAAGCTCTGGAAAATTTGCAGATCTTTAAAACCAATTATGATAAAAATCAAGTGGACCTTGAAATAAAAGGGAAGCCATGTGTCAAATATCAAGATAATGACACTTAGATTTTTGTCTTGTTTTGTTCTTTCTAAAATAAAGAGTTGGCCCTGTGGTTTCTAAATAGTGTGAGAAGCATTTCCTCTTTTTCATTTCTTAAACTGGAGTTAGGGCACTGAAATCTTTTAATAAAGAAATTGGTCAAAATCAGAAAGTTTGCCTTTTAAAAATACCTTCACAACTCTGATGGTTGTTGGGGCCTCTTTGATTATTACTTGACTAATTTTCTTATGCTTCCATGGTCTCTTCCAGATAACTGAGACATAAACAAGGGGCTGGAGAAGCCTGTGGAGATTTAGGGTGCAGTCTTCTGAAAAAGAATGTTTCAATTTTGAAGTGGGATTGGAAATACAATAAGTTTGGCCTACAGCATTGGCCACTCTAACTGATTAGAGGTATGTTTCATCGAACGCCAGTAATAGCAGAGTAAGAGGAATGTTTTAAAGAAAGGGGTATGTCTCTTCATGAGTAGACATTATAAGTGAGCTAGTGATTCCCGTGAAGTTGGCGTTTTCCATAAATGAGAGGGCATTTTAAAAAATAACTAGAAGTAGCAAGGACATAAGCCAGCAAACCTCAGGAGAACCAGGGAGACCAGGCAGTAAAAAGGAAGACTTGCAGAAGCAGATCCTTATTGAAGTTAAGAGACTGGGTCCTGGCAAAGGGAATGGAGACCAAGTAGATTGTTGTAAGGACACAGTGTTACATGGTGACTGTTTTTAAAGTTATCTATGAATTGAGCTAAAGGGTTGTTGGTAGGAAGTGCTCAGCTGACCGAGAAGGTATACTCCCCAAGTTTCTGAGTGGGGCCTGAAGCCCGGAACAATGGGCAAAAGTCCCAGAAGAAGCTGGCAGACATCATGCCACATGTGCACCATATAGGATATTCACACATCACATTTGGTCTTATCTTCCTTACCCACAACTATATGGTATTTTTGAGATGACAACCTGGGTAGATCACATTCAATTACATTTCTAATAGATTCAAACACAACTGCAGAGTAAAAGGGAACCATCTTGTCCAAATGTTAAGTAGTCAGTAATGGCATCTTTGAAACCAAACCTGATGATAAGCCTCAAAGGAGATGTTAATGGATGAACTTGTACAATATGAGGAAAATCCACCCTCAATATGTTCTACTTTCTTATATAAGAGAAAATAATAACTAATTTTGAAACAGAAATTGAATTGTGATCCTGCATTTTATTTATTTAATTATGAATTTCTGTGATTTCAGATAACTGCCCATTTCTCAATGACTTCTGCATCGTCAAATTTCCTACCTAAGGTGGACCCGGAAATTTTTGTCTGCTGCTATAGTAATCCAGCCTTGTGCTTAATTTTCATGTATCCATACAGGCATGAGGAAGGTTATTGAGAAGTGTTTGAAAGGGAATGTACCTGACATACTAAAGAATAAGATGGGATGCTGGGAGTCTAAGATAATTTTGCTTTGAATAATTTGCTCATTTACTTATTTATACAATTATGCAATCGTAATAGCGTCAAAAACAATTTATAGTATCGGACTAAAAACGACTGAGTCCTTCAAAAGTCATTGTAGGAATAAATTGTAGCTAATGCATGACTGTTAGGGCTTAAAAGGAAAATGACATGAAGCTAGAATTAAGAACAAATTAGTGATAAGTGGTAGTTATAAAAATGATGCCTGGAACACCAATCAGTTGGGAGTAACCCAGAGATCTGAAGGACTGAATGAACTGTATTGAAGGGGGTCTTGCTCAACCACTGGCGTTTTCCTGAACATGTGGGTGGAATGCCCTGGGCAAAGGGCAAAGGGACATGTGGAAAACTTGAGGTTGGATTCCACAACCTAAGGCCAGTCGCCAGAAGAATGCCTTTCAGCAAAAGGGGAGAGTGGGAGGGGCTGGCCTGGTTCTTCCGTGTGCCTTATTGTCTTTATGTTGCTAAATCTAATGGATATTTTTCAGTCTTCATTTTACTTGATATCTGTCCCAGGAACTACCCTTGACCATGCCTTCCTTGAAGCATTCTCTTTCCTAGCTCTATTTCTGGTGGCTTCTTCTCGGTCTTCTCAGATTATCCCCCTTTACCTGACTTAACTGTTGGAGATGATCAGAGTTCTGCCTTTGGTCCTCTTTTGTGCTCACTTTCATTCTCCCTAGGTGAATTCATTCACTCCCTGGCCTCAGTTTTCACCTTGGTGCTGAAATGACAGCAACAAGATTTTTATTTCTAGTCTGCACCTTTCTTCTGAGCTCTAGATCTATATAAGGACCTGTTCACTGCCATGTCTCAAAGACACCTCAGTTCACATATCTCAAAATGAACACATCTTCCTCTCACCCCACTCCACTGCTTTTCCTCCCATGTTTCCCATCTCAGTGAGTGGCACCACCATCCACCCAATGTGCAAGCCTGAAAGCAAGGAGTCATTGTCAACACCTCCCTCTCCTTCACACTCCACATCCAATTCGTCATCAAGTATTTTCAATTATAACTCTAATATCTTCTCAAATCAACCCACTTCCATCGTTCCCTCTAAACACCCCGCTTGTCTAAGCTACCAACATCTCTCACTGGATAATAGCATCTGAACTTGTCTCTGCACTTTTCCCTCTGATTTGCCTTCCTGCAATCCATTCTTTGCATAGGAGCTAGATCTTTAAAAAACGTAAGTCCAATCATGACATTCTCTGGCTTAAAATCCATCAACAACTTCCCATTGCCACTAAAGAAAGTCTGAACTCCTTATTACGAACACAAGGCCTTGTGTGATCTGAGCCCATTAACCTCATCACCTCATTTTGTACCATTCCTTCTTTTGCTAATTTAGCCCCAGACACACTAATCATATCTCAGTTTCTTAAATATGCCACATGCTTTTCTTCCTTAAGGCTTCCCTCATGTTTTCTCTGCCTCTAATGGTTTCTCCCACCCATCGCTTCTCAGCCTTTTGGCTAAGATCAAGTGTTTCTCCCACCCACAATCCTGCCTCCTACTGCCTTTGCCTGGATAACTCTGCGTTCTTTAGAGCTCAGGTCAAATGTTACTTCCATAGAGAAGGCCCCCTGAAACTCCGGGCTGGGTCAGGATCTGCTGTCTTAGCAACCTGTTCCTTTTTTCCTGTCACCTAGTTGTTAAGCAAGAAATTACGACATGAAGTATATATAATTACAATTACGCAGTCGCCTTCACTAGACTAAGTATCATATTGCCAGGGACAGTGTCTGCTTTTGATTCACATCATATTTCTAACACCTAGCATAGCACTTAGTACAAAATATGGGTTCAATCCATATTGGTTAAATAAATAAATGAATAGCTCTAATCACCTTGTGTTTATTTCTTGTTTACCCCATTATCATTCCAGATCACTGAGGGCAGAAACTGTGTCTATTTTTCTCACCACTGTAGTTTCAGTGCCAACCTCTGTGCCCAGTGAGTGAGTTGGGTTCAGGAATAGGCACCAGTCTTGCCTCAGGGACAATGAGAAAGGTATGTAGAAGCCTGCAACTGAATGCCAAGCCTACAAGCGGTACGTTCCATATTCTCAGCAAGAGAAGCCATAGCTGGCAAGGCAGGCCTATCCAGAGGGAACTTCTGAAACTCATCTCTGTCACAGATGGGCTCCCAGGGCAAAAACACTGAGGCAGGCCCTCCATTTGCCAGAGGCTCACCGAATAAGCACCTCCCCATTGTGGACATTAGTAGTGAAGACCTAACTGCCACAGGTAACAGGACTGAGCAACAGCAGGCATCTAGGCAAGCTTTGACTGATAGATTTTAGGAACAGCAGAGGTAAGGAACAACAGAGAAGGTGACTATGATAGCTATGATAGGAGGTAAAGTTTCATAGAATTTGAGAAAAGTAAGAGGAAGCTTCTATATATTGAATGCTTACCAGATGCCAAGCACTGTGCTAAGGGTTTTACAGACATTGTCTAATGTAATCCTTGAAAAACGTTGTGAAGTATGTGCTTCATTATACATGAGAAATAACGTATATTGAGGGATAATGTATACATGAAGAATAATGCATAATGTAATGTACATTATACATGAGGGAACTGAAGCATAAAGGGATTAGGTTGTTTTTATCAGGGTCATATACCTAGTAAGGGGGCAGAGTCATCTTGAACTCCAGTGTGGAGATTTGCTCTCTGGACATTAAAGAAAATGGAATAGACTCACAACTATGTGAATTACATCCATGGGACCTTGGTACCTCCATGTGGAAACTGAGGAGGCTGGACAAGATTGCCATCAAGGACCTTTCTTTTTTTTTTTTTTTTTTTTTTTTT
>NW_012107230.1:1005737-1022767 GCF_000951045.1 Mandrillus leucophaeus
GCCTGGACCTAGGATTCCTGCCTTAGTGCCTTCCATGAAACTTTTGTTCCTCTTCCTCTGGGAGTAGAAGAGCTGACTGTTATCTGCTGCCACAGCTTCTTCACACTCAGGGCTCTTCTATGTCTCTAGCACAAGCTGATGTAAATCCCTGTCTTCCCTGTATGGTGTACCATTCCAGCCCTCTACTCTGGTCTCCCAGTCAGGGTTGCCAGGGAGGAAACTGAGGCCTGGGGTGCTGGTTCTCTGGCAGTTGGAGGCCTAGCTTCATGATTCACCATCTCATGATAGTAATTGCTACCCCACATAGGGCATGTCTTCTGTGCCTGGCTCTGTGCTAAATGTTTTACTTGTGTTACCCCATTTGATTCTTGCCACAACCCTGTAAAAGCAGATATAGTCATGCCCATTGTACATACAAGCAAACAAAAGCCTAGGGAAATGAAGCCCAAGAACTCACATCTAGAAAGTGGACATAACTGAATGCCAAAGCCAATCATTTTCCTCCTACACTGTTTCCCTGTCACTTAATCTTTATGTGGGTTTTGGCAGGTGACCTATCCTCTCTGAGTCTCACGTAAGAAATGGGGATGACAAAACGGTCCACCTCATAGGGTTGCCGTAAGACTCACAAAACGTAATGTGGATACCTAACACATAGCAAATGGTCCGTGCATTGCATTAATAATAGTTGTTGTAATTGCTATTGTTGTAGTTATTATAACGTCACTACTTTAAGCTACCCCGCTAAGTGATTCCGGCCATCCCTCTTCCATGCACAGCCAGGGATCTATGGTATAAGAGCAAAACCTGTTTGTGGCAGGGGAATATGGTGATGTTTTTGTCTCTCAACAGTCAACTGCCCCCTTTCCATTCCCTCTTTCCCTGTACCAGTTTCTGAGTCATGGCTCTGCCCAGGTGACAATCATAATGAGGTAATTTACATAATAGGCAACTGAGCTATTCGTGCCTAATAAGAAAGTGAAATTCCTGAGGCTAGCCAGTCAGTGCCTTTAAATAAAACTGAAATCAGATGAGAAAAGAGATCTTTACAATTGGTTAAATCACTGCCTCCTGCACCTGTGGAAGGGAATCTGTGGCACTCATATGTTGAAATCTAATATGCAGGCTCCTAATCTCTTAGAACTGATTACTTTAATGAATTTTAAAGGTAGAGCTTTAATTAAAACAGGTCTCTGTGGACAGAAAGCATGCTATTTTGTGAGCTCTGTAAATATTGCCTTTTAAACTAATAAGTTCGGTTACCAGAAATACGACTGCGTATAAACAGTTGGCATTTTTTTCTTTCTTCCTGTGCTGTGGAAACATAACTAGATATTGACGAGAGGCAGGCTGCATTTCAAAGCCTGGCATTTGGCTTTCAAAGTAATAGCGACTTAAATGTGCAGGACATCTTTCTCTGCTGGAGCACAAAGAACTTTCAAGGCATGATCTCATCCTGTCTTCAACCATCTTCCTATGAGGCTGGACTCAGGAAAACAGCATTGACTATGGCAGCATGGGCAGGCCTTTGTCACTGGCCTCAAGCCTTCCATTGTACCCCTACCCCACCCTCTACGTGACTGAGAAGACTGAGGTCAGCAAGAGGGACTCCATGATTGCCTTTCCGTTTCTCCTCACCCAGCCAGTACCACTCTCATCTCTTCAAAAGAGAAGTAAGAAATAATATCAGTGCTGTGTATGATAATAGCTGATGTGCATGTGCCAGTCACTGGATTAAGCATTGACGTATATTATTTCATTTATACTTCTAAACAAACGTGTGAAGTAAGTGCTAATATTATCCCGAAGAGTTCCTCCACTTCACTCAGAATAACAGCCAAAGCTCTTGTGATGGCCTGCAAGTCCCTGTTAGCTCTCAAACTCCTTGCCTCCTCTCTTCCCCTTTACCTAGTGGAGAATCTGAAAGATGAGGATAGGCTACAACAGCAGGTCCCACATTTAGAAATTAGCCTGCCAATATTTTTTAAAAGAGACCCTTTATTGGGCATCTACTCTATGCCAAGTTTCAAGTCAATAACTGTTACACAAATTATTGACCTTTCTCCGCCATTCTGTGAGAGAAGTATTATTATTATACTCATCTTAGTGATGCGAGAACCAAGGCTTGGAGAGGTTGAGTTACTTTCTTAAGGCCATATATCTGGTGTAAGACAAGCCAAAGGCTTAAAATCAAACTGTCTGCCTGCTCTCTTTTCATTAAACCCACTGCCTCCCAAAGCCTAGAAATATGTCTGCAGACACATGAGGAATACCACAACCTCTCCCACATCTCCCAGTGGTCTCATTTCTTAACTTCCCCTAAGCAGCAGCATAATTTTAGAGGCTGAGAGGAGGAGTACATGGCTTGTATCACCTGTCATTCACCTCTAATTATGTGACTCAGCTATTGAGTACTTTACTGTCAGAGAGCAGCTCCTTTCTGTCAGTAGAAAGTTCTGTCTTCATTCAAATAACCTCTAATTTGTGGCCTGCATATTTCCTTTTCAGTTATTTAGAGGAGGTATTAGTCATGCTGTGGTCAGTTTCAGGATCTCCTTAAGTTTTTACTCATCTTCAGATTTATTTCAATGACTTGGTGATTTGCAATCCAGCGAATGGAGGCCCTTTACTGTTCTTAAGTTTTTATTCATCTTCAGATTTATTTCAATGACTTGGTGATTTGCAATCCTGACTGAAGACCAACGAATGGAGGCCCTTGACTCTGGAGGATGTGGCAGAGACCCTTAGCACCCACCAACATTCATGTTCTAATCATATTAGCCACACTTGACTATAGTTCCCAGGCTGCAATAAAGTATGGCCACATGAAATGTGAGAGGAAATCATGCGCACTATGCCTAAACTTAGCTCATAATGAGTCTTTGATCCTCAGTCCCTTTTCCTATATATTAGATTAGTGCATAGTACTCTGAGGACTTAGAGGAGCCTGGGTCCTGGATGACAATGTGGGAACTGCTCAACCAGGAATATTTGCATTGGATGGTGACATGAGCTAGAAATAGCCTTTTTGTGTTAACTCATTGAAATTTGAGATACAGAGGCTAGCTTTATTTAACTAATATAGAGGAAAATATAATTTTGGGGTGTCCATAATTTAGATTGAAAGGAAGGAGGTAAAACAAGTCAAGAAAAGCAGAAACACTGATGAGGAGGAACTGATAACATGCTGGAGTGAACAGCCCTCTTTCTCCACTTCCTTGTATCCTTTATCTTATTGCTGTCTTCTCCTTTCTGAAAAGAAATCAACAGAACTTTGACTGAGTGAGAGCATTACCTTTCACGTAGAGTAAAAGCAGCAGACACCAATGAGTGAATGACTTCTATGTATGTGCGAACACATTGATCAACCTCAGTATCTCTCCAATTGGTGGAATATGGGGGAGATATTTTTGAGGAGGGTTCTAATGTGTGGCAGTCACTACTGACCTCAGGGAGGTCTTCTGTCCCCACCACCAGTCCCTGTGCATCTATCTAAAGGTAAATCTGTCCTCCTAACCTTCTGCAGTGACTCTGACCCATGAGGGTCAATACAAGCAGAATCACTATTGGGGAATGGTGATTTGCATATTCAATACCAAATACCTCAGTGGAGAGAGGGCCCTGGGCAGGAGTGCAAAGAATCTATATTTTTAACAGGTAACACAGAGGCTTATTGTAGCTCTGATCAACCTGTGGAGGCATTACTCTTAAATCTGGGAGAGATTTTGTACAGATTGTACAGATGGAGGCTTCAGAGAATGAAGTAGACAAGACCTGTTCAGCATCCTATGGTTGGTCAGGGCCAGAGCAAGAACTAGATTAAGGCTGACTGCTCCAGACTCTTTCAATGTAAATTTGGGTTTTATCATTTCATAAAGATGAGAAATAATTTTAATGTGATAAATCTTTTACAGTGCACTGAGCTTGGAGGCAAATCTTCCCCCAAACTCAGGGGAAGTTGTGGAAATATAGCTGAGCAAGTAAAATCTTTGTGTACATGTTTATTTGACAATATCATAGTGTTATAAATGAAGTGTTTCTTTCTGAAATATTAATTTGGAGATTTGCCTGACATCATGCAGTGTTTGCCTCTGCTGTGTTATGTAAAAAATTTGTTTCTTAACGAATGACTAATAGCTGCATGTCTGTTTATCATTATTTAGTCATTAAACATTTACAGAGCATTTATTGGGGGCTAGGTGTTGCTTGCAGGAGTGTGCAAATGTATGGGCAAAAGACAGTGCCCTCTTCTGGGGTACTGGCCCTTAAGCTTTCAAGACCCACCCCATATTCTTGCACAGGAGCCTTCAAGAAAGCCAGAAGAGCTTTCATCACAGAGCGACATTCCACCTTCCCCTGGTCAGCACTGCTCAGTTTGTCCAGGCTCCCATATTTTTCACTTCATGGATTCATTCCCATAGTCTTTATGGCTACTTAGCCTCTTCTGCATTTAAAGGTCTGTCATTCTGCTTTTCTTAAGCACTACATTTTTTAATTATGCAAAAATTATATATTATTTGTAGGAGGTATACAAAATATAAATAAGCAAAAGAAGAAAAAAATGTGTTAATTTCACTGACCCGAGTGAAACACCGCTGACATTTGGTGGAGATCCTCCAGTCTTCCAGAGCTACCAGTCCACATATAGAGACACATATATTTCCAATTTATCAACATGGCATTATAATTCACGCACTATTTCCTTTTTTTTTTTTTTTTGGCAGAGTCTTGCTCTGTTGCCCAGGCTGAGGTACAGTGATATGATCTTGGCTCATTGCAACCTCCGCCCCCGAGGTTCAAGCAATTATCTTGCCTTAGCCTCCCAAGTAGCTGTACCTACAGGCATATGACACCATGCCCAGCTAATTTTTGTATTTTTAGTAGAGACATGGTTTTGCCTTGTTGACCAGGCTGGTCTCAGACTCCTGGTCTCAAGTGATCTTCCCGCTTTGGCTTCCCAAAGTGCTGTGGGATTATAGGCATGAGCCACAACACCCAGCCCACACACTATTTAATAACCTGCCTTTTGATCTGCTGTGAAAATTTTTCCATCACCATAAATACATATTTTACTTTTATTTTTGATGACTTGAATCACATTTCACTGTAAAGGCGTATTATCATTTACTTAAATAATCATATTGTACTGAATATTATTTGTAGTTTTTTCACTGAAATATGCAGTATTTCTGTATTCCAACATCTCCTAACCCAATGACTGGTAAACATTTGGGTTACTGCTAAGAGTTAACAAAGGCTGCTGCCAGCTCACCCGCCCCACCCCTACTCATCAACAGTGATCTGGCTGGGGCCTGGAAGGTGGAGAACCTGGTCTGCAAAAAGGCTCTGGCTTATCTTGGCGTATTTACTCATTTCTAAATGGGAATCACATTACTTGAAATACAAACATAATTTAATGACTTTTAAAAATATGTAGCTGTCTCCATTCTAACTGCCCATTAAGGTGAGGTGAATGCCTTTTGAATGGTTTGAAAAATGACATGCAGATAAATGTGAAGTTGAGAGGGAAGGAATAAAAAGAGAGGCAGCCTGCCATATACACCATGGTTTCAACTCCATTCTGCCACTAACTCTCTGAGCAACCTTGAGAAGACCTTTTGCCAAGCTGGGCCTTAGTGTTTCAGTGTACACAAAAAGGTGGATGGACATTGATCTTTAGGATTCCTGCCAGTTGTAGTGATCTAAGACTACAAACCAACAGGTCGAGGTTTACAATTCATCTCCACCTCTTTTTCCAAGCTATGAGGTTTTTAGAGAAGGAAGTGTCTTGTATAGTCTAACAATACTTCAGCTGGGTCCAAGACCTGAAGGGAAAAAATATGATATAATCTGATCACCCTAATCAAAAAGGTTGAATTAGCTTGCCATAATTTCATGCTTTAAAGCCTTCTGACTAGGACTAACTTAATGTACCTTATAGAATCTAAGATGCCACATATATAAGATGCTCTCTTATGTTACATACCAATAAAAATTTTTTAACATTGAAAATTCAACTGTGATACAATTCTGCCTGACAATTCAATTATGACATGCATTCCAATTCAGTGATGTTAAAATGTCTTACTCAGTAAGACAAATAATCTTGAGACTATCTACCCTTTATACCTCCAGACACCTTTATGTTGTACAGGGGAAGAGGGACCAAGGAATTAATGTGAGTTTCCCAAGGCCACAGAGGCAACATGGGTCTAGAACCAAAATGCAATAGAAAAAGAAAAGTATTTGCACAATGGCAGGGTAAAAATCCCCAGAAACACACCCCTCTGTGAAGGCAAGGAAGTCACTGGCAAAAGTTGTCAAAATCAACTTTTTCAGAACTCTGGAAAATAACTAAAGGCTTGCAAAAATCCATGGAGCATTTTATTCAAGTAAAGCAGATGAATCTTGATAAGAACAGAGAGCTCTGTGGTGCTTTCACTTTCCCTATTCACAGCTTTCTCTCCTCAACTCAACAGCAGCCTTGAAAATCAGCTGCCCAGCAGCCAGTGGAAAGGGAAGAATGGATTGGAGCTCCCCCAAAGCCCATCCCTAAAGAAGTGTCACTATTGGACCTAGTTAGTTGGCAGCATGCAGAAAAGTGCCATTCTCAGGGCTTTTCTTTCTCTGACCTGACTCACGTCTTGTCCACGGCAAATAACCCTATCCACAAGGTGTTTGATAAAAACGGTCAGCAACAATTGCTTAATAGTGCAACTGCCTGAGACAGAAATATCAATTAGAGAGACAAGAAGACAGCCAAAACCTTTAGAGGGAAAACTGGGAAATGAGATGCCCGTGGGGTGTTTTGAAAAACTCCAATAAAGTACTGGGTATCTAGAAGGCCATGCATGTATATAGAAATGTGAACATGCCCAGGGGAGTCCTCAGAGAGCACTAATATATCACCCAGGGCTAATATGGAAGCCCTGCACAAGCATGAAGTAAAAGCTAAGGCAGAGTTGCCAACTGCTGTAACATTTAAACAGCTACCCTAAAACACACACACACACACACACACACACACACACACACTCACATGCTCTAGAGCAGGGGTATCCAATCTTTTGGCTTCCCTGCGCCACACTGGAAGAAGAAGAATTGTCTTGGACCACACATAAAATACACTAACACTAACAATAGCTGGTGAGTTAAGAAAAAAAACACACACACACACCAAAATCTCATAATGTTTTAAGAAAGCTTATGAATTTGTGTTGGGCTACATTCAAAACTGTCCTGGGCTGCATGCAGCCCACAGGCCATGGGTTGGACAAGATTGCTCTAGGCAAAGGGTGGAAGAGTTATTGATTTGGTTCACAACATTTAAGAAAAATCTTTGTTAAATTATTAGCTTACCACTGCAGTGATAAAGCAGAGACTTCAATTGCTGCCCATGAAAGATAATAGAAACTTTATAGAACTGGTCTAGGAAAGCCACTAAACAAATGAACATGAACAAAAGCAAAACACCAATAAACATTAATAGCAATAAATTCTTGGGGAAAGGAATCTGATTTTCATAGTTACCATATTATATTATTATAAAGGTTCAGTTTAGAATCAAAAATTAAGATGTCTGAAGAAACAAAAATGTATGGCCCACATACTGGGGGGAAAGTAGTCAATAGACATTTACCCTGAGGAAGCCCAGATGACAGATGTATTCTCCAGAAACTAAAACTTAGCCATTATAAACATGCTTTAAAAAACTGAATTATAGACCAATATCCCTTATGAATATACATGCTAAAATCTTCAACAAAATGCTAGCAAACCAAATCTAGCAGCATATCAAAAAGATTATACATCATGAACAATTGAGATTTGTCTAATGAATGCAAGGGTTTCATTATAAAAATAAATCAATCAATGGTTATTAGTCAGCTAAGTCTACCATAATGGAATGCTAAAGATATAAAGATATTGACAGGGTTGGTTTTGGTTTCTTGCAAGGCCCCTCTCCTTGGCTTGCAGATGACCATCTTCTTGCTGTGTCCTCACATGACTTTTCTTCTGTGCACAGGCATTCCAATAAAGACACCAGTACTATTGGATTAGGGCCCCACCCTTATGACCGTATTTAACTATGATTACCTCCTTAAAGGCCCTATTTTCAAATGTACTCACATTGGAGGCTAAGGCTTCACCATGTGGATTTGGGGCACACAATTCAGTCCATTACACAATGTAATAACCACATTAATAGAATAAAATTTAAAACCCACATGATTAGCTCAATTGATGCAGAAAAGCATTTGATACAATTCAATGCCCTTTCATAATAAAAACAGAAAACTAGGAAGGATAGAAGAGAACTTCTTGAATGCAATAAAGAACATTTATGAGAAACCCACAATGAATATCACACTCAATGGTAGAAGACTAAAAGCTCTCCACCTAAGATCAAGAACAATACAAGGATGCTTTCTATTGTCACTTGTATTCAATATTGTACTAGAAATTCTAGTTAGAGCAATTAGACAAGGAAAAGAAAAAAGAATCCAAACTGGAAGGGAAGAAGTAAAATGATCTCTATTCTCAGATAATGATATGGTTTGGCTGTGTCCCCACCCAAATCTCATCTTGATTTGTAATCCCCATAATCCCCATGTGTCTAGGGAGAGACCTGGTGGGAGGTGATTGGATAATGGGGGCAGTGTCCCCCATGCTGTTCTCGTAATAGTAAGTTCTCATGAGATCTGATGGTTCTATAAGGGGCTCTTCCCCCTTTGATCCTCACTCTTCTCTCTCCTGCCGCCTTGTGAAGAAGGTGCCAGCTTCCCCTTCCACCATGATTATCAGTTTCCTGAGGCCTCCCCAGCCATGCAGAACTGTGAGTCAATTAAACCTCTTTACTTTATGAATTACCAAGTCTCAGGCACTTCTTTATAGCAGTGTGATAATGAACTAACACAGATAACATGATCTTACATATCCTTAAGCATCCACAAAAATTTAGTGCTAATAAATTAAGAAAAGTTCCGGGATACAAGATCATCTTTAAAAGATCAATTGCATTTCTGTGCACTAAAAATGAACAATCCATAAAGAAATTCAAGAAAATAATTTCATCCATAATAGCATCAAAAAAAAGAAATACTTAGCAATAGATTTAACCAAGGTGGTGCAACACTTGTACACTAAAAACTACAAACATTGTTAAAAGAAATTAAAGAAGAATTAAACAAATGAAAAGACATTGGCATTCATGAACTGAAAGAATATCGTTAAGACAGCAATACTCTCCAAACTGATTTAAAGGTTAAATGCAATCTCTATCAAAATCCCAATAATTGAGTGTAGTGGCACACACCTGTAGTCCTAGCTACTCAGGAGGTTGAGACAGGAGGATTACTTGAGGCCGGGAGTTCGAGGTTACAGTGAACTATGATTGCGCCACTGCCCTCCAGCCTGGACTCTGTCTCAAAAAAAATCCCAGTAATGTTTTTGTGCATATATAGAAATTTCAATCCTAAAATTAATATGGAATTTAAAGAGACCTCAAATAGGCAAAACAATCTTAATAAAGAACAAAGATGGAGGGGTCACACTTGCCACTTTAAAAGTTTACTAAAAAGATACAGTAATAAAAAAGTGTGTAAAATCATAAAAAGAGTTCATAAATAAACCCACATATCTATAGTCAATTGAATTTTGATAGAAATGCCAAGACTATTCCATGGGTAAAATACAGTTTTTTGTTAATACATAATAATCGTACATATTTATGAGGTATGTCAGATGTTTTGATATGTATATACAAGGTGTAATGATCAAATAAGGGTATTTAGGGCATCCATTACTTCAAACATTGATCATTTCTTTGTGTTGGGAACATTTCGAAGCTTCTCTTCCAGCTATTTTGAAGTATACAATAAATTATTGTTAACTATAGTTACCCTACTCTGCTATTAAACACTAGAACGTATTCCTTTTATCTAACTGTATGTTTATACCCAGTAACAAACCTCTCTTTAGCGCCCCGTTCCCAGCCTCTGGTAATCATCATTCTACTCTCTACTTGGGTGAAATCAACTTTTTAGCTCCCACATACAAGTGAGAACCTGAGAAAACTGTATATCCACAAGCGAAAGAAGTTGAACCTTTACCTTACAGCATGTACAGTACATGGTTTCCGTGGGCTCAGGGGTATATTATACCATTTTAGGTAAAGAACTTGAGGCTGGGCGTGGTGGCTCAGGCCTGTAATCCCAGCACATTGGGAGGCCGAGGCGGGTGGATCACGAGGTCAGGAGATCGAGATCATCCTGGCTAACACGGTGAAACCCCGTCTCTACTAAAAATACAAAAAATTTAGCCGGGCCTTGTGGCGGGCGCCTGTAGTCCCAGCTACTCGGGAGGCTGAGGCAGGAGAATGGCACGTGAACCCGAGAGGCAGAGTTTGCAGTGAGCCGAGATCACACCACTGCACTCCAGCCTGGGTGACAGAGCAAGACTCTGTCTCAAAAAAAAAAAAAACCTTCAGCATCTTTGGATTTATATCTACAAGTGGTCCTGGACCAAATCCCCTGTGGATACTGAGGGACAATTGTACAAAAATTAGCTCAAAGTGGATCAGTGACCTAAACATAAGAGTTAAAATGATAAAACTCTTAGGAAAAAAAATAAAATTTATAAATCTAAAGAAAATACATAATTTAAGTAATATATATAAATTGTCAACGAGCACATAAAAAGATGTTAAACATCACTATCATTTGGGAAATACATAACAGAACCACAATGAGATGCCACTTTATACCCATTATGATGTTGTTATCAAAGTAACAGAAAATAAGAAGTGTTGACAGGGATGTGGACAGATTGGAATCCTTATATGCTGCTGGTGGGAATGTAAAATGGTGAAGCTCTTATGGAAAACAGTATAGTGGCTTCCCCAAAAAATTAAAAATAGGGCTGGGCGTAGTGGCTCATACCTGTAATCCCAGCACTTTGGGAGGCCGAGGTGGGTGGATCCCAAGGTCAAGAGATCAAACCATCCTGGCCAACATGGTGAAATCCTATCTCTACTAAAAATACAAAAATTAGCTGGGCATGGTGGCAGGCACCTGTAGTCCCAGCTGCTCAGGAGGCTGAGCTAAGAGAATCTCTTGAACCTGGGAGGCAGAGGTTGCAGTGAGCCAAGATCACGCCACTGCACTCCAGCCTGGCAACGGAGTGAGATTGCATCTCAAAAAAAAAAAAAAAAAAGAACTACCATATGATCCAGCAATTCCACTCAAGTATCTATTGACAAATGAATGAATAAACCAAATGAGGTATATAGACACAATGGATATTATTCAGCCTAAAAAAGGAAGGAAATTCTGACATATGCTACAACATGGATAAACCTTGAATACATTGTACTAAGTGAAATAAGCCAGTCCCCCAAAACAAATACTGTATGATGTCATGTATATGAGGACCTAGTGTAGTCAAATTCGTAGAGACAAAAGTAGAACGGTGGTTGCCAGAGACTATGTAGAGAGCGGAGTGGGGAGTTATTATTTAATGGGTACAGAGTTTCAGTTTTGGATGATGAAAAAGTTCTAGAGATTGGTAGTGGTAATGTCACAAACCACATTCTGAATTGGACACTTAAAACTAGCTAAAATACCACATTTTATGTTATGTATATTTACCATAATAAAAAAAGAGAATGTTCTTAAGAATTACACATTGACTCATTTAAGGGTTAAGTGGCACAGTGTGTCCAGCTTACAATGGTTCAGAAAAAGAAATTATATACATGTACACAAATATATATATACACACACACATATAATCCTTTTTCTGAATCGCTGTATGTGTATATATGTGTATATATGTATATGTGTATATATGTATATATGTATATATGTGTATATATGTATATATTATAATGCAAAGAGAGAATACGAATGAATAATAAAACCATAAAACAAATGAGAGTAAATGTAAACAGTCGGTGAATTCAGGAAAGCGTATGCAGAAGTTTCTTCCAAGCTAGAAATCACATCAAATTTAAAGAAAGAAATTAGATAAAATAAATAAGAATTTACGTAGGTACTTAGCACAATGTTCAACCAAGCAGAGCTCCCTTACCCCCACTTCTGTCACTCTGCTTTATCAAGGCCTGAAGAGAATAAGAAGAGACATTTTTCTCCAAATTATTCAGTCGTTCTACTTATGCCAGCCACTGGTGCCCTCTCTGCCTCCACTTTTGTTATTCTGAGGATTTCTGGATCTCAAGGGCAGGTGGTCCAACAGGCCTGCTGACAATGTGTTTAATAAGCAAACCATCAAGGACACACTCAGCTCTGTTAGGGCCATTACTCACTTTGGAAGACAGCTTTCTGGACTGGAATCAGGAGTGCTAGGGACACAGAGCAACTACTCTTCCTTATTCCCCCTCTGAAATGCTATCCTGAGCCACAGCAGTTAGAGTCTCTCCCTCCAAGGTCTGCTGAAATGATCATAATGAAGACACCAAGGTAGACAATGATACATAATTTACACTGAATATTTGAGGGAAATGGTAGGATACAGATGAAACATAAAAGCATAGTCCTTGCCTTCAAGGAGTCTACAATCTAGTTGGGGAGACCACACTAACACCAAGGGCCTTCCTTGCTTAATGCTGGAGGGGAGCCAGATATAAATCTTGCAGTCTATACTGGAAGGGCTGGACAGATCCAAGAGGACACCAAGAACTTCCAGAAGACACCAAGGTCACAATGGTAGGTTTCATGGAAACACTAGAAGACATTCTGTCTGCTACAGGCCTGTGAGGCAATTAGTGGTAAAAACAAGAGTGGAGGTGCAGGTGGAGGTCAGCAACTCTCCAACTATGAGAGGCATAGGAAACACCTGAGCATGTTGCGAAAGTGCAGATTCTGATGCAGTAGGTCTGAGGTGGGGCTTGAGATTCTGCAATTCTAACAGGCTCCCAGGTAACACTGATGTTGCTGATCTCTGCAGAACTTACTTTGAGAAGCAAAACCAAGAAAAGATTGTCTGACCTAGTTGTCAATTAAACCATTCAGCATTTTTAAAAATAAACAACTATAATAGCCATGTAGGCATAGTTTGTTGGGATTGAGGTCTTGCATAAAGGTGTGTGTGTGTGTGTGTGTGTGTCTGTAAAATAAACTGAATGTTTAGTATGTGTGCCAGGCACAATGCTAAAATCTTACGTAGATTATTCCTTTTTAATTCTTATAACAAGCCCGCGAGGGACACTATTACAGCTGAGGGGTGGAGGACAAAAAGGTAAAGTAATTTGTCCACGTTTATACATCTAAAAAGTGGCAGATACAGGAATTGTGCCCAGAGAGTGGATAACGGAACTCTTTAACCAGCGCACTATACCAAGCCTGCATATGACCACCCAGAACTCATAAATTCCCCAATGGCAAAATGTATCTGTGTAAACTTCTCTACCTCCAATACCTAAAATGATGAAAAATGTCTTTATAAAATGACAAAATAAAAGAAACTTTTTTAGTTTTGTTTTTATTTTGTGTGTGTGTGTGTGTGTGTGTATGTGGATACATAGTAGGCGTATATATTTATGGGGTACATGAGATGTTTTGTTATAGGCATGCAACGCATAATAATCACATCATGGAGAATGGGGTATCCATCCCCTTAAGCATGTATCTTTTGTGTTACAAACAATCAAATTATACTCTCTTAGTTATTTTTAAATGTACAATTATTATTGACTATAGTCACATGCTGTGCTATCAAATAGTAGCTCTTATTTATTCTTTCTATTTTTCTGTATCCATTAACCATTCCCACCTCCCTCTCACTACCCTTCCAAGCCTCTTCATGAGGTCAATTGTTTTGATTTTTAGAGTCCACAAATAAGTGAGAACTTGCAATCTCTGTCTTTCTGTTCCTGGTTTATTTCACTTAACATAATTATCTTCAGTTCCATCCATGTTGTTGCAAATGACAGAATCTCATCCTTTATAATGGGTTAACAGTACTCCATTATGTATATGTACCACGTTTTCTTTATCCATTCATCTGTTGATGGACACAGGTTGCTTCCAAATCTTGGCTTATGGTGAACAGTGCTGCAACAAACATGGGAGTACAGATATCTCTTCGATATACTGATTTCCTTTCTTTTGGGTATATACCCAGCAGGGGGATGGCTGGATCATATAGTTCAATCATATAGTTCAATGTTTAGTTTTTTTTGAGGAACCTTAAAACTGTTCCCAAAAGTAGTTGTACTAATTTACATTCCTATCAACAGTTACAAGGGTTCCCTTTACTCCACATCATCATCACCAGCATTTGTTATTGCCTGTCTTTTGGATATAAGCCAGTTTAACTAGGGTGAGATGATATCTCATTTTAGTTTTGATTTGTATTTCTCTAATGATCAATGATGTTGAGAACCTTTTCATATGTCTGTGTGCATTAGTATATCTTCTTTTAAGAAATCCTATTCAGATCTTTCACCCATTTTAATTTGTTTATTAGATTTTTTTCTATAGATTTGTTTGAGCTCCTTATATATTCTCATTATTAATCCCTTGTCAGATGGGTAGTTTGCAAATGTTCTTTCCCATTCTGTGAATTGTCTCTTCACTTTGTTGATAATTTTTTTTTGCTGTGCAGAAAAGCCTCTTTAACTTGATGTGATCTCACTTGTCCATTTTTGCTTTGGTTGCCTGTGCTTATTGGGTATTACTCAAGAAATCTTTGCCCAGACCAATGTCCTAGATAATTTCACCAATGTTTTCTTGTAGCAGTTTCACAGTTTGAGGTCTTAGATTTAAGTCTTTAATCCATTTTGGTTAGATTTTTGTATATGGCAAGACATAGGGGTCTAGTTTCATTCTTCTGCATATGGATGCCCGGTTTTCCCAGCATCATTTATTGAAGAGACTGTCTTTTTCCTAGTGTATGTTCTTGGCACGTATGTCAAAAATGAGTTCACTGTAGGTGTAAGAAACATGTTTTGAATAAATGCTTACTCTGTGCTAGACTTGACCAGGACCTATTACGTAAAATAATCTCACTTAATTTAATCCTTGCAACAAACTTCTCACATAGATGCTATAACCCCCATTTTACAAGTGATGAAACTAAACTTTGCAGAAATTAAGCAATGTGTTCGAGCTTACTCAGCTAGTATGTGCCAGGATAATCAGAATTTGAACCCAAGTCATTCAGACTCCTAGGTCTGTACATTTTCCCACTGAATAGGCTGACTTTGCAGTGATATTCATACAGTCTTGAGGTTGTAGCTACTCAATGAACACTTCTTTACTTGACTATAATTTAGTAGTCTAACCTGTGTGATCAAATTTAGCATTTACTGTTTATGCTACCACCTTCAGGCTAGATAGTTTCACTGTCATACTACACTCTGCCTCAACCCCTTCACATCCTAATCCAGATATCCTGGTTACCAAACTTTGACTATAGCCTTGTTCTCAAAGATCCTTCCCAAAGATTATTTTCAGAGTGTGTGGGTGTAGGTATGAGTGGATGGATATGGAATGGTGGAGGCTAGCAAACATAAATGAACATCAGCCATATCTGGGACTTCCAAACTTAAAAGGCCTCCACATTCTCTATACACAATTCAGTGGATTTTAAATGATTATTTTAAATAATGCATTTTGAAATTTACAGTGAAATCTGAGAAATCAAAGCAATAGAATGTTGCAAAAAAAAAAAAAAAAAAAAAACAGATGTGCTACACAATGAGTGGGGCTCGTACTAAGACTTGAGCAAAATGTTCTTATTTGGTCCTTTTAACCATTATCAAGTTGGAATGAATTATAGGCATACTCCCATTTTATTGCACTTCACTTTATTGCACTTTGCAGAAGTTGCATTTTTTTGTTTTGTCTTACAAATTGAAGGTTTGTGGAAACTTTGAGCACATCTGTGATGTCATTTTTTTTTCCAATGGCGTGTGTTCACTTCATGTCTGTACTACATTTTGGTTATGTCACAATAATTCAATTTTTTCATTATTATTATATCTGTTACAATGATCTGTGATCAGTGATCTTTGATGTTACTATTGTATTTGTCTTGGGGTACCATGTACTGTGCAGATATAAAATGACAAAACTCGTGTGTGTTCTGACTTCACCAACCAACAGTCCATTCTTTTGTCTCTCTCCTTCCCCTTAGGCTTCTCTATTCCCCGAGACACAACAATATTGAATTTAGGCCAATTGATAATGCTAAAATGGCCTCTAGGTGTTCAAGTAAAAGGAAGAGTTGCATGATTCTCACTTTAGAAAGCCAGAAATGATTAAGCTTAGTGAGGAAGGTATGTTGAAAGCCAAGACTGGCTGAAAGCTAGGCCTCTTGCACCAAAGAGTCAGCAAAGTTTTAAACACAAAGAAAAAGTTCTTGAAGGAAATTAAAGTGCTACCCCAGTGATAAGAAAGTGAAATACCCTTATTGATGATATGGAGAAAATTCTAATGGACTGGATAGGAGATTAAACCAACCACAACATTCCCTTAAGCCAAAGCCTAATTGAGAACAAGGCCCAAATTATCTTCAATTCTATAAAGGATGAGACAGCTGAGAAAGTTTCAGAAGAAAAGCTTGAAGCTAGCAAAGGTTGGTTTATGAGGTTTAAGGAAAGAAGTCTACATAACACAGTGCAAGACAAAGCTGAAAGTGGTGATGTAGAAGCTGCATTCATTTATCCAGAAGTTCTAGATCAGATCACTGACAAAGATGGCTACACTAAACGATAGATTTTCAATGTAGATGAAACAGCCTATCAGAAGATATCACCTAGGACTTTCATAAATAGAGAAGAGAAGTCAATACCTGATTTCAAAGTTTCAAAGGACAAGCTGACTCTCTTAGGTGCTAACACAGCTAGTGACTTTAAGTTGAAGTCAATGCTAACTTACCATTCCTAAAATGCTGGGGCTCTTAAGAATTATGCTAAATGTACTCTGCCTGTGTTCTATAAATGGAGCAACAAAGCAGGAATGACAGTACAGGTGTTAATAGCATAATTTACTGAATATTTTAAACCC
>NW_012107230.1:1032271-1056266 GCF_000951045.1 Mandrillus leucophaeus
AGGAATGACAGTACAGGTGTTAATAGCATAATTTACTGAATATTTTAAACCCACTGTTGAGACATACTACTCAGAAAAAAAAAAAAAAAAAAAAAAGATTCCTTTCAAAATATTACTGCTTGTGGGCAATTCAGCTGGTCACCCAGGAACTCTGATGGAGATGTACAAGATGAATGTTGTTTGCATGCTTGTTAACACAACAACAGTTCCGCAGCCTATGGATCAAAGAGTAATTTTTACTTTCAAGTCTTATTATTTAAGAAAACCATTTTATGAGGCTATAGCTGACATAGATTCTTTGGATGAATCTGGGCAAAGGAAACTGAAAACCTTCTGGAAAGAATTCACCATTCCAGATGGCTATTCCATAGCCATTAAGAACATTTGTGATTCATGGGAAGAGGTCAAAATATCAGCATTAACAGGAGTTTGAAAGAAGTGGATTTCAACCCTCATGAATGACTTTGAGAGTTCAAGACTACAATGAAGGAAATAACTGAATATGTGGCGGAAATGGCAAGAGAACTAGAAGTGGAGCCTTAAGTTTTGACTGAGTTGCTGCAATCTTATAACACTTTAACAGATGAGGCCTTATTTCTTATGGATGAGAGAAGAAAGTGGTTACTTTAGATGGAATCTACTACTGGTGAAGAGCTGTGAAGACTGTTGAAATGACAACAAAGGATTTAGAATATCATATCAACTTAATTGATAAAGCTGCGGCAGGGTTTGAGAGGATTGCCTCCAATTTTGAAAGATTTACTGTAGGTAAAATAATATCAAACAGCAGCACATGCTACAGAGAAATCTTTCATGAAAAGAGTCCATCAATGTGGCAAATGCCATTGTTGTCTTATTTTTAAAAATTGCCACAGCCACCCAAACCTTCAGCAACCACCCAACTCAGATCAGTCAGCAGCCATCAACATGGAGACAAGACCCTTCACCAGCAAAACGATTAAGACTCGTTGAAGGCTCAGATGATTGTTAGCATTTTTGAGGAATAAAGGATTTTTAAATTAGGGTAGGTACATTATCTTTAAATACATAATACTATTGCATACTTAATAGACTACAGTATAGTGTAAACATAACTTTTATGTGAACTGGGAAACCAAAAAATTCATGTGAGTTGTGAATGTTTTGGTGGTCTAAAACCAAGCTCACAGTATCTCCAAGGTATTCTTATATTATGTTAAATGAGATACTTTAAATACACAGAAAAGTATAGAAAGTACTAGAATTGACACACCTGTATCCCCACATCTCAAATTAATTAATGTTGATATTTTGCTCAGGTTTTTTTAATTTTTTAATTAAAAAATTCTGTTACAGAAAATTTAAGTTTTAAGATGGTGAAGTAAAGCAGTGATATCTGAATTTAGGTGAATTTACTCACAGGACTACGTAGGCACTTTGTGTTTATTTCTATATCCCCTTCTTATGCATTCTCTCCTGAAATTGATTTGCCTGACAAAAGATTTCAGGATGACTTAATAAAGTTGCCCACTGATAGGTCACTAAAAATAATTTTAATTAATTCATTAATTTTAATGGACAAAATTGATATATATTTATTGAAGTTCGGTGTGGTGGCTCATGCCTGTAATACCAGCACTTTAGATTGCTGAGATGGGTGGATGGCTTGAGCCCAGGAGTTCAAGACCAGCCTGGGCAACATAGTGAGGCCTCGTCTCTGCAAAAAATACAAAAATTAGCCGGGCATAGTGGTGCGCACCTGTAGTCCCAGCTACTCAGGAGGCAGAGGTGGGAGGATCGCTTGAACCCAAGAAGTTGAGGCTGCAGTGAGCCACGATGGCACCACTACACTCCAGCCTATGCAACAGAGTGAGACACTGTCTCAAAAACGAACAAAAAAAGAAATATATTTATTGTGTACAACATGAAGTTTTGAAAATGTATACTTTGAGATAACTAACATGTACGTTGCCCTACATACTTATTATTTTTTGTGGTGAGACAGTTAAAATGTTTAAATTCATCAACTATAGCCACTGTGATATACAATATATCTTCTGGACTTACTCCTTCTGTCTAACTGGATTTTATATCCTTTGACCAACATCTCCTAAGTCCCCCACTGCCAACCCTCTAGCCTCTGGTAACCACCATTTTACTCTATTTCTGTGAGTTTGACTTTTTACATTCCACATTTAAGTAAGGTCATGTAGTATTTATTTTTCTGTCTTTGGCTTATTTCATTTAATATGTGGTCCTTCAGGTTCATCTATATTGCCACAAATGACACTGTTTCTTTCTTTCTAAAGGCTGAATACTATTCCATTATGGATATGTACCACATTTTCCACAGGTTGATTCTATTTCTTGTCTATTGTGAATAATGCTGCAATGAATGTGGGAGGGCAGGTATCTCAACCTACTGATTTTAAATCTTTTGGGTATATACCCAGTAGTGGGATTACTGGATCATATGGTAGTACTATTTTTAATCTTTAAAGAAACCTCTATACTACATATTATGCTCTTTTCCATAATGACTGCATTAATTTACACTATCATCAAGAGTGTACAAAAAATAATTTGTGATGAAATATGTTAAGTGATTTTGGCATGTAACTCAGAAAGAGTTCAAGGAGTAGAGTGACATTGTTATACCAAACTCTTTCTAGTACTTGTTTATATAAACCCATTTTCTTAGTCCTGGCAAATACAAAAATGTTAAAAGAAGAATAGAATTGATACTGAACTCTATCTCTAGCAAAAAGTAATATTCATCCTGAGATACATGAATTAATTAAAACCCCATTTTCAACCAACACATTAAGAGATGCAGTTGCAATAAAATTTAATTTTGGGTTTAGTAATTTTTCATCAAAATATTTAATACACGTATATTGTTTTTAAAAATTGTGTAATGTGGATCATTGTAATGACAGCCCAATCCAGAATAAAAACACATAGAGACTTGTGTTAATAAAAAAAATTAATTTTAATTTATGTACACATTTTAATGTGGATAAATTATAGATATTCAAGCATAAAAATCCAGGGAGGGAATGGAATGGATGTATAAGGTCAAGGAAAAACAGGAATTATGTATATTTAAAGTAGACAATGGTGAGCAATAAAGAATGGTTTAGCAGTTTTATTTTCTTTACGCTGTGTGGAAAATAATACTCCTTGTACCTATTTACACATATAACAAAAAACGTCAACTTAAAATGTGCAAAGGAGCACATTGTTCTTAAAAGTTTTGGGGGAATTAGAATAAAAATACATGAAGGCCAACTGAAATAAAGACTTCACTGCCTCCTTCTCTCAAAAATAATCTCAGATCAGTCCTTTGTGGCATCCTACATGTGTATTTGAAAAGAATGTGAATTCTCTATTATTTGGGTTCAAAGTTCCATGTGAGTCTATCAGAGAGTACCTGTCAAGTGTTATTCAAATCTTCCATAGGTTTCCTAATCTTTGTTTGCTTGAGCCATCAGTTTCTTAGTAAGGTATATTAAGTCTTCCACTGTAATTGTGGATTTATAAAATTTTGTCATTTGGTTAATGTTTTGCTTTATATATATTAATGCTATATTATCAAGTACATAGAAGTACATCACTGTGATTATTCTTGGTGGATTTTTCTTTTTATTGTTGCTAAATGTCTTCTTATTTCTATTAATCCTTTGCATTCTATAATCGATTTCATCTGATACTAATATCATTAAAGCAACTTTTCTTAGTATTTGAGTCGTATATATTTTTCCATCTTTTTACTTTGTGTATTATTATGTTTTAGATGTATCTGTTATAAGTATCAGATGGCTCACTATTTTAAATGCAGTATGAGAATCTCTCTTTTAATAGTTGTATTTAACCTGTTCACATTTATTATTTAAGTATCTTGAGGTATTTCTCCTCTTCAGTTTGTCTTTTCTTTTTACTCTGCTATTTATCTAATTCATTTTTTCTCTTTACCTGCTTATTGGAACAATCAAGGATTCTTTAATCCTTTCCCCCCTCTCTTGGTTTGTTATACATTTTATTTCTATTATTTTAGTCATTATCCTTAAACTTTTACTCTTTATACTTAACGCAAACCAAAGTTAATCAATATTTCAATCCTTCTAAACAATACAATGACTTTAAGCTGCTTTAATTCTGAGTTCACACTTTCCATTTTCCATGTTACTATTGTTTAGATGTTTAATTTCACCTTATCATGATCACTTTTATTAGGAAATTTTTATACTTGACATTCATTGAAGACATAATAGAGCAAAATGATTATGAGCACAGTCTCTGTAGTCAGACTCTGAGCAAGTTACTTAACCTCTCTATTTTCTCATTTATAAAATAGGATTAAATAGGTGACTGTCTCACAGGATTGTTGTAAAATGTTTATGACAGCGTCTGCCTCATATTGCTTTATAAGTATTATGTACTAGTAGTGGAAATAATGTTTAGATTTATCAAAGTGTTTAGCACTTTATTTACAGTGCTTTTTGCATTTAACACTTTTCTTCTAGCTTCTATTTTATTCTCATGGTAACATATCATTTAGTAATTCTGCTAGTTTGTCAGTAATAAATTCAGGATTTATATGTCTATTAAAGTTTTTATATTATGCTCACTTTAGGATGATAGTTTAGCTGTGTAGAGCTTATTAGATTGTTAATTTTTTCTTAGTACTATGAATACATTATCCCACTGTTTTCTGAGATTTCACTGGTAATGCAATATCTACAGCCAACAGGCATTTCTTTCCTTTGCAGTTAATCGTTATTCTCTTTCTGGCTGTTATTTGTTCTGAAATTTCACCACAGTGTGTCTAGGTGTGGTTAGCTGTAACTTATCCTCCTAAAGATTTAAGATGCTACTGGAATCTGGGGACACTAGTTTTTTTTAATTCTGAAACATTTCTGGCAGTTATTACCTTAAAGATTGCATTTATATTGTAACCTTCTAAAACTCCTGATTGCCATGGGTTGACTCTTCTGAATCCATCTTTCATATCTCTTAACCTCTTTCATATTTGCCATCTCTCTCTCTCTCTTTTTGCTGCATTTTCAGTGATGCCCTCAGATTTATCTTCCAGTTCATTTAACTCTCTTCAGCTATCTCTAATATATTAACTAATACGTTGAGTTTTAATTTCAATAATTACATTTTTCAATGTGCATTCTTATTTATATATTTTCAAAACCTACTTATTCTTACTATATTGTTTATTCCTTCCTTTATCTTTTCTTCTTTTAGTTGACTTCAAAAGATGCTAAACTAAGTACATTTTAAATTCTGAATTCTTCATTGTTCTGGAGGTCCAAATTCTCACTCATATGTTTTTTTCTTGAAATTTTTCAATGTCAACCAGTCTTCAAAGGAGTTACTTTCAGTAGGCATCCTAGATCATTTGGTTGTAGAGAGCCAATCCTGTACATCAATTTGGCTCTTTTTGAGATCTCTACAGAATTAGCTTTCTTCAGACTTATTTTTGTGATTGTTATTTGGCCTCAGGTTTCTATAACATACAAGTATTGTGAATTGAAAACTCACATCGTGAATGATTCAGACTTGGGGGCCCGTTTGTGTAGTCAATTCTCTGTATTGTTATTACGATAATCCACAGTGCCAAGAAGATGATGAAATACTTTGCTGCTTCCCTTGGCTAGTAGGCAGAGTTTTCCTGTTACCCATTTTATAGAAGAGATATTTTTGTGGCATGTGGCTTTCTGCAGTGGACTCAATTGTAGTTTTCTACATGGGCCTGAGTCCTTATTTGCTATTCCTGAGTAGATGTGAAAATCCAAACTCCCAGATGCAACTCTATTCCTTAGATCTCCACAAGCTGCTCTATTTCAACAGCCATTTACCATCGTGACTTTGAGATTCTTCTTGTTTTTTGGTACAAGGAGATTCATTCTTTTTATTTTAAACCTTGATTATGCATTTACAAATGCTTTTGTAATGTTTTATCTAGTATTTATTTGTGTTTGGAGCAAGACGTTTGTGTTTGTTTTTACTGATATCTTAGTACACTACCTTGACAAGAAATCCCTCTGGTTTTATATTTGTCAGAACCAAAAACTTGGTAAGGGAATGTTATCATACAATTGATCTTAGATCAAGGATGTAATGATAAAAGTACTTTTGTTAATGTGCATTGTGCTTTACAGTACTTAGTATTACTAATTTGAAGCTATACTCTTGATGTATAAGTTGCTTCCAATCACTTCAAACACAAATATAAACTAATTATCCTGCATTTTCATTTAGTGTGGAAAGTTTGATATAGCTTTCTCCAAGGACAATTTAAATACAATGTAAATGGCGCAAGGTTTAGAAGGAAGTAAACAGGCATTACGCGTAGCCACTTTTTCTCATGTTGTTTTCCTGGGATGTTTCACAAAATTTAGTATTTTTGCTATGTCTCTCATGAACTTTTTGACTTCTGAATTTTGATCCTCAAAGGTGTTTTTTTGTTTTGTTTTGTTTTGTTTTTGTTTTTTGTTTTTTGTTTTTCCAGAGTCTCATTCAGTCACCCAGGCTGGAGTACAGTGGCACCATCTCCGCCCACTGCAACCTCCGTCTCCTGGGTTCAAGTTATTCTCCTGCTTCAGCCTCCCGAGTTGCTGGGATTGTAGGCATGTGCCACCACACCCGGCTAATTTTTTATATTTTTGGTAGAGATGGGGTTTCACCATGTTGGCCAGGCTGGTCTCGAACTCCTGACCTGACGATCAGCCCACCTCAGCCTCCCAAAGTGCTGGGATTACAGGCGTGAGCTGCTGCACCCAGCCTATGCAATAGCATTTAGCACTGATATGTGGAATCCAGTACTCAGTAAGTAAATGTCAGACCATTTTGTCAGTCAGGTAGCTGTCATTAGATTAATTAGGGCCTCTTAATCTAATGTTTATTACACTGTATCCTGAAAACTCCCCACCCCAAACCACCAGTTCATTAAATAATAATCGATAATATTTATTGAGTCCTCAATATGTTTCAAGCACTGATTCAACTTATCTTCATATCATTCCTCTGAAAAAATGTACTGGCATTATCTCTATTTTATAGGAGTAGAAATGGAGGCTGAGAGAGATGGAGTAACTTTTCCAAGGTCCCCTGGTCCGTAAGTCAGGATTTGGAAATCAAGCAGTATGACGCTAGTGCCTGTTGTCCTAAATGCTATGCTATGCTGCAGATGTGCTATGCTGCAGATCCGTCATGATTAGCTCAGTTATCAATACTTGATTTTTTACTCAATTTCAGCATCACATGATAGAATCCTAGGTCAGCAACTTACTAGTGTGTGATGATTTCTACAGTCCTTTAAAGGGGATGGGAGGATAGGGGACTTTTAGAAAAAGGATCAGGCAGAAGACTTTGTTGATGGTTCAGGATCTGATTTCTGCTCAGGAACATTTTAACATAATAATAATTTCAGGATGTAAATTAGTTATTTTCTTCAAAGCAGACTGTACAAGTAAAACAGAAATTACATTCCTTAGCAGTACCTGAATAAATATATATACATGATATGAATACTTAGTGATATTTTAAAATGCAGATGAAAATGTGAGCATTTATACTATTGTTTGATTAAAACTACTGTTGAAATTAGTGATGTGGCACATTATTACACCAAATGTAATGAGGGTAAAAAGAGAAATTCAAAAAGGCAAAATTGCATATGAATGTCAAAATATAAAGGGATCTTAAAGTGTTTCAGAGAAACAGGAAATGTAATTGAGATTCTAGAATATTGAAAATATGAAGGTCAAATGAAATTATCCAAATCTCTACTTAGTTGAGTGATAAGTTTGGGGCCAAATTTATCTAGAGAGCTACTTAGATGAAGATAAGAAGGATGAAGAGAAATTTAGAAAGATGGTGCATGTATCTCACTCTCACACTTCTTCTAAACCATACAAGAGAGTTGATGGAGACGAAATGTAATGTATATAAATAATTATTGTTTGTTTTCATGACAAGCTACCTATATTCATGTATAAAAATGAGGAAAAACAAGTAAACAAATAAATAGATAAAAAATTTTTAAATACTGATAATCTTAGAGACAATTGTTATTTTAGTGTTGATGTATATTTATTGCAGCTCATCTCTATGCATAAACATATTTAGTTTTAAACAAAATTTTACTGCATATTTTAAAACTTGCTTTTTAAACATAACACATTGAAAGCACATTTTGATAAACAGTAATCTATGATGTCTTTTTAAATTGTTGAATAGTGCTTTTTTATTTGAAAGAACCATAGATTATTCAACCAGTCCTCTATTATTGGTATTTACCTAGTTTGTAGTTTTTATCTATAAAATCAATATTACAATGAAGCTATATTTTCAGCATACAGATCTGGTAAGTATTTTGTTAGATTTATATATATGCAAGTATTTTATGTCTTTGGTGCTATTGTAAGTGATAAGATTTTTTTAATTTGATTTTCCAATTTTTCATTGCCAGCAAACAGAAATATAACTGATATTTGTACATTGACCCTATATCTTGTGACTTTGCTAAACTCACTTATTTGTTCTAGAAACTTTTATTAGATTGTTTGAAAATTTTGTCTACTACAGTGTTGAAAGAGAGAGGTCTGATTGAACAATTGAACATGCCTTTATTTTTCTTGATCATAGGGGTAAACATTAATTTTTTCATCTTTTAGTATAATACAGAAATTTTTTAGAGATCTGCTGGCTATAAGTTTTTTGTAGATGCCCTTTATCGGTTTCAGGAATTTTTCTTCTCTTCCTGTTTCCTGAGAGTTTTTAACATGAATGAATATTGAATCTTGTCAAATGTTCTTGCTGTATCAAGTGAGATAATTAAATATTTTTATAAGTTTGTCTACTGTTATGATGAATTACTTTATTGGTCTTTGAATATTTTTTATTTTGCTTTGAAAAAACTAGATTTATTTTAACTTTTTTTCCATCTTTACTTATTTATTTATGTTTGTGACAGACTCTTGCTCTGTCATCCAGGCTGAGTGGAGCTTGCTGTAGCTCCAACTCCTAGGCTCAAGCAATCCTCCCACCTCATTCTCTTGAGTAGTTGAGACTGTGAGCACGTGCCACCACACCTGCCCAATTTACTTTTATTTTTAATTTTTGTAGAGACAGGGTCTCACTATGTTGCCCACACTGGTATCAAACTCCTGGGCTCAAGCAATCATCCTACCTTGGTCTCCCAAAGTGCTGCTATTACAGGTGTGAGCCAACACACCTGGCTTAACATTTTTTAAACCTAAAAGTGACAAAAGTGTAATTTATTTTGCTTATTTACATTGAAATATATAATAAGGAAAGTTATGAATGTTCCTTCATTTAAATAGTTTTCTGTAATTTTTCATTATATTGTCTTAATTATCAAATGTATTTTTCTTTTGAAATAAGCATTTTTTTATTTACCAAATGACTGCATGATCATATTATGATACATTTTTTCAAAGATAAGCTTTTGAAATAATTTTATATTGTTACCTATATTAATTCATATACACTAAAAGTGGCTCAGAAGAATTGCATTAACCCCAGGCTTGAGTCCAGAGTGTTTTGCAAATAGTGTCCCCCTCTCTACCAAAAACACATTTTTTCCACCACCATCCTAGGCTGGTCCATTACACAGGGTTCAGCAGGAACTCTGTCTATCCTTTCTGATAATCTACTACACTGCACATCTTCATAAACTCTCCTATGTCTTGGAAATAAAGGAAGGATTTGCTCCTTCTTTTTTTGTCAATAAGCAATAAGGCTTACCAGTAAAAGTGCCTGAGGAGGAGATTGTTTATGAAAAAAAAAAAAAAAAAGGTAGTCGACTGCCTCAACAGAGTAGAAAGCTGCCTATGGGGATGATTTTAGGGAAACTAAGAAGTATACTGGGACCTCAAAGTTTCTTATCAGTATTCTATGGTCTTCAAATTTTGAACCAGCTTTACATTCCTGGGTTAAATGGGTTAAACCCAAATTAAACTATTTATTAATTTTCTTACTTTTATTATTTCATTCATTTTGGTATTTTGAGTTTAGTTTCCTCTACTCTTTCTAGATTTTTTGGGGGTGTGAGCTTAGATTATTGATTTGTGACTTTTTCTCTTTTTTGATTTATGCATTTGAGTGCTATAAATTTCTCTCTCAGCACTGCTTTAGCTGCCTTTAACAAATTTTGTTATCTTATGCTTCTAATTGTATTAAACTCAAAATATTTTAATTTTCCTTGTGATGTCTCTATTGTCTCATGATTTATTTAGAAGTACATTTCTTGATTTTCAAATGTTTGGGTAAATTCTGGATATCTTTTTAAAATTCATTTCTAGGTTTATTCTTTTGTGACCAGAGAACATACTTTGAATGATTTCAGTTCTAAAACATTTGTAGAAGACTTTCATTTCTTAGACGATGAAGCAGATATACTTTATCCTGTTTCCCCTGCTAAGTACAACTAAAACCCTGGAACTTATATACAAAATAAACATAAAAAGACTTTGGAAGAGATAGGACATGGTACTGAGCTCCCAGGATTTTCTCTTGTCTCATATATCCTAGACTTGGAGCCAGAGAAGTCACCAACTCAGAAACACTAATGGGTACAGACAAAATAAAAGTGTTCCAAATAAAAGCATTGCCTCTTTAACCAAAGGACTAGGAAAGAGGCAGCATAGCAGGACAGAAACTTTTAGACAATAACTGTTGTGCCCCAGCCAAACACAACAGAAAAAGCAATTGTCCTACAACCATTCATACAAACAAATAAAGTGTGGGTAGGCTAGACGTCCACCTTTGTAGCTTGTAACAAATAGGCCCAAACTGTAACCAGGATTGTGTCAGGAAAGACCAAGTAGGGAGTTACTTTCATCCTCACACAGTTGGTAGTGAGACCGTCTGCTTTTGGTGTGAGTGGAGATCAAGTGGGAAGCCTGGACTTCTATTCCCAACTGGCTTTAATGGAGTGCTCCTCCCGTTCTTTACTGGGGTCGTGTTGGAGAGAGCCTAGTGAAAAGTCAGGACTTTTGGCACCTCTCAGTGGTAATGAGGCCATTCCTCCACCTCAAGGTGTCAGTGGCGGTCTTGTAGGAGCAAAAACAAAGCACTCCTACCCCTCCCAGCCAGAGAGGTATCAGCTGAAGCCTAATGGGGATCCAGAACTCTCTCACCTCTCACAGTAAAGGGTGCCTTCTCTTAAGTGTCAACAGAGGCCAAATGGGAGATCTGGATGTCTAACCCTTTTTGTCAGTGATAAGACTCTATCACCCTTCCCCTCCCAGAGTGATGTCAGATACAGCTGGCTAAAGCCGAGCTTTTAAATAATGATACTTGGAATTTCATAACATAATACAGAATTCCCCAGGTTTCCCTCAAAAATTATATGGTATACAAAAGAAAAAAAAAAAGAAAGAAAATCTCAAACTGAGTGAGAAAAGGCAATCTGGAGACACCGACAACAAGATAACGTAGCTGTTAGAATTATCTGACAACTATGTAAAGGTATCCATCATACAAAATACTTCAAGAAGCAATTACAAACATGCTTCCAAAAAGTGAAAAAGTAGAAAGACTCAGAAAAGAAATAGAAATTCTCAAAAAAAAATAGAGAATGTAAAGAAAAAATTATAAATTTTAGAACTGAAAAACACAATAACTGAAATAACCATCTCAGTGGGTGGGTTAAACAGCAAAATGGAGGGAACAGAGGAAAGAATCAGTGAACTGAAAGATTGAGTAATAAAAATTACCCAATCTGAACAAAAAGAGAAAATAGATTGAAAAAGGAATAGAACCTCAAAGACCTGTAGGACTAAAACAAAATATATAACATTAATGTAATAAGAGTCCTAGAGGAGAGAAGAAAGAAGGTAGAGCTGAAAAAGTACTTAAAGAATAATAGCTGAAAACTTCCCAAATTTGTCAAAGACATTAACCTACACATTTAAGAAGCTAAACAAACCTGAAAAGAATAAACTCAAATCCATGCTAAGACACATCCTAATTAAACTTTTGCAAAATAAATGCAAAGAAAAAATCTTCAAAGCAGTGAGAGAAAAATAACACCTTTCCTATAGAGAAAAAAAAAAAAAATTGGAATGGAGACGATTTCTCATTTAAAAAAAAAAAAATGAAGTCTAGAAAACAGTGGCACAATATTCCCAAGTGCTGAAACTAAAAACTGTCAACACATAATCCTATACCCACTGAAAATATCCTTCAGGAATGAAGGGGCAATCAAAACTTTTCAAATGAAGGGAAACTAAAAGAATTTGTCACCAGCAGACCTATCTTAAAAGAAAGACTAAAGATAGTTCTTTAAAAAAATAAAATGATTAAAAAGGAAGCTTGCAGCATCAAGAAGAAAGAAAGTACACAGTAAGTAAGAATATGGGTAAATAAAATAGATTGTTCGGTTCCTGTTGAGTTTTCTAAATTATACTTCACAGTTGAAGTGAAAATTATAATAGTCTCATATGATTCTAATTGTACATAGATGAACTGTACAAGAAAATTATATTGTAAGTAACAATGTGAAAGGATGTAAATAGAGGTAAGCTTTTACACTTCACTCCAAGTGGTTAGATGATGACACCAGTAAATTGCAATAAGTTATGCATGTGTAATGATACATATAGTGAAAGTATTTTAAACTACTTTAAGATAACTGTGAATAGAAATACTCAAACACACTAGATAAAACAAAATGGAGTTCTGAAAATTGTTCAAGTAGCCCACAAGAATATAGGAACAAGAAAATGGAGAAGAAAAATATAGAAGATAAACAAAAAACAAAAAATAAATTGACAAGTCTTAACAAAGTAATAGTTACATTAAATGTAAATGGTCTGAATATACTGATTAAGAACAAAGATTGCCTTTAGAGATTAAAATCATGATCCAACCATGTACTGTGTATAAGAAACTCACTTCAAATATAACAATAGCAGCACGTTGTAAATGAAAGGAGGGATAAAAAGACATCAGGAGTGCCTTTATTGATATCAGATAAAGTAGACTTCAGAGCCAAAAATATATATATTTATGAAGCAAAGAAAGAAACATTATATAATGACCAGTGGGTTGATCCACTAAGAAGTCATGGTAGTCCTAAATGCATATGCATGAAACAACAGAGCTGTAAAATATGCAAAGCAAAAAAAAAAAAAAAAAAAGGAGGAAATAGACAAATCCACTACTATAGTTGGGGAATTCAACAACACTCTCTTAACATTTCTTGGAAAAACTAGACAGAAAATCAGCAAGGCCATGTAAAAATCAACAATACAATCAACCAATCAACAAGATTTAATCAAAATTTGTAGAACGCTCCACCCAATAACGGCAGAATAAACATTATTTTCAAGTACCCACAGAACATCTACCAAGAGAGGCCATATCTTGGGCCATATAATAAGCCTCAACCAATTTTAAAAAATTGAAATCATACAGAGTGTGTTCTGCAACCACAGTGAAATCAAAGTAGACACCAATAACAGAAAAATAACAGAAAAATTCCAAACACTTGAAAACTAAACAACATTCTTCTAACAAATCTACAGATCAAATAGAAGACTCAAGAAAATAAAAAAAACATTGAATTGAATTAAAATAAAAATAAAACATATCAAATTTCATGAGACACAGCTAAATTAGTGCTGAGAGGGAACTTTATAGCACTAAACACATACAATAGAAAAGTATAAAAGTCTTAAATTAATCATCTAAGCTCTAACTTCAGAAACCTAGAAAAAGAAGAGCAAGATAAACCCAATGCAAGCAGAAGGAAGAAAATATTAAAGATAAGCAGAAGAAATCAATGCAATTGAAACTGTAACATCAATAGAGAAGAACATTGTTTCAAAGTAAAGAGCTGACTCTTTGAAAATATTAATAATATTGGGGAGAAAAACTTGTAACAAGTCTGTAAAATAAAAACAAGAAAGCCAGAAGACACAAATTACCAGTATCAGGAATGAAACAGGAGATATTGCTACAGATCCTGCAGACAGCAAAAGGATAATAAGGGAAACTATGAAAAACTGTACACACATAAATTTGACAACTGAGATAAAAGGAACCAATTCCTCAAAAAGCAAAAACTACTACAGCTCACTTGATATGAAATGAATAATTCAAATAGCCCTATAACTCCTAAGAAAACTGAATTCCTAATTTCAAAACTCCATAAAAATAAATCTCCAGGCTCAGAGAATTTTGCTACAGAATTCCACCTAATGTTTAAAGAATAGTTAACCATCAAACATATTTTAAAAGACTCAAGAAGAGAAGATTGTTCTATTATGTTTACCCAGATACTTGTTATATCTGTTCTACTTTCTTCATTCCTGATTTACCAAGTTTCTATCAGGTATCATTTCTCTTCTCCTCAAAGAACTTTCTTTAGCAGTTCTTTTATGACAGGTCTGCTGACTACAGATTCTCTTCATTTTTCTACATCTGAAAATGTCTTTATTTCACCTTTATTTCTGAAGAATATTTATGTTGAATATAGAATTTGGGGTTGACAGTTATTTTCTTTCATCTCTTTGAAATGCTGATCTCCATGGTTATTTACTAGAAATCTAGTCATTTACATCATTATTCCCTAAAGGTGATGTGCTATTTCTTTCTGCCTGCTTTTAAGGTTTTTTCTTTGTTTTTAGTTTTTGGCAAATTGATTATGATGGGCATGGGTTTCTTTAGGCTTATATTTTCGGGTGGGGGGTTCATTGAGCTTCTTGAAGTTATAGGTTTATGTCTTGCACCAACTTTGGTGAATTTTCATCCACAACTTATTCAAATAATTTTTTTGTTTTGAGATGTAGTCTCACTCTGTCACCCAGGATGGAGTGCAATGGCATGGTCTTGGCTCACTGCAACCTCTGCCTCCTGGGTTCAAGCAATTCTCCTGCCTCAGCCTCCCAAGTAGCTGGGATTACAGGCCCATGTCACCACGCCTGGCTAATTTTTGTATTTTTAGCAGAGATGGGGTTTCACCATGTTGGCCAGGCTGGTCTTGCACTCCTGATCTCATGATCCGCCCAACTCGGGCTCACAAAGTGCTGGGATTACAGGCGTGAGCCACCGCGCCCGGCCTATTATGTTTTTTAATTGTATTTCTCAGTTCAAAAAATTACATTATGTTCTTGTATCTTTTTTTGCTAAGGTTTATATTTTTCATTCATTCATCCTTACTTTTTGAGACATTTTTATAACAGCTTCTTTAAACAAACCATTTTTAATAGCTGCTTTGTCTGATAATTGCAACGTCTCTGTCATTTGGTCATTGACGTGTGTGGATTATTTTTCCTATGCAAGTTTACCTTTTCTTGGTTCTTTATATACCGAGTAGTTATGGATTTCATCTTGAACATTTAAAATATCATGTTGCAAGAGTCTGGGTTTTGTTTAAATCTAATGGAAAATCTTGATATTTTGGCTCTTGCAAGCAGTCACCTCTGTCAGGTTCAGATCTCAAGTTTTAACCATCCTTCTGTGGGTTGTGATTTCAATGTTAGTTCCACTTTCAACGTTTTTGAAGTATGATTGGTACTGGTCCCGTGTGTGTACCACCAAGTGTTCCATCTGGGACTTGAATGCAGACTACCTTCTCACTTAGCTTTCAAAGTTTACATTATGCTTTTCAGGGTCTAATTCACACATGCGCATGATTTCATAAACAACGCTATGGATTTTCTATCCTGATATGCTCTCTCTTGCTTTCTGTAATCTTACAGGTGCTTTTGGTTCCCTGTGTCTCCCTTTTTTGGTCCTCTGGCTCAGTAGCTAAGGCTGTCTTTACCCCCACACTGCTGTGCATTTCCCATGACTATGCCCACATTTGGCACCAGCTTGTGGGAGGACAGAGGAAGAAATGCAATGCAGGTTCTGTCTGTCTTTTCTGGACCACAGGTCCTCTCATTTGAAAGGACAGTTCTACTCTCTTGGAGTTTTGGGCCCCTACCAGCCCCTGTTTCTGCTTCTGTTGCTGCTGCTGCCACTTATGCAGTATTGCTTGGGGACTTGAGTGTGAGAAAATTGAGACATTTTTAAAATGTTAATTTTCCCCATTTTGAGCATTTGAAAGTTACTTCCCTGCTTCTTGAGTGATAACTAGAGGGTTTTTCCTAAAACTTTCTCTGTTCATGCCGATTCCCACTTGCAGGTTTTGGGCTCCATGAAGTCTAGGCTGGAGGATAGCAGAGGAGGTAGACAATGGTAAACTCATCGCTGGATTGGTAATACTTTAAATTACGGTCTACTGCTCCAATCTTCCTGCTACTGTCTACTTTTCAGAATCCTTGAATAGAAAGTCACACACTTAACCAAGGTTTTATAACTACATTCAGTGGGAGAGAGCATAGACTGTGCTTTCTCCAAATTACGGAGACCTTGAACTTATGAATTATCTTTTAAAGCAATTAGAAATGTGAAAATAGTATATTTTATGTTTACCTTAATCTTTACCATTTCTGACACTCTTAATTTATTTACATATATCCAAATTTCCATCTATCATTACACTCCTTTTGCCTTTAATATATTAATATGTAGTTTTAAATTCCTGTTTTAAAATTCCAACAAATAGGTTATCACTGAGTCTGGTTCTTTTGATTACGTTATCTCTGACAATGTTTTTTACACTTGCTTTTTTGATGTTTATTATAATTTTTGATTGAATGCCAGATATCATTTATAGAAGAACATTAGATATAGAAGTAAATAGTATTTAGCCTGGCAATGAGTACATGTCTTATTTTGTCAGACCCTTAGTGTAAGGGGTTGAATCAATGTAGTCAGGAATTGAATGGAATTTGGGTTTTGTTGTTGCTGTTTTTACGTTAAGTGTGGCATGAACTTTAAATTCCTCCAGATATTGGTTGCTGTTACCTTGTGCTTAGGATGGGACTGGGGTGTGAATGGGTTTTTCTCAGTATTTCCATTACTCGTCTGATATGGTTTAGGTGTTTTGTCTGCTCTAAATCTCATGTTGAAATGTGTTCCCCAGTGTTGGAGGTGGGGCCTAATCGAGGGTGTTAGGGTCATGGAGGTAAATCCCTTATGGATGTCTTGTTGCCCTCCTCAATGGTAATGAGTGAGTTCTCATCCTATGAGTTCTTGCAGGGGCTAATTGTTGAAAAGAGCATGGCATGGCATCTCTCTTACTTATTCTCTCATCATGTGACACAGCTGTTCCCTCTTGGTCTTCTTCCAGGAATGGAAGCTTTCTGAGGTCCTCACCAGAAGCAGATGCTGGTGCCATGCTTCTTGTAGAGTCTGCAGAATTGTGAGCCAAATACACCTCTTTTCTATATAAATTATCCAACGTGAGGTATTTCTTTATAGCAACGCAAACAGACTAACACATCCCCTCAGCTTTTATTTGTCCATTCACAACTGCGCCACCGTGGTGAACTCTGTATACATGCTTGCTAAACTACTGTTGCTTCTCACTCCATGCTGGGCTTATGGTGGAGGATGGAATGATTTTCCTTTGTTCTACTGCAGCTTCTTCCTTAGATAAGTCCTGTGCACTTGGGCCTCAAATGTAGGGCTTTCTCAGCGTTCTTACCTCTCTTGTGTGTGACAGTCAAACTCTAATGTGCTTTGTGGTTGATCTGGTGTGGGAGTTTCCTTCCCCTCTCCGAGGTGATATAATATCCTTTCAGGATCCTGAGCCCAAGGTGGATTCCTGCCTCTCTCTTAGGAACAGGTTTCTGCTTTTACCTCTCCTTTCTTTTTTCATTTCCTTTCTTTCTTTTTTTTTTCTTTTTTTATTTTATTTTATTTTAGTTTAGTTTAGTTTTTTGAGACACAATCTTTCTCTGTCACTGAGGCTACAGTGCAGTGGCACAATCTCGGCTCACTGCAACTCTGCCTCCTGGGTTCAAGCAATCATTTTGTCTCACCCTCCCGAGTAGCAGGGATTACAGGCACATGCCACCACGCCCAGCTAATTATCATATTTTCAGTAGAGACAGCATTTCACCATATTGGTCAGGCTGGTCTTGAACTCCTGATGTCAAGCAATCCACCCACCTCAGCCTCCCAAAGTGCTGAGATTGCAGGCATGAGCCACTATGCCCTGTCTACTTCTCCTCTTGAAGAAATAGATTTCTGCTAGTGACCTGGGAGCTAAATACTTTGCTGCCATTTCACCAGTGTCTTAAAGCATTTGATTCAGAGAAATGAAAGGTGAGGGAAGCCAAGTGGAACTTGTGTCTTTCTCCAGCAGTAGCCAATCACCTCCTGCATACCTGTGGTATTGAGAGTTCTCCTCAGTCTCCTGACTTTTCTTCAACCTTTCTATTGAACATCCTGTAGAGGTCTGTGGAAGTGAGTGTGAGCTCTCCGTATGTCTGTGGTTTTTATATATTCCAGACTGATATGCCAATCCCCACTTGTCTGTAAGAATTAATTAAAAAGTTAGCTTATTTCTTCTTAACCACTAGTGTGGCTCCCTCATTTTCCCTTCTGCTCTGCCAAAGATGAAACATATTATGTGTGTCATCTCTTTTTACAGTGGTTGGTCACCATGGAACTCATTTTACTTGTTTTCCCTAGGCTGTAGTTTGGATATTTGTCCCCTCCAAATCTCATGTTGAAATTTTATCCCCAATGTTGGAGATGGGGTCTAATGGCTGGTGTCTGGAGAATGAAGGTGGATCCCTCAGGAATAAATTAATCCCCTCCTTCAGGGAAAGGGTGAATAAATTCTTGCCATATTAGTTGAAGGAAGCTGGTTGGAAAAAAAAAAAAAAAAAAGAAACTAGCTCCTTCCTCGACCTCTTGCTTCGTCTCTCACCATGTGATCTCTGCACACACTGAATTCCCATTACCTTTTCCATGAGAGGAAGCAGCCTGAGCCCTCACCAGACACACAATCTTGGACCTTTCAGGCAGCATAATTATGAGCCAAATAAATCTTTTCTCTTTATAAATTACCCAATCTCAGGTATTTCTTTGTACCAATACTAAATGGACTAAGATCCTGTGACTTCCGATTTTTGATGGGTTAAAGAAATGTTACATTTTTAGAAATGATCCAGCTTTTTCTCATTGTTAGGGTGGAAGAGACAGTCGATTGCATCTCTCTATATCCTAAGTAGAAGCACAGTCTGCTCATACATCTTTAATTATTTCTTACTATAAATTCCTAGAAGTGCAATTGAAACAAAAGATATGCATAAACATGTTTTTAAGACTACTTTGTACATATGGCCAAATTGCTGTAAGGAAAATTTTGCACATCTACGTCCTTCAGCTACTGCTGTAGTAGTCCAGCATGATAATTTCTATATCAAATAAAATGATCCCTTTACTAAGGTGTATTTGATTAAAAAGTTTTTTCTCTTGAACTAAGGTGAACTATATCTTTTATTAAAAAAACAGATACATAGTTCTAAACTAGTAGGAAGGAACACATGCTAAGATGTTATCGTTAAAACATTTGATAATTAGTTTTTCTGTGGGTTTCAATAATCAAGCCTCCCGAGAGACTGCGTAAAGATCACCTTACAGTAACACTTGCCTTACGGGGAAAAGTATTTCTTTGCAATGCCAACATAACTGAGCTGAGCTAATGTCAAAATATATTGCTTGGAAGATGGGAGAATATAACACAAATAAGGGTAATCAATAGTTGGGGAAATAAAGCTCAACTGGTTTCTGGATGTTACAAGCAGTTTGGCCAGATCTCCAAATCTACTAACACTAAAGGCATTTTCTCCTACTACTATAGGTTCCTGAAAGTGGAAGTCATATCTTAAAACAAGTTAGTAGCTGGAACTCTGACCACAGGTCCCTGTGTGATCACTTCTCCAGTGAGCTTTTCTGCATGGCCAAGACATTTTTTACCCAGACCAGAGACAAGCTAAGCAGCCTGCTTTTTGTCTTCTTTTCCCTCAGAGCTACTCTGGTTCTTTTTTTCCTTCTGAGGACAGAGGTATCCCTTGATCAGGAGACACTCTGGGGCCAGTGAAGATATCTACTTCCACCGCACAGCACCTTGCCAACATCAAGGGCATTATGGAATGATTAGCAAGACATTGCCTGACACCTGCTCCTGTCTCCTGTGATTTGGGCATGGTGTCTAAAAGTAGACCAGTTGGCTTGGGGAAGTTGCACAGTCAAAAAGAGTGATGCAAAACAATCAGCAGGGTCCAGGGGAATAATGACTAGAGGAGGACTCCGGCAAATTCAGCAGTGGATAGAGCAACATAGCAAAGAACAGACTGGGTAAATGACATGGACAGTGGATGTCAGTGTAGGACTGAAACGGATCAAGGACAAGAAGCAGATCACACCTATGTGGACCCTTTGTTAACCCCCCAGAATGAAGAAGGAAAGAAGAAAGGGGAGAGGGGAGTATCCTGGATTCTCTGTATCAGGGGTGTCCAACATTTTGGCTTCCCTGGGCCACTTTGGAATTGTCTTGGGCCACACATAAAATACACTAACACTAATGATAGCTGATGAGCTTTACAAAAATCAATAAAAAATCATAATGTTTTAAGAAAGTTTACAAATTTGTGTTGGGCCTTATTCAAAGCCATCCTGGGCTGCAAGTGGCCCACAGGCCGCGGTTTGGACGAGCTTGGTCTAAGTATTTACTTAAAAGAGACTGGAGAAACACAGAAATCACAGTTTACCTTGTATTGGTAAGGTTACATTTTCTGTCTTCAATAGAAATAGGAGGCATAAGAGCTCAGTTAAGCTTTAGAGAAATGAAGCTTAATTTTTGCATACATGTATTTGTTTCTAAAATTCATAGCCACACCACATGACTTAGGGCTTTTTTTCTCCCTCAACACATGCTGCAATTCATCTAAGTACTGACTGAAAGTTCTTGTACCGTTTCTGAGAAAGCTGCAGACTATGATAGGACCTTGGATTTTTAAAGCATCAGGGTTCTAAATATGACAGCTTGGTTTGAATTTAGTTTTATAGCTCCTCTCTTGCAACCCCAGAAGATAGTCCCCCCAAAAAAAGAGAGGTCCCTGTTCTTCTGCTTCCCTTCGTTGACAATGTTGTGTGAGAAAACACAAGCCTGGAATTCCTGAGTTATGCAAGGATGACCAGGGCATACCAATTATCGTTAGAGAACGTGTGGGCTTGACACATTCATGCACGACTCCAGATGAGCAGGTTTTTGGTTGGGTGACTTTCCCTTGTCTGTCCAACCGTCTTTTATCCACAAAGATCCTAGCTTGTTTGTAATAAACCAGATCCCTGAATAAGGCAGCCTCCGGCCCACATTATAGGCCCATTATACCAAGCAAGGTAGGGAGCAGAGAAAAAAGCTACAAAACGAACCAGAAGGGAACACAAGAAATGAAAGGGAATGTGTGTGTGTGATATCTTCTCTGTCTCTCTGAAAACACAATTCCCTGCTCACTTGTGTGGCCTCTTCCCACATCAGAGCCTCTCTTCCTTTTCCCATGCCTCATCTTTTTCTTCTCTCTTCCTCTCCTGTCCTTTGCCTCTCTTTTGGAGATGGAGAGAACTGGGGAAACCGGAAGTTACACCGTGTGTCTCCAGCAGTGTCCACAGTTGAAATAATAATGGCTAATATTCAGGAGGCAGTTATGATGTTCCAGAACTGCACCAGAAACTTTCCAGAGAATATAGTATGTTTGGCGAGGGACAGGACATTATGTAACACAGGAGCATAGAATGTGAGGAGGGCAGAAGAAAGATGCTGGATGCCAGTGTGACCAAACATCCCTGTTTTCCTGACACCATCCAGGATTTTGCACTGAGATTTCTTCATTCTGAGCAGACATTCAGACCTGGGCTAACCGGGATGTTTGTCACCCTACTGTGCTCCCACTTACCCTTTTTAATTAGAGAACTTACTCTCTCTTTCCTCACGCTTCATGGTGTTCTTGTAATTCAGCTCAGTGGGAAGAATTAGGGTGTTCTTTGCCAAAGGACTGCATCTAAATCTCTGTCACAGTGGTCTTAGCCTTTTTCTGATGCTATACACAATAAATGACCATTGGAGGCATGACATGCACTAAGAACTACTGCACAGATGGGGTGGTCTCTGAATTTGCACACAATTCCTAGTGATTTGCCATAATTGGATCCCTTTCTCTCATACTACACAAGTACACAAGTGCAAGGCAGTCTTTATTAAACAGAGAAAAAATGGATCTCCCCTCGTTTACTTTTAGAGATAGTAATTAGTTTTACAGTAGTCCCCTGTTTATCCATCGTTTCCCTTTTGGATGTTTAATTATCAGCAGTCAACCAATGTATGAAAGTATTAAATAGAAAATTCCAGAAATAAACAGTTCCTAAGTTGCACACTGTTCTGAGTAACATGATAAAAATCTCTCCCTGCTCTACCTCATCTGACCCAGGACATAAATCATCCTTCTGTCCATCGCATTCAGGACCGTAGACACTCCCTTCCTGTTAGTCACTTAGTAGGCGTCTGGGTGATCAGATTGACTGTCCTGGTATCACAGTGCTTGTGTTCAAAGAACCCTTATTTTACTTCATTATTGCCCCAGAGTGCAAGACAAGAGATGCCAGCCATTCGAATATGACAAAAAGAAGCTGTAAAGTGCTTCTATTAAGTAAAGAGGTGAAAGTTCTTGACTTAAATAAAGAAAAATAATTGTATGCTGAGGTTGCTAAGACCTACAGTAAGAACAAATCTTCTATCTGTTAAATTGTGAAGAAGGGAAAAAAATTGCGCTAGTTTTGCTGTCACATCTCAAACTGCAAAAGTTAGGACCACAGTATGTGATAAGTACTTAGCTAAGATGCAAAAAGTGTTAAATTTGTGGGTGGAAGACATGAAGAAACGTGTTCTAGTTGATGGCAATTGAGTTAAGTACTATCTGCAGTTTCAGGCATCTGCTAGGCGTCATGGAACATATTCCTTGTGGATAAGGGGGGTTAAACTGTAAATATTGGTGACCCCTCAAATTGGCCTTGGTACGCTTGTGTGCTCTGTCACCACAACTGATAACCATTTATTTAGCTCCTTTCTTTTCAAGGTGTGTGTAGTCCGTGATGGAGCATGAGCATTGCCTGGGAGCTGACGAGAAATACAGACTCTTGAGCTTCAACTTACAACTGCTGACTCCAAATCTACCTTTTAAAAAGAACCTCAACTGATTTGTACTTAGATCACATTTCCAGAAACACTCTAGAGCAGTGGTTTCCAAAGTGTTATACTGGATCAGCAGCACTGGTATTACCTGGGAACTTGACAGTAGTGTAAAATGTCAGGCCTCACTCCAAATCTACTGAATGAGAAACTCTGGGAGTGGTGCCCAGCCATCTGTGTTTTAACCAGCCCTCAAGGTGATTCTCATGTGAGCTACAGTTTGAGAGCCACTGTCTAGAGCAAGGACAGAAAAGCATGATACTCCCATTCCCTGTTACGTAACCTATGGCAAGTATGGCTAATCAATCATAATGCCCTTTCTGATTGAACCTGGACATGGCTTCAGAGTGTTTCTCAAAATGGCACTCTAGTCAGTCACTACCAGTTTAATGGAGATCTATGTGTCATCCCAGCATAAGTGGCTACACAAATGCTTTAATGGAGATCTATGTGTCATCCCAGCCTAAGTGGCTACACAAATGCCTCAACGGGAACCTGTGAACATATGTTGACAAAGCAGAGAGGCAGTCTTTTGGGCACAGGACACAAAAACCTCTGTGTAACCTCCATGAAAACACTGATAGCTGTTAGGGTGAGAATTATATCCTTTCATTGTTAGTCTCATAAAGCAATGCCATGGTAAATTCACGTTATCAGGGACAGTGGTCAAAATGCGCTGCTGTTATGCTTGTTTAATATACTAAGTCTCTCCTCCAGCCCTCAGCCATACCTCTCATCCCTTTGTCCCTCTCATGTGTATGATGACACAGGAGAGCTGTGGGCTTCAAGCCTGTAATCCCAGCACTTTGGGAGGCCGAGACGGGCGGATCACGAGGTCAGGAGATCGAGACCATCCTGGCGAACACAGTGAAACCCCGTCTC
>NW_012107230.1:1056502-1064295 GCF_000951045.1 Mandrillus leucophaeus
CTCAAAAAAAAAAAAAAAAAAAAAAAAAAAAAAAAAAGAAGCTCTCATAGTGCCCTACACCTCCAACTTCTAATACTTAAGTGACCTCCTAATTTTTTTATTAGTATCTGTCTTGCCCATTCTGTGACAGCAGAAATCACATTCATCTTGCTTATTGTTTTTATTAGTTTCCTAGGGCTACCATAACAAATTATGACAACTCAGGTGGTTAAGAATACAGAAATGTATTCTCCTGCAATTCTAGAGTCCAGAAATCAGAAATCAGTATCCCTGGGCCAAAATGAAGGTGCCAGCAGGGCTGCACTCCCTCCAGAGGCTCTAGGGGAGGAATCTGTTCTTTGCCTCTTTCAGCTTCTGATGGCTGCCAGAATTCTTTGGTGTATGTTGCACCATGCCAGTCTCTACTGCCATTGTAACATCTCCACTGACTGTGACCCTCCTGACTCCCTCTTACAAGGATCTGTGTGATTACATTGGGCCCACCCGGATAATTCCACCCAGTGTAGGCCCCTCCCCTCAATATTTTTAATTTAATCACACATTTTGCCATATAAGGTAATGTTTTCATGTTTCAGGGATTAGGACATGGACATATAGTTGGGGCCACCATTCAGCTCGCTCTACTGCTGAATCACGGTGATTGCCTGGCTCTTAGTAGGCCCCCAATAAAACCATGTGATATAGGTAGTTAAAAGAATAAAGAAATGATGCAAGAGTAGATGGTGTCATCTAGGAAGAGTGCTGAGAGAGAGGATGGCTTTCTTTTTGGTTGGGGGAGTGGTATGGGGTCAGGGGTGGTTATACCTACAGCTTTTAAGTTCAGGGGTACATGTGCAGGATGTGCAGGTTTTTTACATAGGTTAACGCGTTCCATGGTGATTTGCTGCACAGATCATCCCATTACCTATGTATTAATCCCAGCCTCCATTAGCTATTCTTCCCGATGCTCTCTCTCCCACCACCTGCCCTGGCAGGCCTCAGTGTGTGTTATTTCCCCCCATGTATTCATGTGTTCTCATCACTCAGCTCCCACTTATAAGTGAGAACGTGTAGTGTTTGGTTTTCTGTTCCTGGGTTAATTTGCTGAGGATAATGGCTTCCAACACCATCCATGTCCTTGCAAAGAATGTGATATTGTTCCTTTTATGGCTGCATAGTATTCCATAGTGTATTTGTATCACATTTTCTTTATCCAGTCTATCACTGATGGGCATTTGGGTTGATTTCATGTCTTTGCTACTGTGAATAGTGCTGCAATGAACATATGCATGCATGTGTTTTTATATAGAATTATTTGTATTCCTTTGGGTATATACCTAGTAATGAGATTGCTGGGTCAAATGGTATTTCTACCTCTATGTCTTTGACAAATCCCCACACTGTCTTCCACAATGGTTGAACTAATTTACACTCCCACCAACAGTGTAAAAGTGTTTCTTTTTCTCTGCAACCTCACCAGCATCTGTTGTTTTTTGACTTTTTAATAAAAGCCATTCTGACCAGTGTGAGATGGTATCTCTTTATGGTTTTGATTTGTATTTCTCTGATGATCAGTGATGTCGAGCTTTTTTTAATATGTGTGTTGGCTGCATGTATGTTTTATTTTGAGAAGTGTCTGTTCATGTCCTTTGCCCACTTTTTAATTTTTTTTATTGTAAATTTGTTTAAGTTTCTTGTAGACTCTGGATATTAGAACTTTGTCAGATGGATAGATTGCAAAGATTTCCCCCTTTCAGTAGCTTGTCTGTTCACTCTGATGATATTTTCTTTTGCTATGCAGAAGTTCTTTAGTTTGATTATTCCATTTGTCAATTTTTGCTTTTCTTGCAATTGCTTTCGGCATTTTCATCATGAAATCTTTACCTGTGCCTATGTCCTGAATGGTATTGCATAGATTTTCTTCTCAAGTTTTTATAGTTTTGGGTTTTACTTTAAATCTTTAATCCATCTTGAGTTAATTTTTGTATATGGTGTGAGGAAGGAGTCCAGTTTAAATGTTCTGCATTTGGCCAGCCAGCACTCCCAGCACCATGTATTGAACAGGAAGTCCTTTCTTCATTGCTTGTTTTTGTCAAGCTTGTCAAAGATCAGATGGTTGTAGGTGTGCAGTCTTATTTCTGAGTTCTTTATTCTGTTCCATTGGTCTATGTCTCTGCTCTTGTACAAGTACCATGCTGTTTTGGTTACTGTACCTTGTATTAATAGTATAGTTCGAAGTCAGGTAGCATGATGCCTCCAGCTTTACTCTTTTTGCTTAGACTTGTCTTGGCTATTTGGACTGTTTTTTGGTTCTATATGAATTTTTAAATAGTTTAATCTAATTCCGCAAAGAATGTCAATAGTAGTTTAACAGGAAAAACATTGAATCTATAAATTACTTTGGGCAGTATGGACATTTTCATGACATTAATTCTTCCTAACCATGAGCATGAAATGTTTCTCTACTTGTTTGTGTCCTCTCTGATTTCTTTGAGCAGTGGTTTGTAGTTCTCCTTGAAGAGGTCCTTCACTTCCCTTGTTAACTGTATCCCTAGATATTTTATTCTGTTGGTAGCAGTTGTGAATTCATGATTTGACTCTCTGCTTGCCTGTTTGTGTACAGAAATGCTAGCAATTTTTGTACATTGATTATTTTACACCCAGAGATTTTGTTGAAGTTGCTTATCAGCTTAAGAAGCTTTTGGGCTGAGACGATGGGGTTTTCTAGATATAGAATTGTGTCATCTGCAAATACAGACAATTTGACTTCCTCTCTTCCTATTTGAACACCCTTTATTTCGTCTCTTGCCTGATTGCCCTGGCCAGAACTTCCAATACTATGTCGGAGAGGAGTGGTGAGACAGGGCGTGTTTGTCTTGTGCTGGTTTCCAATGGGAATGCTTTCAGCTTTTGTCCATTCAGTATGGTGGTGACTGTGGGTTGTCATATATGGCTTTTATTATTTTGAGTTATGTTCCTTCATTGCCTAGTTTATTGAGTTTTTAACATGAGTAGATGTTGAATTTTAGCAAAAGCCTTTTCTGCATCTATTGAGATAATCATGGTCGTTTTTGTCTTTAGTTCTGTTTATGTAATGAATCACATTTATCGATTTACATTTGTTGAAACAACCTTGTATCCTGGGGATGAAGTCTACTTGATCATGGTGGATAAGCTTTTTGATGTGCTACTGGATTTGCTTTACCAGTATTTTATTGAGGAATTTTGAACCATGTTCATCAAGAATATTGGCCTGGAGTTTTCTTGTTGTTGTTGTATTTCTGCCAGGTTTTGGTATCAGAATGATGCTGGCCTCACAGAATTCGTTAGGGAGGAATTGAAAAGTTCCTTTTCAATTTTTTGGAATAGTTTCAATGGAAATAGTACCAGCTCTTCTTTGTACTGCTGGTAGAATTCAGCTGTGAATCCGTTTGGTCTTGTGATTGTTTTGGTTGGTAGGTTATTTATTACTGCTTCAATTTCACAACTCATTATTGGTCTATTCAGAGATTCAATTTCTTCCTGATTCAGTCTTGGGAGGGTGTATGTGCCCAGGAATTTATCCACTTCTTCTAGATTTTCTAGTTTATGTGCATAGAGGTGTTTATAGTATTCTCAGGTGGTTGTTTGTATTTCTGTGGGGTCAGTGGTGATATCCCCCTTATCATTTCTGATTGTGTTTATTTGATTCTTCTCTCTTTTCTTCTTTACTAGCCAAGATAATGGTCTATATATTTTATTAACTTTCTCAAAAAAACACCTGCTGGATTCACTGATTTTTTGAAGTGTTTTTTTTGTGTCTCTGTGTCTTTCAGTTCAGCTTTGATCTTGGTTATTTCTTGTCCTCTGCTAGCTTTGGGATTTGTTTGCTGTTGGTTCTCTAGTTCTTTTAATTGAGATGTTACTTCTTTATTGCCAAGTTAATGGTCCATATATTTTATTAATTTTCTCAAAAACACAGCTCCTGGATTCACTGATTTTTTTGAAGTGTTTTTTTTTTTTTTTTTTTCGTGTGTGTGTCTCTATCTCTTTGAGTTCAGCTTTGATCTTGGTTATTTCTTGTCTTTTCTGCTACCTTTGGGATTTGTTTACTCTTGGTTCTCTAGTTATTTTAGTTGAGATGTTATGTTGTTAACTTGAGCTCATTTTAGCTTTTTAAATGTGGGCATTGAGTGCTATAAATTTCCCTCTTAACACTACCTTAGTTGCGTCCCAAACGTTCTGGTATGTTGTCTATTTGTTCTCATCAGTTTTAAGAACTTATTGATTTCTGCCTTAATTTCACTGTTTACCCAAAAGTCATTCAGGAGCAGATTGTTCAATTTCCACATGATTGTGTGGTTTTGAGTGAATTTCCTAATCTTGAGTTCTAATTTGATTGTGCTGTGATCTGAGAAATTTTGTTATAATTTCAGTTATTTTGCATTTGCTGACGAATGTTTCACTTCTGGTTATGTGATCAATTTTAGAGTAAGTGCCATGTAGTGATGAGAAGAATGTATACTCTGTTAAATAAGTGGGGAATCTGGTAGATATCTATCAGGTCCACTTGATATAGAGCTGAGTTTAGGTCCTAAATATTTTGTTAATTTTCTGTCTTGATTATTTGTCTAATATTGTCAGTGGGGTGTTAAAGTCTCCCACTATTATTGTGTGGGAGTCTAAGTCTCTTTGAAGGTCTCTAAGCACTTGCTTTATGAACCTGGGTGCTCCTGTATTGGGTGCATATATATTTAGGATAGTTAGCTCTTCTTGTTGATTTCAACCCCTTACCATTATGTAGTGCGCTTCTTTGTCTTTTTTGATCTTTGTTGGTTTAAAGTCTGTTTTGCCAGAAACTAGGCTTGCAACCCCTGTTTTTTTCTGTTTTCCATTTGCTTGGTAAATTTTCCTCCATCCCTTTGTTTTGAGCCTATGTGTGTATTTGCATGTGAGATGGGTCTTTTTAATACAGCACACCAGTGGGTCTTGTCTTTTTATTTGGCTTGCCATTCTGTGTTTTAATTGAGGCATTTAGCCCATTTACATTTAAAGTTAGTATTGATATGTGTGGATTTGATCCTGTCATCATGATGTTAGCTGCTTATTTTGCAGACTTGTTTGTGTGGTTGCTTTATAGTGTTACTGGTCTGTGTATTTCAGTGTGTTTTTCTAGGGGCTGGTAACGTATTTTCCTTTCCATATTTAGTGATTCCTTCAGGAGCTCTTGCAAGACAGGTCTGGTGGTGATGAATTCCCTAAGCATTTGCCTGTCTGAAAAGGATGTTATTTCTCTTTCGTTTATGACGCTTAGTTTGGCCAGATACGGAATTCTGAATTGAAAATTCTTTTCTTTAACAATGTTGAATATTGGCTCCCAATCTCTTCTGGCTTGGAGGGTTTCTCCTGAGAGGTCTGCTGTTATTCTGATGGGCTTTCTTTTTTGGATGAATTGGCCTTTTACTCTGGCTGCCCTTAACATTTTTCCTTTCATTTCAACCTTGGAGAATCTGATGATTGTGTCTCTTGGAGTTGATCTTCTCATTGAGTATCTTACTGGGGTTCTCTTCATTTTCTAAATTTGAATGTTGGCCTGTCTTGCTAGGTTGGGAAAATTCTCCTGGATGATATCCTAAAGTGTGTTTTCCAACCTGGTTCCATTCTCCCCGTGTCTTTGAGGAACCCCAGATCAGTTGTAGGTTTGGCCTCTTTACGTAATCCCATATTTCTCAGAGGTTTTGTTCATTGCTTTTCATTCATTTTTCTCTATTTTTGTCTACCTGTCTTATTTCAGAAAGGTAGTCTTAAAGCTCTGAGATTCTTTCCTCCACTTGATACACTCTGCTATTGATACCTGTGATTGCATTATGAGGTTCTTGTGTTGTATTTTTCAGCTCCATCAGGTAGGTTATGTTCCTCTCTAAACTGGCTATTCCAGTTATCAGCTTCTGTATTGTTTTATCATGATTCTTAGCTTCTTTGCATTGGGTTACAACATGCTCTTTTAGCTCAGTGAAGTTCATTATTACCTACTTTCTGAAGCCTACATCTGTCAAATCAGCCATCTCAGCCTCAGCCCACTTCTGTGCCCTCGCTGAAGAAGTGTTGTGGTCATTTGTAGGAGAAGAGGCATTCTGGCTTTTTGATTTTTCGGTGTTTTGTGTTGATTCTTTCTTATCTTTTGAGGCTTATCTACCTTTTATCTTTGAGGTTGCTGACCTATGAATGAGGTTTTTGTGGGGTCTTTTGTTGTTGTTGTTGTTTTCTGTTTGTTTTTCTTTTAACAGTCAGGCCACTCTACTGTAGGGCTGCTGCAGTTTGCTAGGGGTCCACCCCAAACCCCAGTCACTTTGATTTCTCCTGTACCCAGAGGTATCACAAGTGAAGGCCATGAAACAGCAAAGATGGCAGCCAGCTCCTTCCTCTGGAAGCTCTGTGCTGGGGGTTACTGACCTCTTCCTGGCCTGCATGTACCTGTAGGAAGTAGCTGAAGCTCCCCATTGGCAGGTCTCACCAAGTCAGGAGGAATGGGATCAGGCACCTGCCCCAAAATACAGCCTGACTGCTTTTTGGTAGAGCAGGTGTGCTACACTGGCTGGGGGCGAGGAAGTGGGGGAGTGGGGGGGAACTTCCTTGTCCTGACTCCCTGTATTCTCCAAAGCCAGCAGGCTGGAGCAGCTGAGTTGACAAAACCACATAAATGGATGCCACCCCTCCCGCAGGGAGCTCTGTCCCAGGCAGAGATCAAAGCTCTGTTTCTAAAGCTTTGCTGGAGTGGCTAAAGCCCCCACAGGAAGGTCCTGTCCAGTGAGGAGGAATGGATCAGGGTCTTGCTTAAAGAAGCAGTCTGACCAAGATGGCCAAATAGGAACAGCTCCAGCCTCCAGCTCCCAGCATGAGGGACACAGAAGACGGTTGATTTCTGCATTTCCAACTGAGGTACTGGGTTCATCTCAATGGGGTGTGTCAGACAGTGGGTGCAGGACAGTGGGTGCAGTCCACCAAGCAAGAGCCAAAGCAGGGCGAGGCATCACCTCACCTGGGAAGCACAAGGGGGAAGGGAATTCCCTTTCCTAGCCAAGGGAAACCCTGACACACAACACCTGGAAAATCGGGTCAATCCCACCCTAATACTGCACTTTACCAAGGGTCTTAGCAAATGGTACACCAGGAGATTATATCCCGTGTCTGGCTTGGAGTGTCCCATGCCCACGAAGCCTCCCTCATTGCTGGCACAGCAGTCTGAGATCTAACTGCAAGGCGGCAGCGAGGCTGCGGGAGGGGTGCCCACTATTTCTGAGGCTTGAGTAGGTAAACAAAGCAGCTGGGAAACTCGAACTGGGTGGAGTCCACTGAAGCTCAAGGAGGCCTGCCTGCCTCTGTAGATTCGACCTCCGGGGACAGGGCACAGCCAAACAAAAAGCAGCAGAAACCTCTGCAGATTTAAATGTCCCTGTCTGACAGCTTAGAGAGCAGTGGTTCTCCCAGCATGGAGTTTGAGATCTGAGAATGGACAGACTGCCTGCTCAAGTGGGTCCCTGACCCCCAAGCAGCCTAACTGGGAGACACACCCCACGAGGGGCAGACTGACACCTCACACCTCATGCAGCCGGGTACCCCTCTGAGATGAAGCTTTCAGAGGAACGATCAGGCAGCAACATTTGCTGTTCAGCAATATTCACTCTTCTGCAGCCTCCGCTGGTGATACCCAGGCAAACAGGGTCTGGAGTGGACCTCGAGCAAACTCCGACAGATCTGCAGCTTAGGGTCCTGACTGTTAGAAGAAAAACTAACAAACAGAAAGGACATCTACACCAAAACCCCATCTGTTTGTC
>NW_012107230.1:1064345-1068028 GCF_000951045.1 Mandrillus leucophaeus
AATGGGTGCAGCACACCAACATGGCACATGTATACATATGTAACAAACCTGCACATTGTGCACATGTACCCTAGAACTTAAAGTATAATTTAAAACCAAAAGAAGAAAAAAAAAATAAAAGCAGTCTGACCACAATCTGGCAAGGCAGCAGTGCTGCATTGTAGGAGAACCTTCCTTGTCTGGATCATCTGTGTTCTCCACAGCTGGCAGGCTGGAGTGGCTGAGTCTACTGAATCACAGAGTTGGTGGCTGTCCATTCCCCCAGGAACTTGGACCATCTCAAGTAGCTTCCAACTCAGTGCCATTAGAGGCTGGGATTCCAAGCCAGTAAATCTTAACTTGTGAGGTGCTGTGTGAATGGGGCCCACAAAAAGATGCTTCCTCCTTCTCTGGATTTAGCTCCCTTCCTAGGCATATGTAGGGAAGGATTTCCCACCGTGCTGGGAAACTCAGGGCCAGAATATATAAAACGTCTAGGCCTCTGTGTGCAGCCGAGTGGCTGCTATGCTGAAACTCCACACAGCTTTGTGTTTTAGACCCAAGGCCCCAGTAGCATGGATTTACAAGGGGAATCTCCTGATCCACAGGTTGCAAAGATCCATGGGAGAAGTGTGGTTTCCCAGGCAGGGTCACACAATTACTTACTGATTCCCTGGGCTGGGATTGCTTCCCTTGGCTCCGTGCTGCTTCCCGGTGGGCCATCACCAATTCCCTGCTTTTCTTCATTCTCCACGGGTGGAGCTGTTCCTCCAGTCGGCCCCAGTGCGAGAACCTGGATATCTCAGCTGAAAGTACTGAATTCACCTGTCCCTTTTCATTCCTCTCTGTGAGTGTTACAGACCACAGCTGCCTCTAATCAGCCATCTTGGATCACTCTGAGGCGATGGCTTTCGAAGGCATCTTGTGTAGTCTTAAGAGCACAGTCTCTGGGGCCAGACTGCATGGGTTTGTATGCCAACTATGCCACTCACTAGCTGTGTAACTTTGGGCAAGTTACTTAACTTCTCTGTGCCTCTATTTCTTCAGCTGTAAAATGGGCACAGCAATACCTACTTTATAGAATTATCTTAAGAATTATACGAGCTAATGTACATTAAGGTCTTAGACTAGTGCTTTGCATATTATCTAATAATGTTAACTATACTTAGCACAAAGCACAGGGCCAAGCATACAGACAATATTGAAAAATGTGTGTTGAATGAAAACAGGAAGGAAGGCACAGGCTCTGTCCTCCAGGCACTCTTGGCTTGGTAAAAATTTTAAGAAAAACTTTAGCATGGCGATAATATTCAGCAGAATGAGAAATGTGCCCTAAACAAGGGGGAAGGAAGGATTCATCAGGATCTGAGAGGGGAACATGGTGGATAATTAGTGGCCCTGTGAAGGATGCATGAAATGATGGCCTCTGAGATGGACCTTAAAGAACCAGTTGGATTTTCAAAGTGGACAGCAAGGCAGTTTGGGTGGGAAATGTACTTGAGCAAAGGAGTGGAAGCAGGAACGCATACTGATACAGCTGGAATCTGGACAACGATGATCAAGGGGAAAGAAGAGAAACATATAAAGGTTGATTATGCTCAGATTTTGAATGGCCTTGAATGCCAAGTTAACAAGTTAATTGAGTAGGCAATAGGAAGCCCTCAAGTATTTTTTTTAGCTGAGTAAATTACACAACCAGAGAGAATGTTTTAGGAATACTGATTGGGAAACAATAGATTGGAGATGGAGAGAGGCAGGGGAACTAGTGAGGATGTTACTGTCGTACACTAGGAAAGAGGTGAAGGCGCCATAACCTAGGTAGATGACAGAAGGGACAGAAAGGAAATGAAGGCTACAAGATGTATTGCAGGGGTGAAATTAACAATATTTAGTAGCAATGGGGTAGGGGAAAACACAGATTCCAGGCTTTCCTACTGAATAGCAATTCATTTAACTTTTCTGTGTCTCAACTTCCTCATCTATAAAATGGAGCTAGTTGACTCAGAAAAAAAATCTTATGAGGCAACCATTGTTTTGGACTCCATAGAATTACTATGTCTCTTATTGGCACATGGATATATAAGAGCTGTTTGGTTGCAAGTTACAGAAACACAATGCAATTGAGCTTAAACTCCCCCAAAAGGCAGACTCTAATCATTCCCATGATCAAGCCAGGGAAAGGACAAGAGTAGTGCTGGCCTTGGGGACCGCTGGAAATCAGAAAGAAACAGTGCTTTTAAGCATTCTTTCTTCCTCTTGTCTGTCTTCTGTCTATGCGTCAGCTGTATTCTTTCCTGCTGGAGGCTGGCGTTCTCCGTGTGGTGAGAAACTCGACTACAGGGCTGCCTCAAGTTCACATCCTTCCACGCCATTGATCCAAGAACAGAAAGGGTTTTCATCTCTAGCTCCAATGAGAAAAATCCCAGAAAAGGATGTGAATTAGCCAGGTTTATATCTTAAGAGCGCTTTATATGTGGACCTACCTCCACAACAGTAGCAGGGATGGGAGGTGAGGTGCTAGGAATAGTGGCTCCCTAAAGTCACATAATCATGGTGGAATAGGAACAGTTTCTCAAAAGAGAGGTGGGAACCACAGACACAGCACCTGTGGAGACTTCTGGGACCAGGACCACCACCACAATGCAAGTCACACAGGCAATAGGGGTGAAGAAGGAGTCAAGGCCACCCGATGGTTCAGGACTGGTTGTATCATTCAAAAAGAAACCCAAGGAAAGCTAGTGTATTGCGGAACATGCTCTGTATGCTTGGATCCCTGTTGTCCCATACTTCTAGGGTGCATATTCAGACTGTATTTCTGTTTTTAACAGCTGGCTCACCTTGAGAAGCAGTTGGTGCCACATGGTTCTGTTGCACCTTCATGTTCTACTTTCTCAGTTCCTTGTGCAGTCCTGTGTGCAGGATGTGTGTGGTTCTGTCCTGACCCTCTTTTCAGCTGTTGCCAAGAGGCACACACTTAACACCTAGACACTTCAAACATGACTACAATGTGGCTGAACTGTGTGCTTTATGCCAACTTATCCTCCCTTCCTCAGGTTATGTAATTTTTGTCTCAAAAGTATCAGTCAGATCAGAGCTGTGCAAGCCAGTAGCATCTCCTGGGCACTGCTGTCCCTGGCCTTGAACTTTTCTGGTTGGGCAACTACAGTAATTCTTTGATGTTGATGACAATCATGACAATGATGATGGTGATGATGATGATGACGACGATGATGATGAAGAAGAGTACTATAACGGTACTGATAATTACTTAGTTTTCCATAGGACCCTTCTTTTCAAAGTGAGACCAAGTCACCACATTATCTCACTAGATCCACATGATGACTCTGGAAGGCAATAAAGGACAGTGGAAATAACATAGCTGGCCAACTGCAAAGACTTGGGTTTATGTTTCACTTCTATCATGCATGGGCAAGTCATTTCACCCATCCAAGTCTCATTTTCCGTTCTATCAAATGGAATAATTATAGTATCTGTTTCATAGGTTTCCAGGGAAGACTCATTGTGAAAAAACAAGGTGACAGGTAGTAAGTGTTCAGTAAACCTTTGTTTTTAACCTTGATGATGAAGGACATCCACATTCATGATTGCTCTTTTTGATATATTATCTTGAGCAAATTACTAAATCTCACTGTGCCTCAAATTCCTTATCTCTGTGGTAAGGAGCTATTAATAATGTACTCAAT
>NW_012107230.1:1068078-1068861 GCF_000951045.1 Mandrillus leucophaeus
ACATTTGCTGTTCAGCAATATTCACTCTTCTGCAGCCTCCGCTGGTGATACCCAGGCAAACAGGGTCTGGAGTGGACCTCGAGCAAACTCCGACAGATCTGCAGCTTAGGGTCCTGACTGTTAGAAGAAAAACTAACAAACAGAAAGGACATCTACACCAAAACCCCATCTGTTTGTCACCATCATCAAAGACCAAAGATAGATAAAACCACAAAGATGGGGAAAAAGCAGTGCAGAAAAGCTGAAAATTTTAAAAATCAGAGCACGTCTCCCCCTCCAAAGGAACGCAACTCCTCGCCAGCAATGGAGCAAAGCTGGACGGAGAATGACTTTGACAAGTTCAGAGAAGAAGGCTTCAGACAATCAAACTTCTCCGAGCTAAAGGAGGAAGTTCGAACCCATCACAAAGAAGCTAAAAACCTTGAAAAAAGATGTGATGAATGGCTAACTAAAATAACCAATGTAGAGAAGTCCTTAAATGACCTGATAGAGCTGAAAGCCATGACACGAGAACTACGTGAAAAATGTACAAGCTTCAGTAACTGACTCGATCAACCGGGAGAAAGGGTATCAGTGACTGAAGATCAAATGAATGAAATGAAGTGAGATGAGAAGTTTAGAGAAAAAAGAGTAAAACGAAATGAACAAAGCCTCCAAGAATTATGGGACTATGTGAAAAGACCGAATCTACATCTGATTGGTGTACCTGAAAGTGATGGGCAGAATGGAACCAAGTTGGAAAACACTCTGCAGGATATTATCCAGGAGAACTTCCCCAACCTA
>NW_012107230.1:1070426-1071809 GCF_000951045.1 Mandrillus leucophaeus
AAACCGTTCAAAAAAACCATGAATCCAGGAGCTGGTTTTTTGAAAAGATCAACAAAATTGATAGACTGCTAGCAAGATTAATAAAGAAGAAAAGAGAGAAGAATCAAATAGACACAATAAAAAATGATAAAGGCGATATCACCACTGACCCCACAGAAATACAAACTACCATCAGAGAATACTATAAGCACTTCTATTCAAATAAACCAGAAAACCTAGAAGAAATGGATAAATTCCTGGACACATGCATTCTCCCAAGACTAAACCAGGAAGAAGTTGAATCCTTGAATAAACCAATAACAGGCTCTGAAATTGAGGCAATAATTAATAGCCTATCAGCCAAAAAAAGTCCAGGACCAGATGGATTCGCAGCCGAATTCTACCAGAGGTACATGGAGGAGCTGGTACCATTCCTTCTGAAACTATTCCAATCAATAGAAAAAGAGGGACTCCTCCCTAACTCATTTTATGAGGCCAACATCATCCTGATACCAAAGCCTGGCAGAGACACAACAAAAAAAGAGAATTTTAGACCAATATCCCTGATGAACATCGATGCAAAAATCCTCAATAAAATACTGACAAACCAAATCCAGCACACATCAAAAAGCTTATCCACCATAATCAAGTGGGCTTCATCCCTGGGATGCAAGGTTGGTTCAATATATACAAATCAATAAACGTAATCCAGCATATAAAAAGAACCAAAGACAAAAACCACATGATTATCTCAATAGCTGCAGAAAAGGCCCTTGACAATATTCAACAGCCCTTCATGCTAAAATCTCTCAATAAATTCGGTATTGATGGAACATATCTCAAAATAACAAGAGCTATTTATGACAAACCCACAGCCAATATCATACTGAATGGGCAAAAACGGGAAGCATTCCCCTTGAAAACTGGCGCAAGACAGGGATGCCCTCTCTCACCACTCCTATTCAACATAGTGTTGGAAGTGCTGGCTAGGGCAATCAGGCAAGAGAAAGAAATGAAGGGTATTCAATTAGGAAAAGAGGAAGTCAAATTGTCCCTGTTTGCAGATGACATGATTGTATATTTAGAAAACCCCATCGTCTCAGCCCAAAATCTCCTTAAGCGATAAGCAACTTCAGTAAAGTCTCAGGACACAAAATCAACGTGCAAAAATCACAAGCATTCTTAAACACCAATAACAGACAAACAGAGAGCCAAATCATGAGTGAACTCCCATTCACAGTTGCTTCAAAGAGAATACAATACCTAGGAATCCAACTTACAAGGGATGTAAAGGACCTCTTCAAGGAGAACTACAAACCACTGCTCAATGAAATAAAAGAGGACACAAACAAATGGAAGAACATTCCATGCTCATGGATAGGAAGAATCAACATCGTGAAAATG
>NW_012107230.1:1075869-1088965 GCF_000951045.1 Mandrillus leucophaeus
GTTAACAAGTTAATTGAGTAGGCAATAGGAAGCCCTCAAGTATTTTTTTTAGCTGAGTAAATTACACAACCAGAGAGAATGTTTTAGGAATACTGATTGGGAAACAATAGATTGGAGATGGAGAGAGGCAGGGGAACTAGTGAGGATGTTACTGTCGTACACTAGGAAAGAGGTGAAGGCGCCATAACCTAGGTAGATGACAGAAGGGACAGAAAGGAAATGAAGGCTACAAGATGTATTGCAGGGGTGAAATTAACAATATTTAGTAGCAATGGGGTAGGGGAAAACACAGATTCCAGGCTTTCCTACTGAATAGCAATTCATTTAACTTTTCTGTGTCTCAACTTCCTCATCTATAAAATGGAGCTAGTTGACTCAGAAAAAAAATCTTATGAGGCAACCATTGTTTTGGACTCCATAGAATTACTATGTCTCTTATTGGCACATGGATATATAAGAGCTGTTTGGTTGCAAGTTACAGAAACACAATGCAATTGAGCTTAAACTCCCCCAAAAGGCAGACTCTAATCATTCCCATGATCAAGCCAGGGAAAGGACAAGAGTAGTGCTGGCCTTGGGGACCGCTGGAAATCAGAAAGAAACAGTGCTTTTAAGCATTCTTTCTTCCTCTTGTCTGTCTTCTGTCTATGCGTCAGCTGTATTCTTTCCTGCTGGAGGCTGGCGTTCTCCGTGTGGTGAGAAACTCGACTACAGGGCTGCCTCAAGTTCACATCCTTCCACGCCATTGATCCAAGAACAGAAAGGGTTTTCATCTCTAGCTCCAATGAGAAAAATCCCAGAAAAGGATGTGAATTAGCCAGGTTTATATCTTAAGAGCGCTTTATATGTGGACCTACCTCCACAACAGTAGCAGGGATGGGAGGTGAGGTGCTAGGAATAGTGGCTCCCTAAAGTCACATAATCATGGTGGAATAGGAACAGTTTCTCAAAAGAGAGGTGGGAACCACAGACACAGCACCTGTGGAGACTTCTGGGACCAGGACCACCACCACAATGCAAGTCACACAGGCAATAGGGGTGAAGAAGGAGTCAAGGCCACCCGATGGTTCAGGACTGGTTGTATCATTCAAAAAGAAACCCAAGGAAAGCTAGTGTATTGCGGAACATGCTCTGTATGCTTGGATCCCTGTTGTCCCATACTTCTAGGGTGCATATTCAGACTGTATTTCTGTTTTTAACAGCTGGCTCACCTTGAGAAGCAGTTGGTGCCACATGGTTCTGTTGCACCTTCATGTTCTACTTTCTCAGTTCCTTGTGCAGTCCTGTGTGCAGGATGTGTGTGGTTCTGTCCTGACCCTCTTTTCAGCTGTTGCCAAGAGGCACACACTTAACACCTAGACACTTCAAACATGACTACAATGTGGCTGAACTGTGTGCTTTATGCCAACTTATCCTCCCTTCCTCAGGTTATGTAATTTTTGTCTCAAAAGTATCAGTCAGATCAGAGCTGTGCAAGCCAGTAGCATCTCCTGGGCACTGCTGTCCCTGGCCTTGAACTTTTCTGGTTGGGCAACTACAGTAATTCTTTGATGTTGATGACAATCATGACAATGATGATGGTGATGATGATGATGACGACGATGATGATGAAGAAGAGTACTATAACGGTACTGATAATTACTTAGTTTTCCATAGGACCCTTCTTTTCAAAGTGAGACCAAGTCACCACATTATCTCACTAGATCCACATGATGACTCTGGAAGGCAATAAAGGACAGTGGAAATAACATAGCTGGCCAACTGCAAAGACTTGGGTTTATGTTTCACTTCTATCATGCATGGGCAAGTCATTTCACCCATCCAAGTCTCATTTTCCGTTCTATCAAATGGAATAATTATAGTATCTGTTTCATAGGTTTCCAGGGAAGACTCATTGTGAAAAAACAAGGTGACAGGTAGTAAGTGTTCAGTAAACCTTTGTTTTTAACCTTGATGATGAAGGACATCCACATTCATGATTGCTCTTTTTGATATATTATCTTGAGCAAATTACTAAATCTCACTGTGCCTCAAATTCCTTATCTCTGTGGTAAGGAGCTATTAATAATGTACTCAATATGTAGGGTTCTTATGAATGCCAGGTGTGTTTTGATTTGTAAAACACATAGAAGGGTTCTTTGCCCAGGGTCAATGCCCAATCAATTAAGTTTCAAAATTAGGCAGAGATGAGTTTGAATGTCAACTTCACTATGTACTAGCTTTGTGACCTGGGACAAATTACTGAATCACTCTCAGCCTCATCTGCAAAATAGGGATTATCATGACATCTGCCTTCCACAAAGGTTGTGAGGACTCAATAAAACAATGCATATACAGTTCCTAGCCCTGTGTCTGGCACCAACTTGTAACTGATCTTATTTTTTTTCTTCTTTTATTCAAAGGTAGTGACATCACACACACACACACACACACACACACACACACACACACACAAAAGCCTAAACCCAACAATTGAAAAGGCTTGATTTGGTCAAAGAAATAAGACCTGTAGTGGCTTGAATGATGGACTTCTAAAAGGCATGTCAAAGTCCTAATTCCTAGATCTTATGGTTGTGACATTATTTGGAAAAAAGGGTCTTTGTGGATGTAACTAGGTTAAGGATCTTGACATGAAATTATTGTGGACTATCTGGATGTGCGCTAAATCCAATGACAAGTGTCCTTTTTAGATGGAGGAAAGGGTGACAATACTGAGAGAGACATAGAGAAGAGGAGGGTGTGAAGATGACAGCAGAGATTGGAGTGATGTATCTATGAACATCAAGGGTCACAGGCAACCATCAGAAGCTAGGAAGGAGGCAGCAGCCAATGGATTCTCCCTGAGAGCCTTTAGAAGGAACCACCCCACCTACACTTGGATTTCCACCTTCTGGCCTCCAGATCTGTGAAAGAATAAATTTGTGTTGTTTTAAGTCAATCAGTTTGTGGTACAGCGGCCCTAGAACACTAATACAGACCCTAGAAGGTAAGCTAAGAAATTAGTTGGGGCGGTGGAGATATTTTACCAAAGGTCTGACACATCACTTCCAGCCCATGCCATTTTTCTGTTCGAATTGGGGATTGGAATGTGGCTGAGAAACTTCTAAGGGCCCTACAAGAAAAGACGTTGAAGTCATTTTAGGTAGGAAAAAAAAGATTTCCACAAGGGAAAGAACTGCCTCCCACTCTGCTCTCAATACCCTAAGAGGTTCCAAATAATCTAAGAGGTTGGCCATAAGAAGCCACTTGGGAAAATGAGGCTACATAGAATAACATGCATGATAGAAGAGGCAGAAAAAAATGGACTCCATATGAAACAAGAAAAGATCAATTTACCCTCTTGGCTATGTTGTCATCCCACTGCTTTTGAAAGTTAAATTCCACTTAGGGGGAAAAAAAAAAGAAGCTACAACTTATTAATTGTCAAGTCTCTGCAGGCGCCTGACACACGATTTTGGATGTGATGGTGACAACTACTCTGAGAGGACGGCAAGTATTATTGTTACTTTCATTTTACCAATTAGGTTACTGAGACCTAAAGTCTCACAGCTATTGAGTGATGGAGCTAAATGTTAAACTCACCTCTGAAAAGGTGAAATACATCTACAAATATATAAATGCATTTATCTAGAGTGATAACAATTTTCATGAGATATTCTAAGAATATTATGACTTATTGACTGAAGAACTCTCACTGGAATCTTCTGTTCTTATTATCCTGGTCTCCTCTGAGGTGTCACCTTCCTGGGCAGGTCTTCCTGGACATTTCCCTCTAAAACAATCAAGCAAACAGAATGGGCAAGGTGCCTCCTCTCTGTACTCTATGCCACTGTTTCCAAGTGGTTTCCATGCCCTATGGTCTGTTCATAGTTATTCCTCCTTTACCAAACAAACCATGAACAACTCAAGCACAGGTACTATATTCTCTCCATCTGCATATCACTGGCACCAACCACAGGGCCTGGTTTATGGGACGAACTCAGCAACGTCAGATGGATGGATGGTTGGGTGAATGGATGGGTGGGTGGGTGGATGGATGGATGGATGGATGGATGGATGGATGAATGGATGGATGGATGATGGATGATGAATGATAGATGGATAGATGATGGATGATAGATGATAGATGTTGGCAGAGTTTTTCCAAGGTCAATAGATACAGGCTTCTTTCATTGTTTGAAGCTCATGATATATTAAGAAAACCAGTGATGCCAAAATAGAGTCACAATACTTGTATCATGTTTAAAATATTAACATAGTAACAATTTTAACATGCACTTAAAATATCACTGTAGTTCATAACATCATTTGGATTACATGTGTTATTATCTATAAAGGGCTCAGAATAGGGTCTCATACCTAGCAAGTACCATGCGGCTGTTGTTGCTGTTGTTGTCATTATTGTCAAGTAAAGACTAGTCAAATATTTAATTTTGAGGTCCTCTGTGAATATGTGGGTCAGACCTAGAGACCTCCTTCTTTCACATTCCTCACTACATTTAATCGGCCCTGGTTGGATAAATAGAAGGATGACTCTTTTCTTGGAGGAGTAGTCCCCACTTAATCCCTTTGCCTCATTCCTGAAAGCCCTTATTGTAGATGTATGTTGGAAGAAGCTGGTTTAGCTGACACAGTATATATTACATTTGGTGAAAACAACAAATCAGCTTTGTAACAGCTGTGTAATAGTAGAAAGAACACTGGTCTTTCAGTGCCAATATCTATTCCTGACTCTGTTCCTAAAATACTGTGAAACTTTCTCCCCTCTGTGCCTCAGTCTTCTCATCTGTAAAACAGGGAAGAGAATCAGACCAGATTACCCCTGTGGCTCACTTGAGTTTTGGAAATGCTATGAATCTCTCAATCTGCTGGCAAAGCCGAAGGATCAGAATGAGAAGACCAGTAACAGTCCCAGATTCTTAGGCAAGTAAGATGGAGAAGGTCATCAGACAATTACGAGTGACCTCAGGCAGTGAGGAGGGGCACAAAGATAACGTGCTTTTCCTCTGTTTATAGGCTTTCTGGCTAAGAGTGTGCTAGTGAGTGAACAGATGCTTTTAGAAAATGGCCCTGGCTTTCCTTGTTACCTTGGGGTGTGTATGCTTGTGGGAAGGGGGATAGAGCAGAAAAGGAACTACTACTTCTAAGTGTCTACCATGAACTAGGTAGGATGCTAAGTATTTATAAATACAATATTATTATCTGCATTTTACAGACAAGAAAACTGAAGCTGAACGAGATGGAATGACCCCAACAGGCTGATAGATAACTTTTCAGTTTCTCATTTCTACTCTCTGACTTCCCTAGTAACATGGGCAGCCAGACTACGCCTGGTGGTACTCTGTGGAATAGTACTAATCATTTGATCCTTTGTAATAGCAAATATTTATGAAGGAGCTTGGAACAGCAGAACCAAACACACAAAAACAAACAAAAAAACTGTGCACACTTGCTTAGCCCATGACACATGCATTTTGCTGCTCCCCAGCACATGACCAGCTTCAGGCCCTACTTTTTTCTTACTATTTTTTGAGACAAGGTTTTACCCTGTCATCCAGGCTGGAGTGCAGTGGCATGATCACAGCTCACTGAAACCTCGAATTCCTGGGCTCAAGCAATCCTCCCATCTCAGCCTCCCAAGTAGCTGGGACTGCAGTCATGTACAGTCATGCCTGGCTAATTTTTAAGAAACAAATTTGTGGACACAGGGCCGTACTACATTTTTCAAATTCCTGCCCACAAGTGATGCTTCGGTTTTGGGTATCCCAGCAGAGGAGCATTTTTCTCTTAGTTCTGTGAAGAATTTTGTCACGGTCCCAAACACAAAGCAATAATCCCTGAAGAACATGCAGATAGTCTCAAGGAGGCCCCTTATCTCCACCAATATTCCTCTCCCATCCACATCCAAGGCTGTTTCCTCATGTCCTATCTTGACTCATTCCCCTCAAAATTTTCCGTGTGTGTTATTTTCTGCAGTCTTGTCCTCTGGTGAGTGCACTTTGGTTATTTCTGCTTACCCAGCATTAATCTCCCCATCTTCTGATGACATTAACTTTTCATTGAGGAATCATTTGGCCTCTCTTCTCTCACCAACTAGTTTGGGTGGGATTCATGCCCATCCATCCCTCAGGCATAGGCACGTGGGCCTGGCCTGGCCTATTGATACATTCCAGCCTCTTCTCCACATTGATGGTTTAGGATTAAACATGGAACTCAATTCTAGAGTTTTGGTTGGAATTATTGGAAAATAGATCTCTTTTTAGTAGATTTATATCTCTGAGGTTGTCAGAAAGGGGCCAGTCTGACAGGGAAAGCCTGCTAAAATTGGGTTTCTGTTATTTGCAATCAACAGAGAGAGAAGTCCCTCTCAGCCATTCTCCCTCACCTTCCCAACCAAAAATACACTGGACCTTTGGTGAGGTTGCCCTAATGACATGCAGACCTCAGTCTGAGAAACCTAAGCAGCTCCAAAGCTGGCTTCCTCCTAAGGCCCATGCTGTACACCTCTGTCTCTGCCTTTATGGATTCTCCCACCAAGAGAACTGTTTTCCTCTTTTACTTTACTCCATAACCTGTACTCGCCACCTCCAGCATTGCCAATTTTATTGCTGACCCAGGCTTCTAGTAATAAAGGTCTGCTGCTTCCCTTGCAGATTTCACATTCCCAGATGGCAATTTCTGTGTCTGTTGAAAACACTTGATTAAATTTATTTAAACAAAGGATCATATGGCTTGTAGAAGGCTAGGCCCCATCATTTACTATACCTGGCACTTTGAAATGCTTAGATATATAACAAATGATAACAAATAAAAGTAGTTCCTCTAAAACTACTTGTTGTAGAGGAATGTTTTGTATTTGTAGGGCATGTTTTGTATTTCTGGAAAAGGCATCCAGACAGCTTTAGACTGGAACTTTAGATGATGTCTAGAGAGATTCAGAAGGTGCTACTGTTTCTTTTGTTTACTTAAAATAAATGATATCATTTTATATCTTCCACTAAGTGCTCGCTGTGTCCCTTCTCTGTGCCAAGCCATGTGTTAAACACTAGGGATACTGAGAGGTAGAAAGAGAGAGAGAGATGAACAAAGAAGGTAACGGTCCCCAAAGCACACACATTGAGTATTTGTTCAATGACTTGAACAATACTTAACTTCTCTGGCCTCAGTCTCCACATCTGTCAGCTGTTTCATTTCCTGTCTTTGTCATCGTAGTGTTGTGGAGAACAAATGGGCTCATGACTGGGAAAATATGTCAAGTTTCTCCAGGTAGGAGGTGGGAGTGGGAGTGGCCTTGTGGTCTGTCTTAGAATTTCCAGACTGATCCGGAGTCTCCTTGTTTTTGACTCCACCTGTTTCATACTGCCCAAGGGCTGAACCTATCCATACAAGGTCCCAGATAAGGAACTCCTGGAGAACAGAGATCACAGGGAGCACAGACCCAGCATGATCACCTTAGATATACAGAGACAGGAATGAGGAGTGGGGCGCCAGGACACCCTTGGTTGCTCAGTGATTTAGCCTGCAGATTGCTGTAAATGAGAGGATGTTAGACAAACTTAGCTTTCAGCCTGGTGACGCCACTACATCCTTACAGTGCTGCTCAGCAAATATTGGGCATGGAATTCCAAAATGTATCTCATGACCTTCACTCCCTCCTAAATATGTTCACTGCAATCCTACCCCTACCGTTTTTTGGCTACTCTGGCCAAAAACCCAGGAGTCATTCCCTGACTCCTCCCACTCTACCCCTGCTTCCAAATAGGCACCTAATTCTGTTTATTATAGTTCCTAAAGTTTTATAAAAAGTGTCCACTTCACTCCATCTTCATTCCGTCCCCCTATTCCAGGCCACTGTAGTCTCTCACCTGGTTCTCTGTAACTCTCAGTCATTTGGTCCCCTGCTTCTTTTCCCATCTCCACCATTCAAGTTCCCACAATGTTGCCAGTAGGGTATTTTAAAAATGCAAATCTGAGCGTGTCAACACTTCGCTTAGAACACTTTAATGGCTTCCCACTGCTTTCGGAACAAAGTTTCTACTCCTTACCATGGCCCAGAAGGCCCTGTGTAATCTATTCCTTCTCTGCCTATCTAACTTCATCTCATGCCATGCTCGCCCCAGCTCTCTGCGCTCCAACTACGTTAACCTTCTCTCAAGGTTTTCCCCAATTCAGTCTTCCTTTTACTTGAGAGGATTTCCTTTCAATCCCCACCACTTCATCACAAATTTCCTTTAAATTCTGTTTTCAATGGATATATTACTTCCTCTTAGAAGCCGTCTCTCTGTGAATGCTCAGACTGATGAATGCTCAGACTGGGAAGATCTCTCTCTCTCTCTCTCTCTGTCTCTCTCTCTCTGTCTCTGTCTCTCTCTGTCTCTGTCTCTCTCCTCTCTCTCTCTCTCTCTCACACACACACACACACCCTCAGTATCCCATATATCTCCTTCTTAGCATTTCTCAAAGTGGAGTGAGATGAATGTGCAATTAGTTGTGTATATACTGCCCCCATCTTCCCCAGCTGGAGCTTTCTGAGGATATTGACCATGGTTTTGCTCACTCCTGGGCCTGGAAGCACCAGTCAGGTCCTAGCATGAGCTTGGCCCCAAGCAGGAGCACTCTGACTCATCTGAGTCCTATTAGTTTACTAAACCAAGTGACTTCAACGCCTCTGTCTGCCATAGCCGTGAACCTGAGAAAAAGTTGCAATAAGTCAATTGTGAGCTACCTTCTCGGCCGTAAATCTTATGCTCTCTATCTACCCTACTTCAGGCCACCATCGTCTGTCTCAGCTACACTCCTGCAACTGCCTTCTGACTGGTTTCCTGCGTACCTTTGGGTAGCTTTTTCTCCTTAGATTCTCTTTCACCCGCCTTAGACCCTGATCTGAAAAACTCCTCACTGTTCCCACTGGAGTCCCCTCTTTTGATGTCACTGCCATGCTTATGCCTATGCTATTTCTTCCACTGGAATGCCCTTTTCTGATATCTTAGCCTGTCTAAATTTTATTCAATCTTTAAGATATACTTTAACGGACACCCTCTGTATTTAGTCTTCTCTAATTCTCTCCTTCTCTTAGCTGAAAGAGTTCTTTCTCCTGTTCTGAACTTCGCTGACACTTTACCAGTACTTCTTCATGGTTCTAGTTACTTTCTGCTTCCTATATGATAGTTGTGAATGAACATGTCATCTCTATGACGACTACTTATCAGGACACTGGGAGCAAAATGCCATCTTTGTAGCCTCCATGGTACCTTGCACAGTGCCTGCCACATCAAAGGGGCACAATAGACATCTGTGGAATGAATTTCTTCGTCAACCCTCCTTCAGCCTCTTCCTCCTCCTCCTCCACTTAGCTCTCTGCTCATATAAGCTGTATTAGTTTTCTAGGTCTGCAATAACAAAGTACCACAGACTGGGTGGTTGTAACAGCAGAAATATTTTGTGTCACAGACCTGGAGGCTAAAAGTTCAAGATCATGGTGTCAGCAAGATTGGTTTCTTCAGGGAGGTATCAGGGAAGGATATGTCCCAGGCCTCTCTCCTTGACTTGTAGATGACTGTCTTCTCCTTATCTCCCTTCACGTCGTCTTCCCTATACATAATTCTGTTTCTGTGTCCAAATTTCCCCTTTGTAAAAAGACAGCCGTTGTATTTGGATTAAAACCTACCATCCTAATGACAAACAAAAATTGTTCTTCAGGACCCAACCCTAATTAAATCCAACTCCAGTCAAGTGTTTACTGTGTGGGGGATACTGGACTAAGTGCAGCAGAAAGGAGTAAATATGGATTTCTCGGTATTTGAGAATCTAATGATGAAATTACAACATAATAGTACCTAGCATGATTGCTGGCATGTAGGGGGCATATTATACATGTTTAAAAAACAGGGTCCTGCTATGGAAGTCAAAGGCCCCAGTTTTAGACTGTTCATTGTATCACTTGTTTGCTGTGTAGTATTGGGGAAGCACTTCCAGCCTCTCAGCCTGTTTCCCTATCTGAGGACCTTAGGACCCTTCCAGTTCAAACATCACCTGGTGAGTCTTTGATGGGGAGAGAAATGACCTCAAGACCCACATCAGTCAGAGTTACTCCTGTCCTGCCTTGCAGTGCTCCAGCTAACTTGTTTCTGAACTTGTGGCCCTATGCTGGGGCCTTACATTATTTGATGTTGACCTCTCTAGCTCAGGAGAGGTTGGGCTCATCAAAAATGGCTGTCAATAAGCGTCTCTGGGGAATGTAGACTCTGGGAGTTCCTTGAAGGCAGTTACCGTACCATGACTTCTGTTTTAAAAATATGCATCTATTGTGGACATTTTCAAGCATACACAAAACTAAAGAGAAATGTACAATGAACTACCCCATACCCATTATTCAGCTGCAACAATCATCAACTCAAGGGCATTCTTGGTTCTTCTGTATCCCCTACCCATTCCCTTTAAGTTCAACCATCATGTCATTTCATCTATAAATGCTCTGGTATATATCCCTAAATGGTAAGGTAATTTTAACACAGTAACTATATCACATCTAAAAAATTAACAGCAATTCCGTAATGACTAAATATCCACTCCCTCTTGTTTCATAAACATGTTCTTGCATTTGGTATGTTTGATTCAGGATCCAAACAAGGTCCACGCATTACATTTGGTTCATGTATATTTCAAATCTCTTTCAATCATTAAGTTTGCCCTCCTTCTTTTGTTTCCTTGAAATTTGTTTGTTGAAGAAACAGGAGAGCATAACATATTTGTCTCTGTATCCCTGGTGCCTAGTGCAGTGGCTAGGAAATAATCAGAACTTAATGTTAGGTGAATGGATGATTAAGTTAGTGAGTCGGTGAGTTAAGGACCACAGCCTCGTCATCCTGGCACAGTGTTTGAATGGGCTCTGTGCTTTCAGACATAGACAGCTCTCAGCTGTCTTTGCTTGTTGTCCATACCGGGAAGAGTCTCTCTCCATTGATTCCTCAGTCTCCTGGTCTGCAAAGGGGAGTTACTAATACCTGGCTTCTGCTCCAGTTCCTGGGGAGATTGTGACAAAGGCTTGGATTTAAAAAATAAAACCTAAAACAGCTTTGAGCAATTGGTGCTATAAATACCAGAGGAGGAATTCTATTATTAAATGTCCTTTTGTTCATCGAAGCTTTCAGCAGAGTGGTAAGGTTGCCAAGTAGAGCCCCTTTCCTTTGTCCTTTCCACACTGCTTCCATGAATGTGGTGACTGCAACAGATACAGTCAGGAGCATGCCCTGGGGTGGGGAGCCCTGGGGCAGGGAGTCCTGGGCTCCCTTTAGACAAGTCTGCCCAGCTCTGGCCGGAGAAGCCCTGCAATATCCTATTCCATCCCGGCAAAAATAGAATAGCCAGGAGAATGCAAGGACTGAGACAACTGTTCCTGTTTTGAAAAGCATCGGAAGGATGTGGCTACAGGTGGGGGTGAATGTCTGCCCCTAAGAGCCAAGCCCAGCCAGGAAGCTGCAGGGCCTGCATGCTGGGGAGCTGAGATTTGGGCTGGATTCCTGACAGCACCTGTGACCCCAGCATCTGGCCATGTCACTGGTAACAATGGAGAACTTCTTGCCTGGAAATTCCGCATGTGTTTATGAGTCCATTAGTTTTCATTCCAAACAAAGAAGATCAGAGAAGCTCTGATGAAAGGCCAGTATCTGCTACAGAGAAGCTAATCGCCAGTTAGGTCAGGTTTCAGCTTTCCCTGGTTTGGAGAAAATACCATTGTGAAGCCAGTAGCCATGTGGTGTAGCTCTGATCCACACAAGCAGCCAGGAAATACTTCCCTTTGGGGCATCTTTCATCTCACCTGCACTCCCACAGGGGCTCTGCGGGAGGCTGTATTCAATATTTTCCTCCTACTTAACCTTTCTCCCTCTCCCCACAACACACTTTCCACATGAAACCAGTTCATGGAAACCAGTACCTCTGGTCTATAACATATTGGGCATGCACGCAGAGTCTGTGCCATGAAATTACAAAAATGACAAGAGAACATAGAAGTTTGCAAAATGAGCAAATCACTAGGAATTTTTAAAGTAAATTTGAAAGTAATGAGGACCTAGTAGTCCCCATATGTGTAGTGGGAAGTTTGAAACTTTCAGCCTTTTCTGAGCTTTCTGTGTACCCAAAAGAGAAGCTTATTTTGGAAGTAGAATAACTATGATTTTTTTCCTCATCAACTCAAAAAGTGGTTGAACTGATTTAGCTCAAACTATAAAAAGACAAAAAACCAAATGCGCCCTGGGACAAGATTTCTGTGTGGAATAGAATGGAAGTAACTAGAGGGGTAAGGCCATGAAAATGGAGTGCCTTAAAATCATATTCCTTCAGCTGATCTTTCAGATGTTCATTAGAGAGTCTTGTGGCTCAGTTTGGGGTGTGAGGTTCTGAGTAAAATAGTGAACTAATTCAAAATTAAACCATCTGTTTAAATAAGAGGTTACTAGAAGTTTCTCGGAATCTGAAATTATTTTTCTAAACATTTTCATTTGATTTTACATAAAGCTACCAGCACAGCCAAGATTTGCATATCTGTTTAACAAATAGAATTAACTATGTATTGACCAATGAAGGAGGGAAGTAGTGTAGAATTTTTTAGAGCACGAGCTTTGGAGACAGACAGACCTATGTTTATACCCCAGCACTTCCTCTTGATAGGTCTTGAACTTGATATCGAGCCTCTGCTGTTGTTCTGTGAAACTGAGATAAATTTATCACAGAAGGTTATGATAACAGCTAAAGAAAATGATGAAAACGAAATACTTAGAATAGTGCTGACATAAAATGAACACCCCTAAGATAGTGGTTATAGTAACAGTAGTAGTATTTATGAAATTGGGAGTGCTAAATGATTTATCTTCGTGCGCTTCTCTACCGAATCATCCAAAGCAGTGTTTTCCAAAAAAGTAGAATTTTATGGTGACCACGAGTAAAAAAAAATACATTTTATGCAGCGATTGAGTACACACATACATAGAAGAAACGAAAGTTTTACAGAACATACTATGTGGAAGACACTCCATTGCATATAGTAACAGTATTTCCGTGAAACTTTTAAAAATAATTTTATACATTTTTTTTTTTT